>NC_141554.1:48601000-48934000 GCF_021556685.1 Rattus norvegicus | reverse complement strand
TCTCTGTCTGTCTCTGTCTCTGTCTCTCTGTCTCTGTCTCTGTCTCTCTGTCTCTCTGTCTCTGTCTCTGTCTCTGTCTCTGTCTCTGTCTCTCTCTCTCTCTCTCTCTCTCTCTCTCTCTCTCTCTCTCTCTCTGCATGGTCCAGCAGGAAGTGACCTTGAACTTCTGGTTCTCCTGTCTATCTCATGAGTACTTGGATTACTAGTATGTGCCGCCATGTCCAGTTTATATAATGCCGGGTGTGAAGCAAAGCTTTTTGCACGCTGGATAGGCACTTACTGACTGAATCATATTTCTAGCTCCTATCTTATTTGCAAGTGGGGTCTCTGACTGGCCAGAGACTTGCTGAATATACTAGTCTGGCTGTCCAAGAGCCAAAAGAATTGACTTTGTTTCTGCTTCCACAGTGCATGCATTACAAGTAAACATAGTTGCTGTGAGCTCATGTATGCAACAACTCTGTCATGTCTAAAAAACAGTGCTTTTTAGTAGTCTTTCCTATATTCTGATTCTTAGAATCTTTCTGCATTCTCTTCTACTGTGATCCCTGAGTGTTACAGGGAGCACTGTGATACCCATGTCTCATTTAGGGCCAGGCAGAAAAGTGTTAGTTTTTGCAAGTAAAACATATCCCTGATCTGTCTGTCTGTCTGTCTATGTATCTATCTATGTATCTATCTATGTATCTATCTATGTATCTATCTATGTATCTATCTATGTATCTATGTATCTATGTATCTATCTATCTATCTATCTATCTATCTATCTATCTATCTATCTATCTATCCACTTACACATTTACATATTATCTATTTATTCATCATCTGTCAATCTAATGTGTCTATACAGCTATCATCTATATATCTTTCATCTGTTTCATCTATCTATCTATTATCTACCTAATAATTTTTCTATCCTCTCTCTCTCTCTCTCCTTTCTCCTTTCTTCTTTTCCTTGTCTTCTCGTCTTTGGGCTCTATTTCCTTTCTTCCCTCTCTTTTCATCTTCCCATATTCCTCTCTCCTTTTATCTTCTCTTCTCCTTTTTCTCTTCCTCCTCACTGGAGTTTGACATGTGTCAATTTAAACCTTGTACTTAAATACAACTTTTATTACTGTGAAATAGATCCTGTTTTGAACACTTCGATATGTTACCTGTTTGAAATAATGCTAGTGTTTTCTTACTTTCTGTGTCCATTGTACAAATCCTTAATAGCCTCCAGCCAGTGCTGTACTTCTTCCTTCTTAACTGAACCTAGTGGACTATGCTGTTCTACACACTGGTTCCATCTATTTCCTCTCATCCTGTCTCTGGTACTTTCTGAGATGTGAACTGAGTGAGCTATTTTGCTTCACTCCACAAAGCTCAGCTGAGTGTAGATTGAAATGCCTCTATGCAAACACTCTTCAGGAGCAAAGCTATCTGCAGCACTACTCCATTGCTTCCTACTTACCCAACTGTCCTGGAGGAAGGCTTAACTTAGTCTTTGTTGTAGAATTGTTCTCCTTTGTAGCAGTGCTAGGCACGAAAGCCATTAATCTTGTGCATGCAAAGCAAGCAGTCCTGGCATAAGCTAGGCCCCAGACTTCAGTATTTAATTTAAGGGACTTTGTCTTAAGCACATCAGGATAGAGTGAGGGGAGGGGCACCCACAGGTACACACCTGACTAGTGTTAGTGCAAGAGCTGCTCTGTTGTGAATAAATAAAATGAAGTTGTTCTTAAACTTTGGCAGGCTTTCTTTCTCTCTTTTTGTATGTATATATGTATGCATGTATATGTATGTATGTATGTGTATGTGTGCATATTTGTGTGCTTGAACATATATATGTCATATATATACATACATACATATATACATATACATATACATATATATATATATATATATATATATATATAATGACAGCAGCCAACAAACATCAGGTATGGTTTCTAAGGCACCATCCACCTTGCTTTTTGAGATAGAGCCTCTCACTCCTAATTCTTGAGGTACTCAAGTAGTCAGTCTAGATGGCTAGTGAGTCTAAAGAGATCCTCCTGTTTCCACCTAAGGAAACACTGGGATTACAAGTGTGCATTGACATGTATGGCATTTCAAAATGTTGGTGCTAGGGATAGACTCATGTCTTTGTACATGTAAGGCAAGCACTTGACTGAGTTGTCTTCTGGTCTTACCAGGATTCCTGAATATGCTGCTTATGCCATGGCTATTCTCTGTGTAAGGCTGCATTCAGCAGGGGGCAGTGTATGGTGCCCCTTGCCTCGTTTCTAGGAATTGCCAGCTGTTGTGAAGAAGGTAATGGTGGTTGTTGATGACTTTTGGAAGTATATTTTAGATTGTGACCTCTCATACAACTTTTTATGTTCATATTTCATTATGGAGTGATTCAGTGGGAATCTGGGCTCTGAGACAACTGAGATATGACTTCCATTTGGGATTTTAATGAGCTTACATGGGATTTATGAGCGTGCACTAAAAAGTTCATCCATAAACCATGTGTAGTTGAACTTTGCAAGGGGCCACACAGAGCTGGCTGTATCCTCTGCCACACTGACATACATCCTCTATGGTGGTTTTCATTATACTGCTAGGAACTGTTAATAAAAGAGCAAAACCAGAGCTAAAGAGGCTCTGCAGACCTTGACAGACCCTACAGTTGCAAGCAAATGACATGACTATAGAGGGTTCAAGCTCACTTTGAATCAAATAAAATAATATTTGAAGCTTTGAGGCTGGAATGAGATTGCGATTTCCAAGGAGTAAGTTTATGCCTGTCCATTATATTACACTGTGGATTAAATAGTGTCTACCCCCCATCCCTTGTGTATGCCACTGTCCCAACTCCACTTTATTGGAAGTAGTTTTTCCAGAGGTAATTACATCACATGAAGTTATTTGTGTGGGTCTTTATTCAATGCGAGTCATGCCCTTATAAAATGGAGCTTCAGATAGGGGTGTGTGTGCAGAGAGTGTATAGAGTTGCAGAGAATACAGGGGAGATTTTGAAGCTAGATCTAGAACTTTTGCATATTACCCGGTAGACTGCCTAGCTCTAGGGTTATGGATTTATCTCAGTGATAAGAGTACTGGCCTACCATAGGCAGGGCTCTAGATTCCCATGTCCAGCTCTGAGAGAAAAGACTGAAAGAAAAAACAAAGGGAACAAGTCTAGTCTCCAGAAGAGTGAGATGAGAAAAACCAATGTATGGTACTTTTCTACAACAGCTACTACAAACCAATATATTGTGGATTATCCCATCTCTATGAATAGCTGCTTATAGTATGAAATGTATTACTATTGAATAGAATGAAGTGGGTTGCTATTGTTGTAATGAAACACCATGATCAAAAGCCAGTTGGTGAGGAAAGGGTTTATTTGGTTTACACTTCTATATCATTGTTCATTATCAAAGGGAGTTAGGGTAGGAACTCAGACAAGGCAGGAAGCTTGAATCAGAAGCTGATTCAAAAGCCATGAAGTGATGCTGCTTACTGGCTTGTTTCTCGTGGTGTACTCAGTCTGTGTTCCTATAGAATGACCACCAGCTCAGGGATGGTAAAACCCCTAATGGTCTAGGCCATCTCCCATTGATTATTATTAAGAAAATGCTCTATGAGATTGCCTAGAACCAGTTGTGTGGAGGCATTTTAAAATTAAGGTTACCTCTTCTCAGATGACTTTAGTCTGTGACAAGTTGACATAAAACTATCCAGTAGAGAGTGTCTATGCCATTTCCTCCTTGGAGTGGTGATATACATTTAGATAGCTAAGTAGTGAGTGTGCAGGGTAGCAGAAAGAAGGTAAAGGCTAAGTGTATTTTTTCTGTATCTCTGCATAGCAAAATTGTACCCAAACTTAGCAATACAAAACATAATCCATTTAGTTTATAGTGATTAACATTTGTTAAACATATATTTTTGTTATCTTTTCATTTCTGTAGGTCTGGATTACCTTATCTAGGTCTTCTGGCTCCGTGCCTTGTGGTCTGCAGTCAAAGCATTCACTTGCAGAATCTCTAGGCCTAACTGAAGAAACCTATTCTTCTCAGCTTATTTATGTGACTGATGGCAGGATTTTTTTCCCTTTGCCTCCCTTCTGCTTTTCTGTTCTAAATCAGCAGCTAAGCCACCATTTCTTCAAAACCTTTCCAATTGTTTCTCTCTTTTAAAAAAATCAAATTTCACTGTGACTCATAGTAGTAATTTTCCTAGGGATTCCTTCAAATCTTTGAATTTGTTAGATCACTGTCTTTTACATGTTCTGAACATAAACTACTATTTTCAAATATATTTATTTTTTCTGCTAAAATCTCTCACTTCTTTGAAGACTATGAAAAATCCAGTTATTGAATATATTTGACCTTGTTTTTTTTTTTGTGTGTGTGTGTGTGTGTGTGTGTGTGTGTGTGTGTGCATGAGCATGTGTGTGTGCAGGCACATATGCATGTGCATGTGAGTGTGCCCATTTGTGTGTGTGTGTGCATTGGTGTGCACATGCACATGGTGTCAGAGGTGGATGTTGAGTTGTTTTCAGTATCCACCTTATTTTTTGAAAATGCGTTTCTCTCTCTAAATCTAGGTCTCATGGATTTGCCTAGAATAGCTGGCCAGTGAGTCCAAATTATACCCCAATCTCTGCTTCCCCAGCTCTGAGGTTACAGAAATGTGCTACTGCACCTAACTTTTTATATGGATACTGAGGATCTGAAATTAGGTCTTCCCACTACTTTGGCAAGAGCATTACATTTCTGGCTGAGTCTTTGTCTAGTCCCTACCTTCTCTACCTTCTGTGGCCTTCTTTGTCCCTGTCTCTGTTACTCTATTTCTTTGATGCTCTGCTACATTGCAAGCATCACAAGCCCTACTTTCACGATAACTAATTCTTTCTTCAGTTGTACTGTAATCTGTTATAATAAACTCACCTGCTGCATTTAACTTTGCGATTCTTTTATTTTCCACTTATTACTGGTTCATTTCAACTACAGTAGGTTAATTTTTGTAGTATATTATTACATTTTATGGATTTTAACATAAGTTTATTTTGCATTCAGAGTCTGTTAATTTCAATATGTGAAAGTTTTGTAGGTCTGGTGTTTCTGTCTCTTTCTGATTTCCTTGCATACTTACTGATTTGCTTTTGCTGGTGAAATATGCTTTTTCTGGGAAAAGTATTTTGAGTCTCTAAGGCTTGAGGGGGTTTGCATTCCACAGAGAGGAACGAACCTTGCTCTGCCAGACACCAGATGGTATTACTGCACAAAATGCGTATAGCCTTTCTGTAATAAGTATGGAAATTGCGAGTGACATTTGAAAAATTTTGTAGTAAATTGGTTTTGCCATAGCACCAATGTGCAATGTTTGTCTTTTTTTTTCATATAATTTTTTTAGGAATCCATTTTATTGTGTTTTACCAAAGTTTGAGAGTTTCTGTGGATTGAAAATGAAGCAGACAGCCCAGCAACTCTGCACAGGTAATTTTAGATGCATCGCTTTTGAGCTAAATTGATAGTTTAACGTATTTTAGGATTCCCAAATGCTTTGAATTTGGAGTATAAACACATTTGTGTAACACTTTGTATTACAACTTCTCAATATTCTTTCTTTCTTTTTCCTTTTTTAAACTTTGTGTATAAGTGTAGTATATTCATGTATAGTTTATGTTTGTGTGTATACGTGTGTGTGTGTACGTGTGTGTGTGTGAAAACTGTAGGAGGCTATTAGGTATCCTGCTTAATTACTCTCCATCTCATTCCCTCAAGACAAGCTTTCTAACTGAACGTGAAGTTCAATCTTTTTCTGACTATACTTACAGCTGGACTTACCCTGTATGCACTTCCTACAGTGTTTGAAATATAGATGTCCCACCATTTTTAGGACTCAAACTCGGGCCCGCATGCTTGTGCAGAAGCTCTCTTGCCTATTGCACCAGTCTTCCAGCCCCTGTACTGATTTCTAAATGCATCTGAAAGAACTGCAGGAGTTTCTTCATAGTACATGAGTTTATTTTGCATGAAACTTACTCTGATAGTGTTCTTTGGTACTCCTTATAGCATCTAGGTGGACAGGTCTTTTATTTGATTTTTCCATCTTTGATGAACTTTGGGTCTTGTCACTTCCTTCCCGTACCCTGTCATGAACCTTTAACTAAATTTACCAAATTGACCAAATACCGTCAGAGAAAAATGTCTTTGGTGTCCTTTCTTGGTTCTCAGCTCCTTTTTTTAATTTGACTAGATAAATTCACATTGTTTTTGAATCCTTTGATCTTAAAGTGTGTGTATTTGTCGGTATTTTTTAAATAAATGAGTAGGGTTTGGTGAGGATAGTAAAGAACACATTTAGGCACACAGGTAAGGAACAACAGAGTGACCCCTCCACCCCCAACTAGCCTTCTATGTTCCATATTTATAGTTTTCCTACTGCCATGAAATTCTCTTTTCTGCTTTCTCCTAAAAAGGTAACAATGTATGGGTGAATACTGCTCATTTTATATGGAATCCAGAATGCAGAAGCAGAAAGATTACAAAATAATATCAAAGTAGCTATATACCCAGCTTCTTGTATTTTTCTTTAGTATTCTTCATACAATATGTTTTGATCATGTTTTCTCCTCCCCCAACTCCTCTCAGTTCTCCATACCTCCCTACCCACCTAACTTCATGTTCTTTCTGAAGTAACACAAACAAACTCTCCCCCAAACAAAACTGACTAAAAACCAGTAAGAGAAGAAAATGGCCCGGCAAAGCGAAAGGACCTCCAGGCAAAAACCTCAGTCATGGAGTTTGCTTCATGTTGGTCAACTATCTCTGGGCTTGGAGTATAGCTGTTATCCCCGGTGACACGCCATTGGAGAAGAAACACTTTTCCTTTGTTAGTACATAATGATTGTGGATAGATTCTTGGTTCGGAGTGGGACTATGTGACTACTTCCCCATCTCAGTGCTGGGATCCCATCTGGTTTGAACATGTGCAGGTTCTAGACATGTTACTACAGTTTCTGTGAGTTCGTATGTGCATCAGTTCTGCTGAGTATGGAAGACAATGTTTTCTTGGAGTTATTTATTACCATTGGCTCTTCCAATCATTTTTCTTCTGCTTTTGCCTAGATTCCTGAGCCTTGAAGGAAGGGGCTTGAAGGCATAGGTTGCTAAAGACATCTCATTTGGGATTAAGTGCTCCAAAGTCTCTCACTCTCTGCACATTGTTCACTTGTGGGTTTCTGTGTTAATTCCCTCTATTGCAACAAGAAGTTTCTCTGATAAGAGTGGAAGAAAAAAAAACATTGATCTATAGGTTTAGCAATATTCATTACAAGCTATTTTGTTGCTGTTTTCCTTTAGCACAATAATAGAATTATTTCATATATTTACATATTTTAAGAAGTTTCTACTGTGGTAGGTTTCCATGTGACCTCATCAAATGCTCCTTAATTTTAGCAGTCCCTCCTCATATTCCTTCATTTACAAAATTCTTTCCTCCTTCTCCCTGTTTGATGCTCCTATTCTAGTTTCTTTTCTGTCATTCCATAATGCTATAATCTATTTACCTTCTTTTGGGAGATTCTTCCTCCTAATAAGCCCCTTAGTCTGTACCTAACATCTATAGTTCTATAGATTATAGTATGTCTATTGAAGGCTTAAGAGCTAATATATACATATAAGAGAATGAATAAAATATTTTTCATTTGTGTCTGTGTTACCTCACTCATGATGAGTTTTCTGGCCCATCCATTACCTGTAAATTTCATTTTTAACAGTTGCATAATATTCCATTGTGTAAATGCATCACATTTTCAAATATATATGCATCACTTGATGACATCTAGGTTGTTTCAAATTAATGACAATTATGAGTATAGAACAAATGAACCTGATTGTGAAAGTGTCTATGTTGTAGGATACAGAGTCCTTTGAATATATACCGAAGAGTTGTATAGTTGGATATTGAGGCAGATCCATTCCCAGGTTCAGGAGGAACTTTCACCCTGATTTCCATAGGGCCATACAAGTTTGCAGTCCCATCAGTATAAGAGTTCCACATTCACCACATTTTACTAGCATGTTTATAATTTGTTTTATTGGTCTTGGCCCTCCTGGGGCCAAGTAGCATTAATTTGCATTTTCCTCATGGCAACAAGTGTTGAATTTTTTTCTTTTTACTTCTTAATTAAATTGGGTATTTCTTCTTTACATTTAAAATGTTATTCCCTTTCCCGGTACCCATGCCAACATCCCCCTAGCCCCTCCCACTCCCCTTCTATATGGGTGTTCCCCTCCCCATCCTCCCCCCATTACCACCCACTCCCCAAGAATCCGGCTCACTGGGGGTCCAGACTTGGCAGGACCAAGGGCTTCCCCTTCCACTGGTGCCCTTACTAGGCTATTCTTTGCTACCTATGCAGTTGGAGTCCAGGGTCAGTCCATGTATAGTCTTTGGGTAGTGGCTTAGTCCCTGGAAGCTCTGTTTGTTGGAATTATTGTTTATATAGTGCCACAAGCCCCTTCAGCTCTTTCAGTCCTTTCACTGATTCCTTCAACAGGGGTCCCTTTCCCAGTTCAGTGGTTTGCTGCTGGCATTAGCCTACGTATGGAGTTATGGGGTTGTTTAACTGGTTTATCTGTTCCTGATTTAACTTCGGTACCTGGTATCTGTCTAGGAAATTGTCCATTTCCTTCAGATTTTCAAGTTTTGTTGAATATAGGCTTTTGTAGTAGGATCTGACGATTTTTTGAATTTCCTCTGATTTTGTTGTTTTGTCTCCCTTTTCATTTCTGATTTTGTTAATTTGTATACACTCTCTGTGTCCTCTCATTAGTCTGGCTAAGGGTTTATCTATATTGTTGATTTTCTCAAAGAACCAACTTTTGGTTCTGTTGATTCTTTGTAGAGTCCTTTTTGTTTCTACTTGGTTGATTTCAGCTCTGCGTCTGATTATTTCCTGCCTTCTAATCTTCTTGGGTGTATTTCCTTCTGTTTGTTCCACAGCTTTTAGGTGTGCTGTCAAGCTGCTGATATATGCTCTCTCTTGTTTCTTTCTGCAGGCACTCAGAGCTATGAGTTTTCCTCTTAGCACAGCTTTCATTGTGTCCCATAAGTTTGGATATGTTTTAACTTCATTTTCACTAAATTCTAAGAAGTCTTTAATTTCTTTCTTTATATGTTCCTTCACCAGGTTATCATTGAGTAGAGCATTGTTCAACTTACATGTATATGTGGGCATTCTTTTTTTATTGTTATGGAAGACCAGCTTTTGCCCTTGGTGGTCTAATAGGACACATGGGATTATTTCTATCTTTCTTTATCTGTTGAGGCCTGTTTTGTGACCGAGTATAAGGTCAATTTTGGAGAAAGTACCATGAAGTGGTGAGAAGGTATATCCTTTTGTTTTAGGATAGAATATTCTATAAATATCTGTTAAGTCCATTTGGTTTATGATTTCTGTTAGTCTGTCTATGTCTCTGTTTAATTTCTGTTTCCATTGATGAGAGTGTGGTTTTGAAATCTCCTACTATTATTTTGTGAGGTGCAATGTGAGCTTCGAGCTTTAGTAAGGTTTTTTTTTTAATGTATGTATTTGCCCTTGTATTTGGAGCGTAGATAGTTAGGACTGAGAGTTCATCTTGGTGGATTTTTCCTTTGATGAAAATGAAGTGTCCTTCCTTATCTTTTTTTGATGACTTTTGGTTGAAAATCAATTTTATTTGATATTAGAATGACTACTCCAGGTTGCTTCTTCATACCATTGGCTTGTAAAGTTGTTTTCTAGCCTTTTACTCTGAGGCAGTGTCTGTCTTTGTCTCTGAGGTGTGTTTCCTGTAGCCAGCAAAATGCTGGGTCCTCACTACATATCCGGTTTGTTAATCTGTGTCTTTTTATTGGGGAATTGAGTCCACTGATGTTGAGAGATATTAAGGAATAATGATTGTTCTTTCCTGTTATCTTTGCATTTGGAGGCGAGATCATGTTTGTGTGTTTGTCTTCTCTTCGTTTTGTTGCAAAAATGATTAGTTTTTTGCTTTTTGTAGGCTGTAGCTTACCTCCTTGTGTTGGGCTTTACCATTTATTATCCTTTGTGGGGCTGGATTTGTAGAAAGATATTGTGTAAATTTGGTTTTGTCATGGAATATTTTGGTTTCTCCATCTATGTTAATTGAGAGTTTTGCTGGAAACAGTAACCTGGGCTGGCATTTGTGTTGTCTTAGTGTCTGTATGACATCTGTCCAGGATCTTCTGGCTTTCATAGTCTATGGTGAGAAGTCTGGTGTAATTCTAATAGGTCTGCCTTTATGTGTTATTTACCATTCTCCCTTACTGCTTTTAATATTCTTTCTTTGTTTTGTGCATTTGGTGTTTTGACTATTATGTTAGGGGAGGAGTTTCTTTTCTGGTCCAAACTATTTGGAGTTCTGTAGGCTTCTTGTATGTTTATGGCCATCTCTTTCTTTAGGTTAAGGAAGTTTTCTTCTATGATTTTGTTGAAGATATTTACTGGTCCTTTGAGTTGGGAATCTTCACTCTCTTCTATACCTATTATATTTAGATTTGATCTTCTCATTGTGTCCTGGATTTCCTGTATGTTTTGGGCCAGTATCTTTTTCCGTTTTACATTATGTTTGACAGTTGTGTCGATGATTTCTATGGAACCTTCTGCTCCTGAGATTCTCTCTTCTCTCTCTTGTATTCTGTTGGTGATGCTTGTATCTACAGCTCCTTTTCTCTTCATTTGGTTTTTAATATCCAGGGTTGTCTCCCTTTGTGCTTTCTTTATTGTTTCTATTTCCATTTTAAATTCCTTCACCTGTTTGATTGTGTTTTTCTGTAATTCTTCCAGGGATATTTGTATTTCCTCTCTAAGGGCTGTTACTTGTTTACTTTGGCTTCCTTCATTTTTCTAACCGAGTTCTTTATGTCTTTCTTGAAGTCCTCCATCTTTATGATAAAATGTGATTTTAAATCTAGATCTTGCTTTTCTGGTGTGTTTGGATATTCAGTGTTTCCTTTGGTGGGAGAATTTTGCTCTGGTGATGCCATGTAGTCTTGGTTTCTGTTGCTTTGGTTCCTGTGCTTGCCTCTTGCTATCAGGTTGTCTATGGTGTTAATTTGTTTTGCTATTTCTGGCAGTGGCTTTACCATCCTATTGGTCTCTGTGTCAGGAGTTCTGCAGACCTGTTTTCCTGTTTTTTTTTTCAGCCAGTTATGTGAACAGAGTGTTCTGCTCTCAGACTTGTGGTCGTTCCTGTCTACTGGCTTTCAGCTGTTCCTGTGGGTGTGGGTCCTGAGTCCACCAGGCAGGTCACTTGGAGCAGATAAGTTGGTCTTACCTCTGGTCTTGGGCCTGAAGTCGCTCCTCAGGGCTCGGTTTCCGCTCTCTGTAAGTGCAGCAAACAGAAGGACCTGCCCCTACTTCTGGGTCCCTGTGCGCAGGGGGCCCTGATGGCGCTACGTGTTTTCCTCTAGTGTCCCGCGCGACTTCGCCAGCAAGAAAACGCGCGGGGACATACGAATCCTTGCTGCAGCTAAACGTTTTATTGAATCTTAAGGAGAGGGCCGCGCGCCTGCATGGCGCGGCTTATATACACCCTAGCGTGCACATCCACACCTGATTGGTTGCTTACCCATGATCTCATTAGGCACGCCCTGGAGTGGGCAAAGACCTGGCACGAAGGCACTCTTGCACATGCGCACACAGTTAACTTCCTGAAAGGAAGTCGGCTGGTGTGGAGGAGGCCAGCGTCATCTTGTCTAGCTCAGCCTTCCACTTGGGGCGCAGTGGAAGCCAGCGCCATCTAGTGGTGGTGAATGTTATTGTGGCCCTCTACATCTCCCCCTTATTATTTTATTAATTAATAACAGTAAATTATTGTCTAGGCTGCTCTAGGTCCCTGCAGTTACGTCCATCTGCTGTGGCTCCTGTCTTAGGTCGTTCCTCTATGTCACAGCCTTATGCGTCGAAGGGTAACCCTATCGCCACCGGGCCCCGTGTCTTAGATTGGTCTGTGCATGAGGAAAGTTGCCCGTCTCTGGATACCACAGTGCTATGTGACAGTAACTGTTAATGACCTAGGGTGAACTCTAAAAAGAGGCCAGCCAGAAGGTGAGTTAGTGGGGAAATCATGATCACCCTATCGCATGTAATGCGGAAACCTCAGCGATGTAGAAGGGCTGATCAAAGAATCATTGAGTCTCTCTCATCCCAGTGCAATGGATCCACAGATCCATGGGGTGCAAGAGCAGAGAACTCAGATACCGACTAATTTTTAAGATAGATAACCAAATTTTAGGGGAGGCCCCTTGTTCAAATGGCCACAAGTGCTTGAGTGATAATGGCCTTGTCTCGTTTCTGTTGAGATCTGAGTTTGCAAACCAACCATAGCATGAACACTAATCCACAGCATTGGGCTGCACCAAACAGAGCCACTCCCGATAAGTAGTGGGCACCTCATTTGGTTCACCTCAGCTGTTACCACCAAGGGCCGTAGTCAAGCCACTCCTATAATAAAATTTTAGAATTCCCAATTGTTAGTAACTACTCCAGAAAGTTCACCCACTGTGCTTGTCCAACAATAGATTGGGGGACGGTAACTCTAGACACTGTAGACACAATGGCTATAGCAGTAAATGGCTGTTACAATAGCAGCGAAAGTAACAAGGTCTTTCCCAGGACAGTTCAGGATCAGCCATTCTTCTCTGGAACAACCAGCAGGCAAGGGGACTATGTCTGAGATTTGTACAACCAGGACAGAGTTCCCCAGTCCACAGCAGCTTCACGCAGGTGGCACTCCTGTGAAGCTACAGTCTGCAAAATGACAACACCAGTTAAGGCAGCAAGAGTCACCAGGGAAATGAGGGGGGCAGCAATGGCTGGAGTCCAGTCTTCTCCAGCAAGCAGCAGTGTACAGAGGGTCAGAGAGCAGGCCACAGTGGGACGGGACACACTCAGCGGTAACACTGACTGCAGCAATGGCAAAATCTCTGTGATGACAAAGGATGAGGGGGAATCTTCCATCTTCCTCTTAAGGGCACAGGAATGACTTCAGGGACCCGAACCAGGAGAGCTGAATCTTCATGCTCCCAGGATCAGCAAGTCTCAGCAACCACCTCTGGCAGCTGGCATACTCTTGTAGCATCCTGTAGAAAAAAACACAAACATTCCCTCTTCCCCATATAAAATATCTGGACAGGATCATGCCAATACGTGAATCTTTCTATTTCACCTAGGCAGAAGTATGCCTAGTTATAGGGTGCCATAAACTTTGGCATCCAAATTTTAAAATTGAAATAAAAGGAGCATTATTTAGCATACAGGGATAACTCCCCTTTTTATTTATTAAGATATAGTAAAGATATTGTTTATTAAGGTAAGTCCTCGAGGATTAAATTGAGGACACTGAGCACTTGTATTTATAAATTGACTTGTATACCAAAATATTGTCTCTAGCATTATTGTTTTGGATATATAAAGAATGAGATTTTTTGACTAATTGTTCCTATGTAAGGCCTATAATCTGTCTGGTATCATTGTCCTCCCTTGTTAAGGAGCCCAGGCAATCCAGTTTGAGTTCTTAAATGGCCTATAAAGGAACAGTATTTAGTGTTCTTAACCACTAAGCCATCTCTCCAGCACCTCACAAACTTTATTTACGTAAACATAAGCATTAATTAGAAATGTCAAATCCTGTAAGTATTGTCTAATTTCAGTCTTACTAGAAATCCCTGAGCAGGCAGGGCGAGAAGTTAAAGTAAGCAAATGGAGTCTTCCTCTTTTCATATTAACTCCATTACCATTATCTATGGTTTTGTATAGTTGTCTGAGCCAGAGCACTGAAAGGACAGTGAGTTGTCAGACAATTCACAATGAAATTATCACTCACTGATTTCATGTAGAAAACTAGTAAAGCATTAAGTAATTGAAATCAATTGTAAACCACAAGCCACACATTGGCTATCAGTATATGAATTGAAAGCTTGATTTTTTAAACATTTTAAAAACAGTGGCTATAGCACACTTTTTTTAACATTTTAAAAACAGTGGCTATAGCACGTAATTTAATAATCTGTGTTGAAGCAATAGAAACTCAAGAGAATAAACAAGTGATCTAATCATATACGTAGCCTTTTCATTAGATGAACCACCTATAAATACACTAAGCGCATTTCTTATGGGTTGTATGCACAAATATACAGGAAGTACAAAAGCATGCAAAGAGTAAAATTATCAATTTTGCCTGAAAAATTTGTATATGTAATAGGCCAAATATCAGTATTTTATAATAACCAATTAACTGTTGTTTGGAATAAGATATGTTTTACCAGGTTTCTTTTTAAAATACTTCCATGACTCTAGCCTACAATTCTGTATTAACAAAACTGAAGCTTTTTCTCCAATGTGGATAACAAACAAGGACCTAAGTCCTCTGGTAAGGTGAGGTACTTAGCCAATTAACATATCCTCAGTAGCTTAAAATTAGTTTTAAATATTAAAAATGAATATTGAATCTTTTCTGGAGCAATAGCTACTCCCCAAATATTAAAGCTCATTTTGAGAGCAAAGGTTTGTAGTAAAATTTTCCATATACACTGAAAGATTAAAATTTCTAACTTCTTACATTGAAGAAGGAACAAAATTAAATAATACAAGGCTGTCAGCAATCCTCTAAATCTATCTTGAATGGCGGTTGAAGTAAGCAAACAAGCTGTAATGCTCTCACAAGTTCTAAAACCTCATCAATCCTTCGTAAATCGTATAACAATCTCTACCTGTTTGATTTTTTTCTTAATTACAAATAAGTTTGAGTTAGTCAGTGTAACACTGGCAATCCTTAATCACAATCTTTAAGTTCTCCTTGTAACACCAGAGCACAGCCACAATTTTGGAAAGTCACCTGAGTTCTGAGTACTGACTAGGCAGCTGTTCTTGGGGCAGTGGAATTAGCATCAAAATACAGATAACTTCAGGGCAAACCACAACTTTGGAAAGCAAAACTCGACCTCCAACAATCTAATACAAAGTTTGACTGCCAATTCCTATATATGAACGCACGATGGTGTAGTCTCCAGTACCTCAACAAAGAGACATTGTCCTAAATTCTTTTAGAAGCCTGGTTTCTAGGATAAGAATTCCATAAAAATATTACCTCGATTTAGACCTCTTTCCCTAGGTTGGCTCATGCCACGTGTTGTCTAGAATGACTCCATCCAAATTACCAGCTTTATGTCAACTTTCTGTTACCAATATTATACCCCTTTTAACCATATCCAATAACTTGAAAGCCAATAGTCCATAACCAAGGCAAGTAGAGCATATTTATACATTTAAAACCAATGAGAAACAAAATTGAAGTGGCTACACATATCTTTAATATTTAGACCAAACACCATTTTTACCTTTCTAGCTATGATTTTAAGAGAAGCACCTTGTCACCTGTTGAGTCAAATAATAAGTCAGGGATTTTCCTAAGAGAGACAGCTGTCAGCTCTTGTACCAAAGAAGCTGAGGAGCTGCTGGCACCTTTAAGATCAGCTCGTGTAGACGCTTAGCCCCTGGGCAGCTTCTCCAGCTGACCTAGACTCCTGGCTACAGGTGTAGGGCTCCAAAGGCCGATTGAAGCTGCTTTTGATTCATTTGTTCCTTTTTGAAACGAGTTAAAACCAAATCAAGGTGTGATCGACCAGCAGATGAAGTTTTTACCATTTTTTCTTTTGAACATGAAACATAAAACATTTAAACAACGAGAAGCAAGAACCACAGACATAAACTGACAGACATGGGGACATCTTGGTGCACCAAGGACAGACAATAGACAAAGAGGGAAAAAAACAGATGGTGTCAGCAGAGAGGTAGGATTTTCTCTTTCCCACCACTTTCACGGTGACTATCCACTCGAGTGGAGTTGATATGGACGATGGATTGTCTCAATTCCTGGACTAGTCCATCAACGTGTTGAAACCCAATTCCTGTAAGATACTGAGATATATTACAGGATATCTGAGCAGCACAACTGACATTAATAAATGGTATGGAAGTGAAACACAGTCCTGAATATTTTTACTCACAACCCAATTACATTAACTCCATCAAGCTGTGCATGGGCATTGAGATGTCCTTTTGTTTGATTCTCCTGAATAAATTTTCAGGCGGTCTACCTCTATCAAGTCTGATCAGTATGACTCTGTGAAACTTCCAGGGCCTAATCACACCTTTTACAAGCACAAAGACAAATTTTTTCTCCCAAAATACTGTGTTCCTTTTATCTCCTCCCTTTTTCTCTCCTGGGGCGTTTTTCCCCAATCTCTCGCCTCCGTATTGGAGGGGACTGTCTGCTTCTTATCTTTTTTCCTTGAGCTCTTTAATTTTTTATCCAACCCTGTTTCTGACATGCCGCCTTGCCCCTCCTCCCGTGCTCTTTGCTTTGCTGTTACAGCTGGGCGGCTCCCATGCGACCTCTGACGTTGCCTGGCGGTAGCTAGAAACTCAAAGGCCAATAGAAAAAACCCGAGGGCTGCCAAAACAATAATAGAGGCTTCCGCCGCATCTAGCAAGGGAGTGAGGTGGAACAGATCAAGGCTAAACATTGTCTCTCAGGGTCTCACCCGCGTCCTGCAGCTTCTGGACCCTTTCCGTGAACGGAGGCTCTCCTCGGCGCTGGTGATGGTGAGGCATTTGTCCTGGGTTCTCGGCACCAAATGTCCCGCGAGACCTCGCCAGCAAGAAAACACGCGGGGACATATGAATCCTTGCTGCAGCTAAACGTTTTATTGAATCTTAAGGAGAGGGCCGCGCGCCTGCATGGCGCGGCTTATATACACCCTAGCGTGGCACATCCACACCTGATTGGTTGCTTACCCATGATCTCATTAGGCACGCCCTGGAGTGGGCAAAGACCTGGCATGAAGGCACTCTTGCACATGCGCACACAGTTAACTTCCTGAAAGGAAGTCGGCTGGCGCGGCGGAGGCCAGCGCCATCTTGTCTAGCTCGGCCTTCCACTTGGGGCGCAGTGGAAGCCAGCGCCATCTAGTGGTGGCGAATGTTATTGCAGCCCTCTACACTCTAGAGTCAGATATGTGGGCATAGAGTAGTCTCCTCTGGTTTCCCAGGCATGTCTGCCCCTCTGAAGGTCTAGCTCCCCCTCCCACGGGATTTGTGTGCAGGGAGCTGTTTGACCAGGTTCCTTCAGATCCAGGTGCAGTCTTGACTGCAGGGCTCCTGCATCTTGAGTGCCCCTATCTTCTTGTTCCCAGAGGCCCTATACTGTTTCCTCTTGGGCCAGGGATGTGGGCAAAGGTGGGCAGAAATGGCGGTCTCTCCTCCCGTGCAGTCTCAGGAGTGCCCACACATCTGGGCAATGAGCTCTATCTCCTACAGGGTTTGGGAGCAGGGAGCTGTGGGCTAGGATCAGTGCGAGGTTCGGGCACCAGCTAGAAACTAGAAGTGTCTGGTCCTAGAGGAATTTTGCCTTTATGTGTACTGAGTCCACCAGGCAGGTCACTTGGAGCAGAAAAGTTGGTCTTACCTCTTGTCTCGGGCATGAATTCGCTCCTTGGGTTTGGGCTCCCACGGGATTTGGGTACAGGGAGCTGTTTGACCGGGTCTCTTCAGATCCAGGTGTAGTCTGGTGTGCAGGGCTCCTGTCGCTTGAGTACCTCTATCTTCCTGTTCCCAGAGGCCCTATACAGTTTCCTCTTGGACCAGGGATGTGGGCAAAGGTGGGCAGAAGTGTCAGTCTCTCCTGCCCTGCAGTCTCAGGAGTGCCCTCATGTCTTGGCGATGAGCTCTCTCTCCTACGGAGTTTGGGAGAAGGGAGCTGTGTGAGTATTGAAATTTTTTGAAGAGATTCTCAGTCATTTGCATTTCATTTTTTGATAACTGTGTATAGTTCTGTATTTCATTTGTAGTAGGGTGTTTGCATATATTTCAGATGAAATATAATTTTTTAAATCTCCCAATTTTAAAATATTGTATATATTTAGGGTATATAATATAACATTTGGTTACACTTGGTTGAATGATTACTGTAGCCCATGAAATTGGCATGTCCACTAGAATACTGTGTTACTTTTGCTCATGGTAAGGGCACCTGATGCCTATTAGTTTCCAGAGGGAATGGAGGGAAGGCATGGGATGTTCATTAAAGAATCAGAGTTGAGACTGGAGAGATGGCTTAATGCATAAGAACACATGCTGTATGATCCTGAAAACCTGAGTTCCAATGATTTGAATCAGTGCATAAAGTTGGCTGTGTCTGCACATGCCTGTATTCCCAGCACTATGGCAGCTTTGCTGTCCAAAGACAAGATCATTGCTGGAGCTTGCTGGCTGTCAGAATAGCTCTAGGTTTAGTAAAAGGCAGTGTCCCAATGGAATGAGCTGAAAATTGATACAGTAGGACACCTGATATCCTCCTCTAGGCTCTATAGGCATGAGGGTGCAGATACTCTTCTCACATGTGCAGGGTATGTGCCATAACTCCTTACACAAATAATAAAAAGCTATGCACATACACAAAAATATAAATAGGACAATTTGAGGATAATTTATTATTATTATTATTATTATTATTATTATTATTATTATTATTATATGTAACAGTTAGACATTCGAATATTACTATGTTGGTGAGTATTATAATGGTAAGCATACACATTCTGAGCTAATCCTCTCACCCTTTGAAACAAATCACAGTAAGTAAAAATGCTCCTAATACATACTGATCATTGTGAATGCTAACATGAAGGTGCAAACAAAATAAACACCTTTTGATATAGGCGTTGCCTAAATTCAAGGGTTTCAGTGATGTGGTGTGGCACACAGACATTCAAAACAACTATTTGAGTATGTCAGTAAAGGTATATGCAGATAGTTGTATGTGTGTTGCAGAAAGTGAAAGACAATAGTGACTGGGTTTAGTGGCTGCATACGGGATGGATCCTCAGGTGGGGAAGTCTCTGGATGACCTTTTCTTCAGTCCCGGCTCCACTCTTTGTCCCTGTATTTCCTCCCGTGAGTATTTTGTTCCCCCTTCTAAGAAGGAATGAAGTATCTATATTTTGGTCTTCCTTCTTCTTTGGCTTCATATGATCTGTGAATTATTTTTTAGGTATTCTAAGCTTTTTGCTGATACCAAGAAGTGTTTGCTGAAAGGAACCAGATATGGGTGTCCTACTGATACAGATGAGGATGGTTGCAGCTAACCATTGGGCTGAAAAAGGGAACCCCAATGGAGGAGTTAATAGAAAATGCTGAAGGAGCTGAAGGGATTTGCAATACCATAGGAAGAACAACAGTATCAACCAACCAGACCTCACCAGAGTTCCCAGGGCTAAACCACCAACCAATGAGTACACATGGAAGGACCCATGACTCCAGCCACATATGTGGCAGAGGGTGGCATTATACAGCATCAATAGGAGGAAAAGCCCTTGGTCCTGTGAAGGCTCATTTCTCCAATGTAGGGGAATGCCAGGGTGTTGAGGTGGGAGTGGGTGGGTGGGAGTAGGAGAATCCTTATAGTATCAGGGGGAGGGGGTATGAGAGAGGGGGGGGAAAGGGATAACATTTAAAATGTATACATAAAATATCCAGGAAAAATAAAATTAAAAAGAAAGTGAGGCACAAAGTAGAACCATGATTATAATCTGCTTTTATGAAATAAGAAAACAATTCTGTGTGTTCATTAATGATCAAATATGTTATTAAAATGTGAACAGGTGCATTCTAGATTGTTCACATGAGTGATCTGGGTAGTTAGTCTGTGGAAACAGAATGAGGAATAAAGAGGAACAACCTTGATGGATGGTAGAAGAAAAACCAGTAAAATGCACGCACACAGCACACACACACACACACACACACACACACACACACACACACACACACACAGAGAGAGAGAGAGAGAGAGAGAGAGAGAGAGAGAGAGAGAGAATTATGGTGGTTAATCTTGGTTGTCAAATAGATATACATGAGAAGAAACTTTAATTGAATTTTTCCCACTCTATTAACATGTAAACACGTCTCTGAGACATTTTTTGACTGCTAATTGATGTGGTACGGCTTAATCTTGCCTATGTAAGAAAGGTGGATGAGCCTGAGAGCAAGCTAGTAAATAATATTCCTTCATGAAAACATTCTACTCTGTTTTTCATGAAGCAGTTATTTCTTTGTTCATTTGTTTTCATTTCTTCGTTCATTTAATTTCAAGACAACTCAAGGTTGTCTTGATTCCAAGAAAATCTATGAGGAATTTGAAGACTAAGTTTCTGAGGGGTTGCATTGTATAAGCCCAGCACTTGACAAAAGCATTCAGTACACAGTTGACACCTCATGTATGAATCAGGGCTGAAAGGAGTCTGCCAATCTACCATGAATTCTCAAATATATTTGCCCATTATGGCTATAATTCTTAAAAATAATTAAATTCATGAGGAATTACTGTGTATTTTAAGCTTTCTCTGCTGTCATCCAGTAAGAAGAAAGGATTGTGAGGATGAAAGAAGCTAGATAAATTTGCAGAGGAAGATTCCAGATGATCATTTTCAGGAGTTCAGCTGGAATGCCATAGAATAGGAGATGGTTTCTTTTCCTTTCTTCTCAATCCCAGAGCCAAATATGTCAGTACTTTTTGCCAACTTAAAGAACTACTTTCATGTCATTTTATTTTAAAGCCAATTTAATTCAAATGAACACATAATTTTAAATAATAACCAGATGTGATCTTCTGGCATATCATATAGTTGTTTTAGGGGCCAATTTTGTGTGCATGTGTGTTTGTGTGTGTGTACATATCTGTACCTGTGTATGAATGATGTGTGTATATCTGCATCTGCACCTGTGTGTCCATGTTTGTGTAGGTATATGCATATGTGTTGTGTGTTCAAGTGTACAGGTACATGTGCATATGTGCCTGTGTTTATATGTGCATTTGTACCTATGTTTATATGTGCATTTGTAGGTGTGTTTATATGTGCATATGTGCCTGTGTTTATATGTGCATTTGTACCTGTGTTTATATGTGCATTTGTACCTGTGTTTATATGTGCATTTGTACCTGTGTTTATATGTGCATTTGTACCTGTGTTTATATGTGCATTTGTACCTGTGTTTATATGTGCATTTGTACTTGTGTTTATATGTGCCTATGTGCCTGTGTTCATATGTGCATTTGTGCCTGTGTTTATATGTGCATTTGTACCTGTGTGTGTACATGCATTCAATTATCTTCCGTACTTTACTTGTCTTTAGGTGTCATAAAGACCATAATCAAGAGCAACTTAAAGAGAAAATGGTTTATTTGGCTTATAGTTTCCAGTCCATCACCAAGGTAAGTCAAGGCAGGAACTGAAGCAGAGAACACAGAGGATGCTGCTTCCTAGTCATTTCCTCTGATTTCCTCAGTTACATTTCTTTCCAAACCTTTTGTTATTTTTATTTCTTTTGAAAGTGATTTTCCCGTATGTATGTCTGTACCCTATTTGTATCAAGTGTTCTTGGGGCCAGAAAAGGGCATCAGATCCCCTGGGACTGGAACTGTAGATAGTTGTGAGGTATCATGTGGGTGCTGGAGATCAAAATTGGGTCCTCTGGAAGAGCAGCAACCTTTAAGTGCTGAGGCATTTTCTCAGGCCACTCAGCTGCATATCTTACACAGCTCAGTCCAAAGAATATTCCATGCAAGATCATTAAATTTTTTAAAATTTATTTTTATTTATGTGTATGCCTGCTTGTCTTTACATGTACCACATGTATGCCTTGTGCCTAAGGAAGCCAGAGGAGATGGTTGGATGCCTGGAGCTGGAGTTAGTGGTGGCTGTGTGACCCAGTGTGGATTCTGGAAACCAAACCCAAGTTCTCTGCAAGAACATCAAGCACACATATCTATGGAGCCAGAACTCCACCCCGTGCCCATTTTATTATTGTTTTTTATGATAACAAGATAAATGCTGAGAGTTCTTTTCCTGGAGATATTAACTACAGAAATAACCACTAGCCTTTTGAACACATCTGCATCATGGAAGGTCACATTGTCTGTAATTAACTAAAAATGACCTTTTCTTGTTATGCCACATGAATGAGTCATTTGGATATTTCAACCTCTCTTTGGAGGGCCAAATGTTTTATAAGGTGCAATATGTGTTTTCTCCTGAAAGACAAACTGAAAAATCAATCCATGTAGTGATTTAAAAAAACACATTTGCTCTGCTCCCAGACCCGGTGAGAGAGAAACCCAACCGCCTGGTCAGGTGGGCACTCCTGAGGCTGCAGAGTGGAGGAGACCACCAACACTGCTCACCCCTGCCCACATCCCTGGCCCAAGAGGAAACTGTATAAGGCCTCTGGGCTCCCGTGGGGGAGGGCCCAGGAGCGGCAGGACCCTGCCGGACCCTGAAGGAAACAGACCGGATAAACAGTTCTCTGCACCCAAATCCCGTGGGAGGGAGAGCTAAACCTTCAGAGAGGCAGACAAGCCTGGGAAACCAGAAGAGACTGCTCCCTGCACACACATCTCGGACGCCAGAGGAAAAAGCCAAAGACCATCTGGAACCCTGGTGCACTGAAGCTCCCGGAAGGGGCAGCACAGGTCTTCCTGGTTGCTGCCGCTGCAGAGAGCCCCTGGGCAGCACCCCACGAGCAAACCTGAGCCTCGGGACCACAGGTAAGACCAAATTTTCTGCTGCAAGAAAGCTGCCTGGTGACCTCAAGACACAGGCCCGCAGGAACAGCTGAAGACTTGTAGAGAGGAAAAACTACACGCCCGAAAGCAGAACACTCTGTCCCCATAACTGACTGAAAGAGAGGAAAACAGGTCTACAGCACTCCTGACACACAGGCTTATAGGACAGTCTAGCCACTGTCAGAAACAGCAGAACAAAGTAACACTAGAGATAATCTGATGGCGAGAGGCAAGCGCAGGAACCCAAGCAACAGAAACCAAGACTACATGCCATCATCGGAGCCCAATTCTCCCACCAAAACAAACATGGAATATCCAAACACACCAGAAAAGCAAGATCTAGTTTCAAAATCATATTTGATCATGATGCTGGAGGACTTCAAGAAAGACATGAACACACTTAGGGAAGCACAGGAAAACATTAATAAACAAGTAAAAGCCTACAGAGAGGAATCGCAAAAATCCCTGAAAGAATTCCAGGAAAACACAATCAAACAGTTGAAGGAATTAAAAATGGAAGTAGAAGCAATAAAGAAAGAACACATGGAAACAACCCTGGATATAGAAAACCAAAAGAAGAGACAAGGAGCTGTAGATACAAGCTTCACCAACAGAATACAAGAGATGGAAGAGAGAATCTCAGGAGCAGAAGATTCCATAGAAATCATTGACTCAACTGTGAAAGATAATGTAAAGCGGAAAAAGCTACTGGTCCAAAACATACAGGAAATCCAGGACTCAATGAGAAGATCAAACCTAAGGATAATAGGTATAGAAGAGAGTGAAGACTCCCAGCTCAAAGGACCAGTAAATATCTTCAACAAAATCATAGAAGAAAACTTCCCTAACCTAAAAAAAGAGATACCCATAGGCATACAAGAAGCTTACAGAACTCCAAATAGATTGGACCAGAAAAGAAACACCTCCCGTCACATAATTGTCAAAACACCAAACGCACAAAATAAAGAAAGAATATTAAAAGCAGTAAGGGAAAAAGGTCAAGTAACATATAAAGGGAGACCTATCAGAATCACACCAGACTTCTCGCCAGAAACTATGAAGGCCAGAAGATCCTGGACTGATGTCATACAGACACTAAGAGAACACAAATGCCAGCCCAGGTTACTGTATCCAGCAAAACTCTCAATTAACATTGATGGAGAAACCAAGATATTCCATGACAAAACCAAATTTACACAATATCTTTCTACAAATCCAGCACTACAAAGGATAATAAATGGTAAAGCCCAACATAAGGAGGCAAGCTATACCCTAGAAGAAGCAAGAAACTAATCGTCTTGGCAACAAAACAAAGAGAGTGAAAGCACACAAACATAACCTCACATCCAAATATGAATATAACGGGAAGCAATAATCACTATTCCTTAATATCTCTCAACATCAATGGCCTCAACTCCCCAATAAAAAGACATAGATTAACAAACTGGATACACAACGAGGACCCTGCATTCTGCTGCCTACAGGAAACACACCTCAGAGACAAAGATAGACACTACCTCAGAGTGAAAGGCTGGAAAACAACTTTCCAAGCAAATGGTCAGAAGAAGCAAGCTGGAGTAGCCATTCTAATATCAAATAAAATCAATTTCCAACTAAAAGTCATCAAAAAAGATAAGGAAGGACACTTCATATTCATCAAAGGAAAAATCCACCAAGATGAACTCTCAATCCTAAATATCTATGCCCCAAATACAAGGGCACCTACATACGTAAAAGAAACCTTACTAAAGCTCAAAACACACATTGCACCTCACACAATAATAGTGGGAGATTTCAACACCCCACTCTCATCAATGGACAGATCATGGAAACAGAAATTAAACAGTGATGTCGACAGACTAAGAGAAGTCATGAGCCAAATGGACTTAACGGATATTTATAGAACATTCTATCCTAAAGCAAAAGGATATACCTTCTTCTCAGCTCCTCATGGTACTTTCTCCAAAATTGACCATATAATTGGTCAAAAAACGGGCCTCAACAGGTACAGAAAGATAGAAATAATCCCATGCGTGCTATCGGACCACCACGGTCTAAAACTGGTCTTCAATAACAATAAGGGAAGAATGCCCACATATACGTGGAAATTGAACAATGCTCTACTCAATGATAACCTGGTCAAGGAAGAAATAAAGAAAGAAATTAAAAACTTTTTAGAATTTAATGAAAATGAAGATACAACATACTCAAACTTATGGGACACAATGAAAGCTGTGCTAAAAGGAAAACTCATATCGCTGAGTGCCTGCAGAAAGAAACAGGAAAGAGCATATGTCAGCAGCTTGACAGCACACCTAAAAGCTCTAGAACAAAAAGAAGCAAATACACCCAGGAGGAGTAGAAGGCAGGAAATAATCAAACTCAGAGCTGAAATCAACCAAGTAGAAACAAAAAGGACCATAGAAAGAATCAACAGAACCAAAAGTTGGTTCTTTGAGAAAATCAACAAGATAGATAAACCCTTAGCCAGACTAACGAGAGGACACAGAGAGTGTGTCCAAATTAACAAAATCAGAAATGAAAAGGGAGACATAACTACAGATTCGGAGGAAATTCAAAAAATCATCAGACCTTACTATAAAAGCCTATATTCAAGAAAACTTGAAAATCTTCAGGAAATGGACAATTTCCTAGACAGATACCAGGTATCGAAGTTAAATCAGGAACAGATAAACCAGTTAAACAACCCCATAACTCCTAAGGAAATAGAAGCAGTCATTAAAGGTCTCCCAACCAAAAAGAGCCCAGGTCCAGACGGGTTTAGTGCAGAATTCTATCAAACCTTCATAGAAGACCTCATACCAATATTATCCAAACTATTCCTCAAAATTGAAACAGATGGAGCCCTACCGAATTCCTTCTACGAAGCCACAATTACTCTTATACCTAAACCACACAAAGACCCAACAAAGAAAGAGAACTTCAGACCAATTTCCCTTATGAATATCGACGCAAAAATACTCAATAAAATTCTGGCAAACCGAATTCAAGAGCACATCAAAACAATCATCCACCATGATCAAGTAGGCTTCATCCCAGGCATGCAGGGATGGTTTAATATACGGAAAACCATCAACGTGATCCATTATATAAACAAACTGAAAGAACAGAACCACATGATCATTTCATTAGATGCTGAGAAAGCATTTGACAAAATTCAACACCCCTTCATGATAAAAGTCCTGGAAAGAATAGGAATTCAAGGCCCATACCTAAACATAGTAAAAGCCATATACAGCAAACCAGTTGCTAACATTAAACTAAATGGAGAGAAACTTGAAGCAATCCCACTAAAATCAGGGACTAGACAAGGCTGCCCACTCTCTCCCTACTTATTCAATATAGTTCTTGAAATTCTAGCCAGAGCAATCAGACAACAAAAGGAGATCAAAGGGATACAGATGGAAAAGAAGAGGTCAAAATATCACTATTTGCAGATGACATGATAGTATATTTAAGTGATCCCAAAAGTTCCACCAGAGAACTACTAAAGCTGATAAACAACTTCAGCAAAGTGGCTGGGTATAAAATTAACTCAAATAAATCAGTTGCCTTCCTCTATACAAAAGAGAAACAAGCCGAGAAAGAAATTGGGGAAACGACACCCTTCATAATAGACCCAAATAATATAAAGTACCTCGGTGTGACTTTAACCAAGCAAGTAAAAGATCTGTACAATAAGAACTTCAAGACACTGAGGAAAGAAATTGAAGAAGACCTCAGAAGATGGAAAGATCTCCCATGCTCATGGATTGGCAGGATTAATATAGTAAAAATGGCCATTTTACCAAAAGCAATCTACAGATTCAATGCAATCCCCATCAAAATACCAATCCAATTCTTCAAAGAGTTAGACAGAACAATTTGCAAATTCATCTGGAATAACAAAAAACCCAGGATAGCTAAAGCTATCCTCAACAATAAAAGGACTTCAGGGGGAATCACTATCCCTGAACTCAAGCAGTATTACAGAGCAATAGTGATAAAAACTGCATGGTATTGGTACAGAGACAGACAGATAGACCAATGGAATAGAATTGAAGACCCAGAAATGAACCCACACACCTATGGTCACTTGATTTTTGACAAAGGAGCCAAAACCATCAAATGGAAAAAAGATAGCATTTTCAGCAAATGGTGCTGGTTCAACTGGAGGGCAACATGTAGAAGAATGCAGATCGATCCATGCTTATCACCCTGTACAAAGCTTAAGTCCAAGTGGATCAAGGACCTCCACATCAAACCAGACACACTCAAACTAATAGAAGAAAAACTAGGGAAGCATCTGGAACACATGGGCACTGGAAAAAATTTCCTGAACAAAACACCAATGGCTTATGCTCTAAGATCAAGAATCGACAAATGGGATCTCATAAAACTGCAAAGCTTCTGTAAGGCAAAGGACACTGTGGTTAGGACAAAACGGCAACCAACAGATTGGGAAAAGATCTTTACCAATCCTACAACAGATAGAGGCCTTATATCCAAAATATACAAAGAACTCAAGAAGTTAGACCGCAGGGAAACAAATAACCCTATTAAAAAATGGGGTTCAGAGCTAAACAAAGAATTCACAGTTGAGGAATGCCGAATGGCTGAGAAACACCTAAAGAAATGTTCAACATCTTTAGTCATAAGGGAAATGCAAATCAAAACAACCCTGAGATTTCACCTCACACCAGTGCGATTGGCTAAGATCAAAAACTCAGGTGACAGCAGATGCTGGCGAGGATGTGGAGAAAGAGGAACACTCCTCCATTGTTGGTGGGATTGCAGACTGGTAAAACCATTCTGGAAATCAGTCTGGAGGTTCCTCAGAAAATTGGACATTGAACTGCCTGAGGATCCAGCTATACCTCTCTTGGGCATATACCCAAAAGATGCCTCAACATATAAAAGAGACACGTGCTCCACTATGTTCATCGCAGCCTTATTTATAATAGCCAGAAAATGGAAAGAACCCAGATGCCCTTCAACAGAGGAATGGATACAGAAAATGTGGTACATCTACACAATGGAATATTACTCAGCTATCAAAAACAACGAGTTTATGAAATTCGTAGGCAAATGGTTGGAACTGGAAAATATCATCCTGAGTGAGCTAACCCAATCACAGAAAGACATACATGGTATGCACTCATTGATAAGTGGCTATTAGCCCAAATGCTTGAATTACCCTAGATCCCTAGAACAAACGAAACTCAAGACGGATGATCAAAATGTGAATGCTTCACTCCTTCTTTAAATGAGGAAAAAGAATACCCTTGGCAGGGAAGGGAGAGGCAAAGATTAAAACAGAGACTGAACGAACACCCATTCAGAGCCTGCCCCACATGTGGCCCATACATATACAGCCACCCAATTAGACAAGATTGATGAAGCAAAGAAGTGCAGACCGACAGGAGCCGGATGTAGATCGCTCCTGAGAGACACAGCCAGAATACAGCAAATATAGAGGCGAATGCCAGCAGCACACCACTGAACTGAGAATAGGTCCCCTATTGAAGGAATCAGAGAAAGAACTGGAAGAGCTTGAAGGGACTCGAGACCCCAAAAGTACAACAATGCCAAGCAACCAGAGCTTCCAGGGACTAAGCCACTACCTAAAGACTATACATGGACTGACCCTGGACTCTGACCCCATAGGTAGCAATGAATATCCTAGTAAGAGCACCAGTGGAAGGGGAAGCCCTGGGTCCTGCTAAGACTGAACCCCCAGTGAACTAGTCTATGGGGGGAGGGCGGCAATGGGGGGAGGGTTGGGAGGGGAACACCCATAAGGAAGGGGAGGGGGGAGGGGGATGTTTGCCCGGAAACCGGGAAAGGGAATAACACTCGAAATGTATATAAGAAATACTCAAGTTAATAAAAAAAAAATTAAAAAAAAAAACACATTTGCAGTAGGGAGGGGAAAGTTGAATATTTAGTAATCTCCTTCCTCAGCAGTGGAATTCCTCTAGTTGGGGCTCATGCTTCATTTCCCCCCAAGCTTCCATTCAGCTTCTAATACTATAAAGAAAAAGCAGGAGATTATTGGGGCTTTTGAGGGTTTCAAAACCTGAGGGAGAGATATTATACATTTCCTACAAATTTGGGCATTGCTACATTGTATCATCCAGATAGAAATGAATCTTAGAAAAGTGTTTGTACAATTTTTGGAACACATTCTCCCCTAAAACACCAAGAATAAAATTCCCATTAAAAAATAACATCACAATGGTTTTTTTCATGTCTCAAAAAAAAATCCCTTAAGGCATAAGTAAGGCATGTGTGAGCCAGAGGATTGGAAGTACTTTAAGAAACTAAGATCACAGCTGGAGTTGGTGGCATAAGCTTGAAATGCCTCAAATCAAAAGAAAAAAGGAAAAGAAAAGAAAGAAAAGAAAAGACAGAAATGAATATTTAAATATCTCAAGTTTGTGTTTTACAACCTCAATAAATGACTTTTAAGTTTTAATTTAGTTCTTTGTATCATGTACTTTTAAAATGCTTATTATTTATTGTATACATACACATGGGCATGATTATGTGCATGTGTAGGTCAGAGGACAACTTGCAAGAGTTGGTTTTCTCCTTCCACTGTATGGGTCCAGAGAATGAAATTCAGGTCCTGAAGCTTAATAGGAAGTACTCTTACCCACTGAGCTATCTTGCTGACCACAGCTCATCATATGCTTTATTTTAAAGAAGGGGAGGGGGAGGGATTAGGGGGATGTTTGCCCGGAAACTGGGAAAGGGAATAACACTCAAAATGTAAATAAGAAATACTCAAGTTAATAATAAAAAAAAAAATCCGTCACTTGTTTTGTTTCTCTGAGATTTCTCAGTGGTACCTGGTGTTCCTAGAGAAGACCAGGCTTATTGCCCAGTAAGCTCCAGGATTCTACCTGTCCCTGTTTCTCTAAGTATGTGCTACCATGCCTGACTTTATTTACCTTGGTTCTGGAAATTGAACTGAGTCCTTCTTTCTTACATGGCCTGCACTTTCCCTATGGCAATTTTTCTCCAGCCATATAAAAATAAAATTTCCTTTATTTTTGTCTATTTAAAGTAATACAGTGTTATATAAATTAATATATATTGATTGTTTCTAAAATAATATACATCAGGAAGATAGCTATTTTAAATTTTTATTCATTCTTTTCTCATATATTACACCCTGACTGCAGTTTTTCCTCCCTCCTCTCCTTCTAGGCTCTCCTCCAACTCCCTTCTCTCCCATCCACTCCTCCTCCATTTTCCTTCAGAATAGAGTAGGCTTCCCAGGGATATCAACCAAACATGACATAACAAGATGCAATAAGATTAGGCACAAACCCTCATATCAAGTCTAGGCAAGGCGACCCAGCAGGTGGAAAAGGGTCTCAAAAGCAGACAAAAAAGTCAGAAACATCCCCATTCCCACTGTCAGGAGTCCCAGAAGAATACCAAACTGTATATAACCATGATATATATGCAGAGGATCTATGTCAAACCCCTGCAGACCCCTGACTGTTGGTTCAATCGTGAGCTCTTATAACTGCTAGTTAGTTGATTCTCTGTGGGTGTTCTTGTGGTTTCCTTGGCTTCTCTGGTTCCTACAATCCTTTCTTCCCACCTTCTCCAGTATTTCCCAAGCTCTGCCTAACATTTGGCTATAAGTCTGTATCTGCTACCATCAGTGGCTGGATGAAGCCTCTGATGATTATGTTAGGCTCTGGTCTAAGGGTATAGCACAGTAGAATGATAGCTATTTTTAGCTGCACAATCATTCAACATACTTACCATTGAATCTTGGCTTTGATTGTATACCAATATCCTTATAGTATTTTTAAAATGTATGCATAACACATAAATTTATATATATTTACATATATAGTACACACATATGTTACTCACACTTCTATATAAATTGGCTATGGGTAAAAGCTATTTTATGGAGTGGGCCTGGCCCAGGGCGGAGGGCAGGCAGAGCACCAGCCTACAGTAGGATCTGCCACCGGGGCCAGCATGTGCCCCATCCCCAGGCGTGGTCACCCCAGGGACACCCAGAACTGGGGAGATGCCAAAGTTGAGTCCATGCTGTGTTTCCTTCTTAGCCGCTAGCACACTGTGGGCTTTTCCCTCAATACTGCTTCAGATCTTTTTTCAGAACTGAGAAAATATACAAGAGATTCTGAATGGCACCTATTTTAATTCGTTGTCATCCTCCCAGGCTTTCCACACAACAGGCATTGAAAGCCTCTGTTTAGCCTTCCTTTGTCGGGTCCTGTTTTATCTTCTAAACTGTAAAAGGAAATTTTGCATTATAATGTTGAATGAAAAGGATATTCTGCTGGTTTCTGCCTGTGCCCAGAACTGAACAGAACAGGTCCTACAGCTCCCTGCACCCAAATCCTGTGGAGGAGAGAGGTGGATCCTCAGAAGTGTGGACAGTCCTGAGCACTCAGAAGAGACAACTGCTTTCTACCCACATTCCTGACCTAAGAAGAAATTGTCTAGCACCATCTGTGCCCTCTGGGCACAGGGACATAGGAGCAGTCAGGGGCAGGACCCTTCTGGTTTCTGCCTGCACTGAGAGCTGAAAACCAGTCATCAGGAGCACCTACACACCTGAGAGTAGAGGGCAAACCAACAGTTCTGTACCAAGCAACCCGTTTGAAGGCTTCAGGTCACACAAACCCAGGAGCAGCCCTTTGTTCCCAGATCTGGCTGAAAGAAAGCAGGTCTACAGGCGTGCTGACACAAAAACCTACAGAAGAGTCAAGCCACTGTCAGAGACAACCTGAGGGACAGGCAAGCTCAGGAAACTTAGCAACAGAAACCAAGACTACTTGGCATCATCAGAGACCAGTTCTGCCACAAAAGCAAATACTGGATAGCCAAACACACCAGAAGAGAAAGATTTGGATTTAAAATCACATTTCATGATGATGATGGAGGATGTTAAGAAGGTCATAAATAATTCCCTTAAAGAAATATAGGACAACACAAGTAAACAGGTAGAAACCCTTAAAGAGGAAATACAAAAATCCCTTAAAGAATCACAGGAAAACACAACCAAACAGAAGTAGGATTTGAACAAAACCATCCAGGATATAAAAAATGGAAATAGAAATAATAAAGAAAGCACAAAGGGAGACAACTATGGAGATAGAAAACCTAGGAAAGAGATGTGGAGTCATAGATAGAAGCATCAGCAACAGAATACAAGAGATAGAAGAGAGAATCTCAGGGGCAGAAGATACCATAGAAAATATCAACACAACCATCAAAGATAAGGTAAAACACAAAAAGTTCTTAGCCCAAAACATCCAGGAAATCCAGGACACAATGAGAAGATCAATCTTAAGGTTAATAAGTATAAGAAGAGAGTGAATACCCCAAACTTAAAGGGCTGGTAAATATTTTCACAAAATTATAGAAGAAAAATTTCCAAATCCTAAAGAAACAGATGCCCATAAACTAAACGTACAAGAAGCCTACCGAACTCCGAATAGTTTGGACCAGAAAAGAAATTCTTCCTATCTCACATAATAGTCAACACCAAAGGCAAAAAAACAAAGAAAGAATATTAAAAGCCATAAGGGAAAAAGGTCAAGTAACATACAAAGGCAGACCTATCAGAGTTAAATCAGACTTCTCATCAGAGACTGTGAAAGTCAGAAGATCCAGGACAGATGTGATACAGACCCTAAGAGAACACAAATGCCAGCCTAGGCTCCTATATCCAGCAAAACTCTCAATTAACATAGATGGAGAAACCAAGATATTCCATGACAAAACCAAATTTACACAGTATCTTTCTACAAATGAAGCCCTACAAAAGAAAATAGATGGAAAACTCCAGCACAAGAACAGAAACTACATCTTAGAAAAAGCAAGAAAGTAATCTCCTTGCAAGGAAACCAAAAGAAAAGAGAAACAGAAACATAATTCCACCTCTAACAACAAAAATAATAGGAAGCGACAATCACTATTCCTTAATATCTCTCAACATCAATGGACTCAATTCCTCAATAAAAAGACATAGACTGACAACTCCCTGCTTACAAATCCTGTGGGAGAGAGAGTTGAACACCCAGAAGTGCAGGCAACCATGAGACTGCAGGGCGGGACAGACTGCCACTTCTGCCCACCTTTGCCCACATCCCTGGCCCAAGAGAAAACTGCACAGTGCCTCTGGACACAGGAATATAGGGGCAGTCAGTTGCAGGAGCCCCATGGTCCAGATCTGTCCCCAGATCTGAACTGAACTAGTCAAACAGCTCCCTGTACACAAATCCCTTTTGTGTGGTGGAGACCTAGATCCTCAGAAGTGCGGACACTCCTGAGAAACCAGAGGAGAATACACCGTGCCCACATTCCCAAATCAAGAGGAAAACGCCTAGTGCCATCTGTACCCCTTGAGCACTGGGATTTAGGAGCAGTAGGGGCAGGACACTTCAGGGTGCTGCCTTTGCTGAGAGCTGAAAGCCAACATCCAGGAGCAACTACACTACTGAGGACTCAATTCCCCAATAAAAAGACACAAATTAGCAGACTAGATTCAGTAAGAGGACCCAGCATTTTGCTGCTGACAGGAAACACAACTCAGAGACAAAAGAGTCACTACCTCAGAGTAAAAGGCTGGAAAAGCATTTTCCAATTAAATGGTCTGAAGAAGCAAGCTGAAGTAGCCATTCTAATATTGAATAAAATCGACTTTCAACTAAAAGTCATCAAAAAATATAAGGAAGGACACTTCATATTCATCAAAGGAAAAATTCTCCAAGATGAACTCTCAATCCTAAATATCTATGCTCCAAATACAAGGGCACCTACATACATAAAAGTAACCTTACTAAAGCTCAAAGCACACATTGCACCTCACACAATAATAGTAGGAGATTTCAACACCCCACTCTCATCAATGGACAGATCATGGAAACAGAAATTAAACAGAGACATAGACAGACTAAGAGAAGCCGTGAACCAAATGGACTTAACAGATATTTATAGAACATTCCATCCTAAAACAAAAGGATATACCTTCTCACCACCTCATGGTACCTTCTCCAAAATTGACCACATAATCGGCCACAAAACAGGCTTCAACAGATACAGAAAGACAGAAATAATTCCATGCATCCTAACATCACCATGGGCTAAGGCTGGTCTTCAATAACAACAAAAATGACAGAAAGCCCACCTACATATAGAAGTTAAATAACACTTACTCAGTGATAACTTGGTGAAGGAAGAAATAAAGTAAGAAACTAAAGCCATTTTAGAATTTAATGAAAATGAAGATACAACATTCCCTAACTTGTGAGACACAATGAAAGCAGTGCTGAGAGGAAAACTGATAGTTCTTATTGCCTCCAAAAAGAATCAGGAGAGAGCATACATTAATTAGGAGCCTGACAGCACACTCAAAAGCTTTAGAACAAAAAGAAGCAAGTGCACTCAAGAGGAGTAGAAGGCAGGAAATAATGAAATTCAAGGCTAAAATCAGCCAAGTAGAAACAATAATTACTATACAAAGAATCAAGGAATCCAGGAACTGGTTCTTTGAGAAAATCAACAAAATAAATAATCCATTAGCCATATTAACCAGAGGGCACAGAGAGTGTACCCAAATTAACAAAATCAGAAATGAAAATGGAGACTAACTGACTCTGAGGAAATTTAGAAAATCATCAGATCCTACTACAAAAGCAAATTCAAAAAAACTTGAAAATTTTTTGGAAATGGAAAGTTTTCTAGACAAATACCAGGTACCAAAATTAAAGCAGGATCAGATAAACCATCTAAACAACCCCATAACTCCTAAGGGAGTTATTAAAAGTCTCTCAACCAAAAAGAGCCCAGGACCAGATGGATTTAGTGTAGAATTATAGCAATCCTTCATGAAAGACCTCATAACCAATACTGTCCAAACTATTCCACAAAATGGAAACAGAAGGAGTACTACCCAATTCCTTCTATGAAAACACATTTAAACTTATACCTAAACCACTCAAAGACCCAACATAGAAAGAGAAGTTCAGACCAATTTTTCTTATGAATATTGATGCAAAGATACCCAATAAAATTCTCACAAACCAAATCCAAGAACACATCAAAACGATCATCCATCATGCTCAAGTAAGCTTCACCCCACGGATTCAGGGATGGTTCAATATATGGAAATCCGTCAAAGTAATCCACTATATAAACAAACTGAAAGATAAAAACCACATGATCATTTCATTAGATGCTAAGAAAGCATTTGACAAAATTCATGATAAAAGTCCTGGAAAGATCAGGAATTCAAGACCCATACCTAAATATAGTAAAAGCAATATACAGCAAAACCAGTAGCTAACATTAAACTAAATGGAGAGAAATTTGAAGAAATCCCACAAAAATCAGGGACTAGACAAGGCTGCCCACTCTCTCCCTACTTATTAAATATAATACTTGAAGTCCTAGTCAGAGCAATCAGACAATGAAAGGAGGTCAAAGGAATATAAATTGGAAAGGAAGAAGTCAAAATATCACTATTTGCAGATGATATGATAGTGTACTTATGTGACCCCAAAAATTTCACCAGAAAACTCCTAAGCCTGATCAACAACTTCAGCAAAGTGTCTGGTTATAAAGTTAACTTGAACAAATCAATAGCCTTCCTTTCTCAAAGGATAAACAGACTAAGAAAGATATTAGGGAAATGACACCTTTCACAATAGTACCAAATAAAATAAAATACCTGGGTGTGACTCTAACCAAGCAGGTGAAAGATCTGTATGACAAGAACTTCAAGTCTCTGAAGAAGGAAGTTGAATAAGTTCTCAGAAAATAGAAAGACCTCCTATGCTCATGGATTTGCAGGATTAATAAAGAAAAAATGGCCATTTTGCCAAAAGCAATCTACAGATTCTATGCAATCCCCATCAAAATTCCAACTCAATTCTTCATAGTTCGAAAGAGCAATTTTCCAATTTATTTCATATAACAAAAAACCCAGGATAGCAGAAACTATCCTCAATAATAAAAGAACAACTGAGGGAATCAGCGTCCCTGACCTCACGCAATATTACAGAGCAAATGTGATATATATATCATATATATATATATATATATATATATATATATATATATAAAGAACCTGTATGATATTGGTACAGAGACAGGCAGGTAGATCAATGGAATAGAACTGAAGACCCAGAAATGAATTCACACACACCTATGGTCACTTGATCTTTGACAAAAGAGCTAAAACCATCCAGGGAAAAAAGATAGCATTTTCCACAAATGATGTTGGTTCAACTGGAGGTTAGCATATAGAAGAATGCAAATTGATCCATTCTTATTGCCCTGTACAAAGCTTAAGTCCAATTGGATCAAGAACCTCCACATCAAACTAGATACACTCAAATTAATAGAAGAAAAATTGAGCATGGGCCTTGACCAAATTGGCACTGTGGAAAATTTCCAGAACAAAACACCAATGGCTTATGCTTTAAGATCAAGAATGGACAAATGGGACCTCATGAAATTGCAAAGCTTCTGTAAGGCAGAGGACACTTTCATTACAACAAAATGGCAGCCAACAGATTGGGAAAAGATCTTTACCAATCCTACAACAGATAGAGGACTTACATCCAAAATATACAAAGAACTCAAGAAGTTAGACCGCAGGGAGACAAATAACCCTATCAAAAAATGGGGTTCAGAGCTAAACAAAGAATTCACAGCTGAGGAATGCCGAATGGCTGAGAAACACCTAAAGAAATGTTCAACATCTTTAGTCATCAGGAAAATGCAAATCAAAACAACCCTGAGACTCCACCACATAGCAGTCAGAATGGCTAAGATCAAAAACTCAGCTGACAACAGATGCTGGAGGGGTTATGGAGAAAGACAAACACTCCTCCACTGTTGGTGGATTTGCAAACTGGTACAACCACTTTTGAAATCTGTCTGGAGGTGCCTCAGAAAATTGGACATTCCACTATTTGAGGACCCAGTTATAACTCTCCTGGGCATACACCCAAACGGCGCTCCAACATACAATAAAGATATGCTCCATTATGTTCATAGCATCCTTATTTATAAAAGCCAGAAGCTGGAAAGAACCCAGATGCCCTTCAAAAGAGGAATGGATACAAAAAATGTGGTACTTCTACATAATGGAGTACTACTCAGCTATCAAAAACAATGACTTCTTGAAATTCAAAGGCAAATGAATTGAACTAGAAAATATCATCCTGAGTGATGTAACCCAATTACAGAAAAACACACATGTTATGCACTCACTGATAAGTGGATTTTAACCCAAAAGCTCGAATTACCCAAGATACCATCCATAGAGCACATGAACTTCAAGGAGAAAGACAACCAAAGAGCAGATGTTTCAGTCCTCCTGGAAAAGGGGAACAAAAATCTTCCTAGGAGGGGATATGGAGGCAAAGTTTGGAGGAGAGACTGAACGAACAGCCATTAAGTGCTTGCCCCACATGTGTATACAGCCCATATATAGAGAACAACCAAAACTAGTTTAGATTGAAAAAGGTAAAGAGTGCATGCTGACTGGAGCTGGATATACATATCTCCTGAGAGGCACAGCCAGAACCTGTCAAATATAGAGGTGAATGCTAGCAGCAAACTATTGAACTTAGAAGAATACCCCTGTTGGATGAATTAGAGAAAGGATGGAAAGAGCTGAAGGGGCTCAAGACCCCATATGAACAACAATGACAACCAACCAGAGCTCCCAGGGACTAAGCCACTACCTAAAGAGTATATATATGGGCTGACCCATGGCTCCAGCTGCATATGTAGCAGAAGATGGCCTTGTTGGGAACCAATGGAAGGAGAAGCTTTTGGTCCTGACAAGGCTGGATCCCCCAGTTTAGAGGAATGTCAGGGGGTTGGGATCAGCAGTGGATGAGGAGGGGAACACCCTTATAGAAAAATGGGAGGGGGGTGAGATAGGAGGCTTATGTGTGGGCAATGGGGAAAGGGAATAACATTTGAAGTGTAAATAAAAAAAGTCCAATAAAACAAAAAGCTATTTCATTGGAACTGAGCCCACAACACAGACAGGTATTATTCAAGAATGTAATCTGTGTTCCTGTCTCTCAGTGCTCTGCTTCATGTGACTTTTGTCTATTTCAGGGTAATAGCTGTGCTCACCTATAATTGCTAATGGAAGTGGGTTTTTTACCCTGTGAAAGGCAGGCTATGCTTCTTTGTTATTTTTTTGTTGTGGTTTATTTCTTTGGTATTTAAAAGGCTGCTATTTCTACTATTAAATAGATGAAAATGAAGGTTGGGAACATGGGTGTGTCCTGACAAAGTCTGAGTAACAGAGTACAAGGATAGCTAGGATTTGGGACTGTGAGACCCTGTGGATTATCTTTAGCAGTTCACGTTCAGACATTTTCTAGTTTGTAAATGGTCAATCACATGAATAACATGGGTAGAGCTAAGAGGGAACAGAATTGTTGGGAAGTTGGACAACACAGGGACAGAACACCTGTTTTATTATTTATTGGGCCCTTGTGTGTGTGTGTGTGTGTGTGTGTGTGTGTGTGTGTGTGTGTGTGTGTGAAAGCAGCTATAGATCAGATATCTACAAATGTGTGTGGTCATGCTATAATAAACAATCATTCAAAACTACATGCAGTAGATTAGATTTGGGCCATGGACTGTGGTTAAAGATGCTTTCTTAACCTGGCTATTCTCCAATCGAGTCTCACCCAATGGAAAGTAGCTAATAATAGAGTCATACAAATATTTTGTTTTGTTTATGATTGACCTGAGATATACATGAGTAAGTGTAAAATACAGGCATTTCAATGTTCAAATTGTGCGGCTTCTGACCAATAATATTCAAGGTACATACATCAATAACAACAAGTCTACCACAGCATTCAAATTCCTTCCTGGTGAATGAGTTGCCCAGGCAATCAAAGGGAACAAATTCAAAACTGACTCCTTCAAATAACAAAAATCTAGGTAAATGAGAAAATAACATGAAAATGACTAGTATTTGAAAGGCTAAACCTTATAGATTTAAGTTTTAATCTCCTGTCATAGCTTTGGATACTTTTTTTTATAACTTTGGATACTTTTTGTAATGTCATTGATCCAAACTTAGACAGACTGAGTATATTCCTCTACACTGAAATACTTACTTATTAGGTGTCATATCCAGGGTTTTGAATAGATTTAATTTTGCACTGGAATATACCTAATCATTTTTTGCCCATTTCCTTAATGCTGCTTTTCTTATTACTGTTTGTAGCTCATCTGAATTTACTCTAGACATTCTATGACCATCAACTGTCAGTTCTCCTTTAAAACTGGCACAGAAAGTAAGCTTAAAATTCCCAGCAACTGGGAGATCCTTGATTATTGATTCTCATCTATATTTGTAGTGTGGTTTTCATTAGGAGAACATGTTAGAGCTTCTCTCAAAATCTCAGTCACCCTCTTTCTGTGTATGTCTCTGTATCTGTCTCTCCTTTTCTCCTTCCATCTGTCACCCCATCCCTCCTTTCCTCCCCCCACAGTGTGTGTGCGAAAATACAAGTGAAAGGTAAGATACATTGCATTGCTTGGTGGGTGAGGAAAAGTCTTGAGTTCATTAGAGTAGTTAATGGATTCATTATATTAAAGATTATGTTGAAATAAACTTTGAACTTCTCACAGATGTAGCAATAAGCATGTGTTAGAGGAGCATAAGCATTAATTAATGAAAATGCTTATTTCTCATTAATGTTTACTAGCAGTCAGGAATCCGTTTTTACTTCTTAAGATGGGATATGCTGTAGAGCTCATGCTGACATCTAGCACATGATACTCATAACTCACTTCCCGATTGCGGGGACATCAGTCATGTACTACCTACCACACCTAGCTCAATAAGTGTTGTTTTTAACAGGCTGTGACTAATGACAGTAGCATTTTTAAACTTTCCTAACACAGATTTATAATTTGAACTAGATTTTTACTACAGTAGCCAAGCCTCCACCAAAGACAGGCAGAAAGGGTTTCTTAATGGAATATCCTTCAGCCAAAATGGGTTTAATGGATAATTTTGATTGTCAGTGTGACAAGATGTATGTTAAACTAGGACAAACTTCTGGAAACACCTGTGAAGAATATTTAGATTGGGTTAACTGAGGTAGGAAGACCCACCTTAATTTTGGTTGGGGTGGGCTACTGGACTGAATAATAACTGAGAAAACAAGCTGAGCACAAGTATTCATGTCTCTGTTTTCTGATTGTGTGTGTAATGTGACCAGCTGCTTCAACCTCTGGGCCCACAATTACCCTAATCATGATAGACTGTAGCCTCAAACTGTGAGCCAAGCTATACATTTCCTTCTGTTACTTTTGTCAGGTATATTGTTATAGCACGACACACATGATTAGTACAAAAGGACAGTAAACATTCCAGAAGGCACAAGACAGTGGTACTTTTACCACATATGGCATTCATTGCTTTGAAGCCAGCAAACAACTGTGTTGGAGAAAATGAGTTCAGTTCTCAGAAAATAAATTTGTCCTGGGTGCAACAACAAGGTTTGTTGCTTGTGCACTCAGTTCTTTGCTCTGTTCCTGTCATCTATGTTTCTATATCAGTGGTTTGCAACCTTCCTAATGCTGTCACCCATTAATACAGTTACTCATGTTGTGGTGACCCCCAACCATAAACGTGTTTTCATTGCTTCTTCATAATTGCAATCTTGCTAGTGTTATGAATTGTAATGTAAATAGGTGATATTCAGGACATCGGATATGCAACCCCTGTGAAAGGGTTGTTTGACCCCAAAGATATTGTGACCTACACAGGTTGAGAACTGCTTCTTATAAGGTATTTCTATTGCTGAAACGGAAAGACAGGGTTTCCTCTCTGTGGTGGTTAGTTTAACTGTCAGACTAAAATAATTTGGAATCAATTGGGAAGGGAGTCTTAATAAGTACTTTTCTAGATCAAGTTGGCCCACGAGTATGTCTGTAAGGAATCATCTTGACTGTTAACCAGTATAAGAATACTGAGTCCACTATTCCCTAAGCCGGTCCCTGAACTGTATGAGTGAAGAAAGCTAGTTGAGTATTGTAGCAAGTAAGAATAATGTGCTTATTTTTTCTTTATTCTTGACTGTGAATATAAGTCTCATCCTCAATTTCCCTCCAATAATGGTATATATCAGTCAAACAATGAGATGAAACAAAACAAAACAGACCCTTTATTTTGTTGCATGTTGTCAGTGTATTCATTGCATAAAGAGGAATGAAATTGTAACTTTTCACAAGTACTCATTTTAATAACTCGAGCCAATTTTATTTTTGGCTCTTAGAGATAAGCAAACTGATTTACTGTTTATTGCTTCTCTTTTTCTGTACCATCTATTTCAGCATGAGGAATTCACAGGTACTCAGCAATAAGGGTAAAGTGTTGAAAGAAGAAAGCATATAGTTAAATATTAACTTGAAGGGAAAATATTGAAATAGTTCCCTAGCAATTGGATTTCAGTGTCTTGCTGCCAAGACTTTTTCCTGCTTTCCTTTCTAACTCAAGGCAGGATGAATTTCAGTGATTTTTCTATTGCCTACTCCACCCACGAGCAAATGCGCTTTAAAACATCTCATTTCCAAGAATGATTCAGTGCTGTGGCTGTTGATCAACCAATATTCACTCATTTATGATCTCATGCTTGGAAAGAAATTGGTTTGGCTTTTGTGTTTTCCATTGAGGATCTTTTTTAAAAAGCCCAGCCTGTGACAACACATCTTTCTATTAGTTCATATATATTCCAGTCAGAAAAGCCTTCTGGTACACACAGATTTCAATTCCTGGTTTTTCCATGCTAAATACTAGATTGCGTAAGAAAGATTTAATAAATCACTTCATGATTCCTTTACCACATTTGCAATTCATAAATTTAAAAAAAAACAGGTTAGGGGCAGGTGGGATGGTTCACTGGGTAAATTATTTGCTGTGCAGGCAGGAGGATCAGCATTCAGAAACTCAGAACCATGCCATACATGCTTGGTGACCTCCTATAATCTTAGAGCTTGAAGGGTGGTAACAAGGGATCCTCAGATTGGTCTGGCTAACTAGACTAGCAGAATTTGGTAGCTCTGAGTTCAAATGAGGGATCCTACCTTAATATATATTATGGAGAGTGATTGAGAAAATTATACATTGTTAAACTTTGACCTTCAAAATTATATATATATATATGTATATATATTTATACATGTGCATGCATACTCTCATACATGTGTACAAACATGTATACACATACAGATGCAAAAATCCCCACTACTCAGCTTGTCATCATTAAAAAGTTGTATTAAAGGTTTCACATCTTTCCATGTTTTCTGCTCAAAATTAAGAAAAATCTCTGGAACATACAAATTCCTGTTCAATAGAAAGTAATTGGCCATGGGAGACTATTGTCAGCCTGCAGTTGAATTTCAGATATCATCGCCCCTATTAAAAAAAGTTTAAAACAACTGGAAAAATGCTTTCACCTGCTTTTCATAAAAGTTGCACAAGAGACCTTGGGGAACACACGTTTATCTCCTAAAATACCTGACCTATTTATTTCCTCTTCTCCCAGCTGTTGTTTCAGCTGGCTCTGGGTTATGCAGCTCATGTGTAGTCCCCTTAGAAAGCTTTCTGAGGAGACTCATACCAGAATTCATTTGCTGAGCAGTTAGGGTGGTTTTAAAAACATTGCTAGCCAGGGTGGGTTCATTAAATCCTCTGATAGCATCTAGGTCAGTCATTCTCCCCCTGCATTCTCTTTGTGTGCCTTACTTTCAATGGAAAACAATTACTGTCCCCTCCCTTTCTGTGACTTCTTTATAGCAAGGTCTGGATGCCAACAGCTGCTGGCAGGGCTGTTTCCAAAGCACTGCACTGTGAACTTGATCCAAGGGCTTTTGGTCTCCATAGCAACCGGGGCAGTCTTGATTGTGTTGTCACCAAGATCACTGGAGCAGCCACAAGCCCTATTATTTCCTTCCTGGAAAATGAGCGTGTAGGTATAAATCTCCTGTTGTGTTTTGAATTTGAAATGTTCCTTAGAGGCTCATTTGTTTGAACATGTTGTCTCCAGCTGAGGACGCTCCTTTGGAAGGTGGTGGAACCAGGAGGTGGATCCTTTTTGGATGAAGTTGGTCACTAGTGGCAAGACTTGAGGTTTTATAGCCCAGCCCTACTTCTGCCTATTCTCTTTCTGACTGTGTAGTTAATGTGACTGGATGTCTGATACTGCTGTCACTGTGCCTTTCCAGACATGATGAAATCATTCTCCAACCGCAATCAAAATAAACCCTTCTGCCCATAAATTGCTTCTTGTCAGGCATTTGGTCACAGAAGCAAGAAAAGAACTAATAAATATCCTTTGCAGATGTATGTTGTGGTAAATAGTTACACTGCATACTCAAAAATTCAAGGAAATGTTGGTACCTCAGAGGCAATTGACTGGAGTCAGAGGGATTTGTGCAGTTCATCCCAGATTTTTATGTGAATGCTTTGATTTGAACTCAGGTCTTCAAGCTTGCCTAGCAAGTGCTCTTATCCACTGACCCATCCTCTAGCCCCAAGAACTTTTATCTAATTTTAGGCTCTTCCCCAATATTGAAAGAATACAGCATTTGATGTATTTTCATAAAAATCTAACACAGAGATTATCAACTCCTATGTTTATAGTCTTGTTTTATTTATTTCTGCATGATTACATTTAGAAGTAATTTAACAAGATTGTGACAAGGTAACTGAGCAAGACCTTGTGCTATTGATCAAATGTCTAGGTGAGGAGCTGTCATAACGGTGATGGATGGATAATCTATATATTCATGCTCACACAGTGTATTCTGGCCTTCAAAGAAATTGGGGAAAAAGTTTGCCAAAACCTCATTTGCTGAAAGCCTGAAATATAAGCTGATGAGTTATGCTGGAAAATAGAAAATGATCATTTGATTTAAAGGAAGGAAAGCATTCCCTGGGCTCTAGGACAACAATCTCAGCCTGGTTTCAATTGATAAATTTAGCTTCCAACTTGATTGTTTTATTTTAAAAAACACAATAGTATTTAGAAGGTTCTTGTTAACCACATTATCTATGATAAGTAGATAAAAATACACAATAACTCTAATTTTGCCCAGATGGAAAAGAGTATGCACATTATTTTTATATTTAGAATATCAATTATGAATTGCCAACATGTTCTGAAGTGAGCATAGTTTGCAATGGGAAGGCAATTTAAACAATTTCCTTGCTGGAACCATTTTTAAGATGGAATCTATGAAAATATGTTCAAAATGAGCAGTTATCAGATGAGTATAGGACCAGGGTTTGCATACTGTTGTGGTTTGATGTAAAATGCCCCTCATAGGCTCATGTGTTTGAATTCTTGTGTTCCTTAGCTGGGAGCGTTATTTCAAAAGATTGTGGAATCTTTAGGAAGTGAATCTTTGCTAGAGGAAGTGGGTCATAGGAGGCAGGCTTAGAGGACAGGCCTTGAAGTTTTAAAGCCTGGCCTCACTTTATATTCACTCTCTGCTACTTGACTGCAACCAGCCAACTCCTTCTGTCTGCAGTAATGCCTTCCTTGCTATGATGGGCTATGGTCTGAAACTCTACTCAATGTCCTATAAGATTCTTCTATCAGGATATTTCATCAGAACAGTAAGAAAGTAACTAATACATATAGTAAGCCTAAAACATCTGTGACCCAGATGCCATTAACTCTCATCTTTTTATCATAATATTATCATGCAACTAGTCATATGCATTATTTGTGGGCTCCTGTGAAGTCACTTGCCACTCTTCATTACTGAGGAAAGGGAAGTACCTTGGTGTTGGACTCTGAAAATGAATGATTTAGGGAACCTTCTAGGAGAAACTCCCTCAGAAATTCAATATTCACCTATGCTTCTATACACCACTTTAAATACTATCCTTAGCCATGCAGAATAAAGAAAGGACAACTGTCACTTGATGCCCTGTCTTTCTGCTGGAGGGATGACAAAGCGTGGGGAATGGGATATATGAGAGTAATGGCATCCCCCACCTCCTAGCTCTCAAACTTCTGTGCAGTGACAGAATCGTTCCATAAGCCAAATTCATCAGACATCTGCGGGTTTCTGCCTGTCCTCAAGCTGAACTGAAGCAGTCCCACAGCTCTCCAAAGTCCCACGGAGGAGAGAGCTGGACTCTCAGAAGTGCAGACAATCCTGAGAGCTCAGGAGAGACATCCACTTCTGCTTACATTCCTGGACCAAGGGGAACCTGCCTAGTGCCATCTGGATACTGGAACATAGGAAAAGTCAGCAGCAGGACCCTTCCGGTTTCTGCCTGCAACAAGAGCCAAAAGCCAGTCGTCTGGAACTCTGACACACCTGAGAGCAGAGGTAAGACCAACTCTTCTGCTCCAAGTAACCCGACTGGTGGCCTCAGGACACACAAAGGCAGAAGTCCTCTGGGACAGGACACTTCCAGTTTCTGCCTGCACCCTAAGTTGAACACTTCCCACAGCTTTCTGTACTCATATACCGTGGGGGAGAGAGCTGGACTCTCAGAAGTGTGGAAAATCATGGGAACTCGGGGGAGACTGCAACTTCTGCTCACATTCTTGGCCCAAGAGGAACCTGCCTAGTGCCCTCTGGATACAGGAACATAGGAGCAGTCAGCAGCAGGACCCTTCCGGTTTCTGCCTGCAACAAAAGCTGAAGGCCAGTCGCCTGGAGCTGGAGCTCTGACACACCTGAGAGCAACTCTTCTGTGCAAAGCAACCCACCTAGAGGCTTCAGGTTACACAAAGCCAGGAGCAGCTCTCAGTTCCCAGATCCCCTGAAACAAAATAGGTCTACTGGCATGCTGACACAGGCTTACAGGAGGGTCAAGGCACTGTAAGAGACAGCAAGACAAGCTAACACCAGAGATGAGTTGATGGTGAGAGGCAAGCTCAAGAAACAAAGTAACAGAAACCAAGACTATGTGGCATCATCAGAGACCAGTTCTCCCACCAAAGCAAATACTGGATACCCAAACACACCAGAAAAGCAAGATTTGGATTTAAAATCACATCTCATGATGAATATAGAGGACTTTAAGAAGGACATAAATAACTCTCTTAAGGAAATACATGACAACACAGATAAACAAGTAGAAGCCCTTAAAGAGGAAACACAAAAATCTCTTAAAGAATTATAGGAAAACACAACCAGACAGGGGAAAGGATTGAACAAAACTATACAGGATTTAATGGAAATGGAAAAAGGAACAATAAAGAAAGTTCAAAGGGAGACAACCCTGGAGATAGAAAACCTAGTAAAGATATCTGGAGTCATAGATGGAAGCATCAGCAACAGAATACAAGAGATAGAATCTCAGGGGCAGAAGATACCATAGAAAACATTGAGACAACAGTCAAAGATAATGTAAAACACAAAAAGCTCCTAAACCAAAATATCCAGGAAATCCAAGAGAAAATGAGAAGATCAAACCTAAGGATTATAGGTATGGAAGAGAGTGAAGATTCCGAACTTAAAGGGCCAGTAAATATCTTCAACAAAATTATAGAAGAAAATTTCCCTAACCCAAAGAAAGTGATGCCCATAGATATACAAGAAGCCTACAGAACTCCAAATAGATTGGACCAGAAAAGAAATGGTCAAAACACCAAATGCACAAAACAAAGAAAGAATACTAAAAACAGTAAAGGAAAAGGGTCAAGTAACATATAAAGGCAGACCTATCAGAATTACACCAGACTTCTCACCAGAGACTGCAAAACCCAGAAGATCTTGGGCAGATGTCATACAGACCCTCAGAGAACACAAATGTCAGACCAGGCTACTAGGTCCAGTAAAAATCTCAATTAACATAGATGTAGAAATCAAGATATTCCATGACAAAACCAAATTTACACAATATGTTTCCATAAGTCCAACCCTACAAAGGATAATAGATGGACAACTCCAACACAAGGAGGGAAACTACACCCCATAAAAAGCAAGAAAGTAATCTTCTTGCAACAAATCCAAAAGAAGAGAGCCACACAAACATAATTCCAGCTCAAAGTACAAAAATAATAGGAAACAACAATCATTATATTTTAATATCTCTTAACATCAATGGACTCAGTTTCCCAATAAAAAGACATAGACTAAAAAACTAGGTACATAAATAGGACCCAGCATTTTGCTGCATACAGCAAACACACCTCAGAGACAAAGACAGTCACTACCTCAGAGTAAAAGGCTGGGAAAAAAATCTTTCCAATCATATGGTCCTAAGAAACAAGCTCGAGCAGCCATTCCAATAGCCAATAAAATCGATGTTTAACCAAATGTTACCAAAAAAGACAAGGAAGGACACTTCATATTCACCAAAAGGAGAATCCACCCAGATGACATCTCAATCCTGAATATCTGTCCTCTAAATGCAAGGTCATCTACATTCATAAAAGAAACCTTACTAAAGCTCAAAGCACACATTGCACCTCATACAATAATAGCAGGAGATTTTAACACCCCACTCTCATCAATGGGCAGATCCTAAATGGAACCTAAATGGAGACATAGAGAAACTAATAGAAGTTATGGATCAAGTGGCTTTAACAGATATTTAAAGAACATTTCTTCCCAAAACAAAAGAATAGGGGCTGGGGATTTAGCTCAGTGGTAGAGCGCTTACCTAGGAAGCGCAAGGCCCTGGGTTCGGTCCCCAGCTCCGAAAAAAAAGAACCAAAAAAAAAAAAAAAGAATATAGCTTCTCAGAACTTCATGGTACCTTCTTCAAAATTGACCCCATAGTCAGTCACAAAACAGGCCTCAATAGATACACAAAGCTTTAAACAATCCCATGCATCCTATCAGATCACTACAATGTAAGGTTGGTATTCAGTAAAAACAGTAATGACAGAAAGCCCACATGTACATAAAAGCTGAACAACACTCTACTCAATGATAACATGGTCAAGGAAGAACTAAAGAAAGAAATTAAATATTTTTAGAACTTAATGAAAATGGAGGCACAACGTACCCAAATTTGCAGGACACAATGAAAGCAGTGCTAGGAGGAAAACTCATAGTTCTGATTGCCCACAAAAAGAAACAGTAGAGAGCATACATTAATTAGCAGCTTGAAAGCACACCTAAAAGCTTTAGAACAAAAGAAGCAAATGCACCCAAGAGGAGTAGAAGGCAGGAAATAATCAAACTCAGGGCTGAAATCAATCAAGTAGAAACAAAAAGAACTATACGAAGAATCAAGGAAACTGGGAGCTGGTTCTTTGAGGAAATCAACAAGATAGAGAAACCCTTAACCAGACAAACAACAGAGAGAGTATATTCAAATTAACAAAACCAGAAATGAAAAGAGACACATAACAACAGAATCTGAGGAAATTCAGAAAATCATCAGATCCTACTACAAAGGCCTATATTCAATAAAACTGGAAAATCTGGATGAAACGGAAAATTTTCTAGACAGATTTCAGGTACCAAATTTAAATCAGGAACAGATAAACGTTCAAAACTGTCCCATAACTCCTAAGAAATAGAAGCAGTTATTAAAAGTCCCCCAACCAGAAAAAGCCAAGGACCAGATGGGTTTAGTTCAGAATTCTAGCAGGCCTTCATAGAAGACCTCAAACCAATACTGTCCAAACTATTCCACAAAATAGAAACAGAAGGAGCACTACCCAATTCCTTCTTTGAAGACACAATTACCCTTATACCTAAAGCAAAAAGACCCAATGTAGAAGGAGAACTTCAGATCAATTTTCATTAAGAATATCAATGCAAAAATATTCAATAAAATTCTCACAAACTGAATCCAAGATCACATCACATCAATCATACATCATGATCAAGTAAGCTTCATCCCAGGTATGCAGGGATGGTTTAATATATGGAAGTTCATCAAAGTAATCCACTATATAAACTAACTAAATGAAAAAAAACCCACACACTCATATCATTAGATGATGTGAAAGCATTTCACAAAATCCAACACCCCTTCATGAAAAAAATCCTGGAAAAATCAGAAATTCAAGGCTCATACCTAAGCATAGTAAAAGTAATATACAGCGAACCAGTAGCCAACATCAAATTAAGGGGAGAGGAACTTGAAGCAATCCCACTAAAATCAGGGACTCAGCAAGGCTGCCCACTCTCTCTGTATTTATTCAATATAGTACTCGAAGTCCTAGCCAGAGTAATCAGACAATGAAAGGAGGTCAAAGGGATACAAATTGGAAAGGAAGAAGTCAGAAGTCACTATTTGCACATGATATGATAGTGTACTTAAGTACCCGCAAAAGGTCCACCAGAAAACTATATAAGCCTGATGAACAACTTCAGCAAAGTGACTGAATAGAAATTTAACTCAAACAAATCACTAGCCTTTCTCTAATCAAAGGATAAACAGACTGAGAAAGAAATTAGGCAAATGACACCCTTCACAATAGTCCCAATAATATACAATACCTAGGTGTGACTCTAACCAAGCAAGTGAAAGATCTGTATGACAAGATCTTCATGTCTCTGAAGAATGAAATTGAAGAAGATCTCAGAAGATGAAAGACCACCCATGTTCATTGACAGACAAGATTAATATAGTAAAAATGGCCATTTTGCCAAAAGAAATCTACAGATTCAATGCAATCCCCATCAAAATTCTAACTCAATTCTTTATAGAGATAGAAAGAGCAATTTGCCAATTCATTTGGAATAACAACAACAACAACAACAACAACAACAACAACAACAACAACAACAACAACAAACCCAGGATAGCGAAAACTATTCTCAACAATAAAAGGACTTCTGGGTGAATCACCATCTTTTACCTCAAGTCGTATTACAGAGTAATAGTGATTAAAAAAACTGTGTGATATTGGTACAGAGACAGGCAGGTAGATTAATGGAATAGGATTGAAGACCCAGAAATGAACCCACACACCTATGGTCACTTGATTTTTGACAAAGGAGCCAAAACCATCCAATGGAAAAAAGATAGCATTTTCAGCAAATGGTGCTGGTTCAACTGGAGGTCAGCATGTAGAAGAATGCAGATCGATCCATGCTTATCACCCTGTACAAAGCTTAAGTCCAAGTGGATTAAGAACCTCCACATCAAACCAGATACACTCAAACTAATAGAAGAAAAAGTGGGGAAGAGTCTTGATCACATGGGAACTGGGGAAAATTTCCTGAACAGAACACCAATGTCTTATGCTCTAAGATCAAGAATGGACAAATGGGACCTCATAAAACTGCAAAGCTTCTGTAAGACAAAGGATTCTGTCATTAGGATAAAATGGCAACCAAGAGATTGGGAAAAGATCTTTACCAATCCTACATCTGGTAGAAGGCTAATATCCAAAATATACAAAGAACTCAAGAAACTAGACTCCAGAGAGCCAAATAACCCTATTAAAATTGGATACAGAGCTAAACAAAGAATTCTCAGCTGAGGAATACCAAAAGCCTAAAAAGTACCTAAAGAAATGTTCAACATCCTTAGTCATCAGGGAAATGCAAATCAAACCAACTCTGAGATTCCACCTCATGCCAGTCAGAATGGCTAAGAACAAATACTCAGGTGAGGACAGATGCAAGTAAGGATGTGGAAACAGAGAAACAGTCCTCTATTGTTTGTGGGATTGCAGACTGGTACAACCACTCTGGAAATAAGTCTGGAGGTTCCTCAGAAAATTGGACATTGCACTACCTGAGGATCCAGGTTTACCACTTCTGGGCATATAGCCCAAAGTTGCTCTAACATACAATAAAGACACATCCTCCACTATATTTCTAGCCACCTTATTTATAATAGCCAGAGACTGGAAAGAACCCAGATGCCCTTCAACAGAGGAATGGATACAGAAAATGTGGTACACAACGGAATACTACTCGGCTATCAAAAACAATGACATCATGAAATTCATAGGCAAATGGATGGAACTAGAAAATATCATCCTGAGTGAGGTAACCCAATCTCAATGACACACAAATGTTATGCACTCACTGATAAGTGTATATTAGCCCAAAAGCTCAAATTACTCAAGATACAATCCACCGACCACATGAAGCTAAAGAAAAAATAAAGCCAAAGAGCTGATGCTTCAGTCCTCCATAAAAGGGGGACTCATAGAAAGGCATATAGATATGTATAAGGATAAGTTTGGAGCAGAGACTGAAGGAATGGCCATTCAGAACCATATACATATCCACCAAAACTAGATCATATTGATCAAGCCAATAAGTGCATGCTGACAGGAGCCTGATATAGCTGTCTCCTGAGAGGCTCAGCCAGAGTATGACAAATACAGAGGGGAATCCTAGCAATAAAATATTGAACTGAGAACGAGGTTCCTGTTGCAGGAATTAGAGAAAGGATTGAAGGAGCTGAGAGGGCTTGCAATCCCATAAGAACAATAGCAACTAATCAGAGCTCTCAGGGACCAAACCACTACCCAAAGAGTACACACAGACAGACCCATGGCTCCAGCTGCATATGTAGCAGAGGATGGCCTTGTTGGGTACCAATGTGAGGATATGCCCTTAGTCCTGCCAAGGACCCACGTGTAGGGGAGTGTCAGGGAGGGTAGGTGTGAAGGAAGCGTGGTTGGGGAGGGGGAATACCCTTATAGAAAAAGTGGAGGGGAGATGGGATAGGGCCCTTATGGACAGGAAACCGGGAAAGGGAATAACATTTGAAATGTAAATTAAAAAATATATCTAACAAAAAAATAAAATTAAAAAAGTACAACTGATTCTAGATTCTCTTTTGTGAAAGAAAGAAGAAAGTTAATTTGCCATGAACCTAAGTAGCAAAGTGACAACTATTCTTCCACTTTTCCCACTTACTCCTTAAGCTAGTAAAAATTGTCGAATAAAATAACCTTTAGGGGAAAAATGGAATTCTAGAAATGTATGTATACAGGCTGATTTACATACATATTTTATTTTTAAAATAGTACTATCCAGAAATTGTATTCTGCTGAAATAGGCCTGTAGAGAGAATTTTCTTGTATAATCCTGAGGTTGCTTAGGGGAAGTTGACTTTATTAGTTAACTGGAAGAAAGTAAACATTGTGGAGGGATAGGAATGAGTCACAGATGGATAAAATATTCAGACAGGAAAATATAATATAATCAGTTGAAAACTGAAAACTAGTAGTGATACTACAGAAAACATCTAGGTTAACAAGAACTGTAGGAAGGCAGCAGAGGGGATAGCATGTGTGTGGCACATTTTTATTAATTGTTATTACATGCATAAATGTATACCTATAATAACATGTAAGTGTTTCTTTGTATGCATATGTATATGCATATATATTCCTAAATATAACCTGCTCAGTCTGTATAATATATGTTTTCATATCTGACCATTTAATAGTTGTTAGCCAACTGATATGTTTCCTGGGGAAGACTATTTCTCCTACTCTGAGTATTTCTTAGATTCATGTAGTTCTTTGTGTAGAGGTGTGGCCCTCTGGTCATTCTCCTATCCACATTGGCATGTCTATTGTTGTCCTTATTCAGCTCATGTTTATGTGGTCATGTTGGTGAGACTTTATGTGTGTAGCTTCTGACATTGCTAGGAGACACAGTCACACAGCAAACTCCCCGATGGCCTTGCTTATATAGTCTTTCTGCTTCCTTTCATTCTGCAACGTTTCCTGAGGCTTAAATGTAGAGACTGTTTTGTAGATATAACCATGGAGACTGGGCTCCACACTCTTCATTTTAATTGGTTGTGGGTTTTCTGTAATGGTCTCCATCTGTTGCAAAGAAAAGGTTTCCTTGATGAAGGCTGAGGACTATACTTATCTGTACATTTAAGGATAATATTTAGACTGTAAGGGATTATGTTGGTTTCATAAAGCAGCAGTTTTGGGTTTTCCTTCAAGTTCCATGACTGCACTAGCTCTGGGTAGTTGTCTAGGATTCCAGTACAAAGCAGTAGTTCCCTCTTGTTAAGTGTGTCTTAAGAACAATTAGAGAGCTGTTGGTTACTGCCCGGGTAGGTATGCTACCACTGAGCCCTTATTGTGCCATGCCTGTGGTTGTTGTGCTCCATGGATCTTATATCTGGCTTGGACTGTTGGTTGCTTTCTTCCTTTGGAAGCTTGCCTGGATCCTTTTGGTACCATAAAAGCTAGTCCACAGGGATGAGGGTTTCATGTCAGTCCCAGCTAAGAGAGTCTCTGGCCCTGTATCTGAAGTACATAGTATCTTCGGCATAGGGACTTACACCTCTGGGGGACAAGCAACGGCAGTAGAAGTAGCCTGTAATGCTTTGCGAGTCTGTTAGACAACTCTGAGCAACAACTCAAAGGAGGGCTTCTTATGCTTACTATTGGGGTTTTGTTTGGTTGTCTTTTGGCCCTAGAATGGATTGTTAGCACAAATGAGAAATTTTCATTTGTATATTCATACACAGATTTATATGTAATATAGGAGTTTTTCTTGTTTTGTAGGTACATGATTCGGAGTATGATGCTTTATGATGTTTTCAAATGATGTCTAGTGTAATTTCACCCTCCTTCACCCATCTATTGTATTTGTCTCCCTCCATGTCCATACTTTAGATCAGGTAACGTGTACCCTGCTAGTCCCTTATTTATTACTCCCCTACATACCTTATTCCTGCAGTGGTCCCTTGTCACTTTCCTGATTTCTGTGGCTACCTCAGTCTAATTTCTAGTGACGATGAAAATTTTTGAGTTTGTGTGTGTGTGTGTGTTTGTGTATGTGTGTGTGTGAGCACACGCACACGTGTGTGTATGTGTTTGTGTGTGTTTGTGTTTGTGTGTGTTTGTGTTTGTGTGTGTGTGTGTGTGTGTGTGTGTGTGTGTGTGATGTTTTGGAGAAAGGCTCAGGCTCATTTTTCAAATTTTCATTTTTAAAAACTTTATGAGTTCTTTCTGTGTTCTGGCTATTAATCCTTTGCCAGATGTATAGCTAGCAAAGTTTCTCTCCAAATTGTGGACTTCCTCTTCTTCCAGTTTGTTGTTTCTTCAGCCATGCACAGCCTTTTAGCTTCATGAAGTCCCATTTTTTAATTGTTAACATTAATTCTTACACAAATGGAGTCCTACGGATGAAGTCCTTTCTACACCTATATCCTGTAGGGTACTGCCTAAGTTTTCTTCTAGCAGTTTCGGAGTTTCAAGTTTCAGGTTTAGGTCTTTGATCCATTTGGAGTTAGTTTTTGTGCAAGGTGATAGAAATCTATTTTCATTCTCTGCACATGGACGTCAGTTTTCCCAGCACCACTTGATGAAAATACCCTTTTACAGCTTATATTTTTGAATCTTTGCCAAATATTGCATGATTGAAGTTACATGTACTCGTATTTAGGTCTTTGATTTTGTTCTATGGGTATACATGTCTGTTTTGTGCCAGTATCATATAGTTTTGCTTACTTACCATGGCTCTGAGTATACCTTAAAATCTGAAATGTTAGTCCTTCTGGCGTTGTTCTTTTTGATCAGGCTTGTTTTTTCCAATCCAGGAATATTTGTGGCTTCTCATGAATTTTAGAATTTTTCCCTAATTGCATGAAGAATAAAATGGAGATTTTGATTGTGATTGTACTAAATCTGTAAATAGCTTTTGGTAAAATGGCCATTTTCACAATGTTAATTCTAGTAATCTATGAGGGATGATTTTCCATTTTCTAGTGTTTTTATCTCTTTCTACTGTGGCTTAAAGATTTTATTTTAGGGTCCTTTGCATCCTTTATTAGATTTTTTTCCTGGATATTTTATTTTCTTTCAGGTTATTGTGAATGAGAATGTGTTCATGATCTCATTCTCTATGTTTATTGTTGCTGTATAGAAAAGCTATTGATTTATTCAACTTCATGCTGTTTCCTCCCACATTGCTTACTTTATTTATTGGTTTTTAAAGTCTACTGGCAGAATTATTTGGATACCTAACGTATAGTATCATATCATCTGCAAATAGGGATGGTTTGTTTTCTTCTTTCCCTATTTATATCTATTTAATTTCCTTCTCTTACCTTATTGCTACTGGTAGTGTGTTGAGCAGAATATTGAAAAGGAGCAGGAATAATGAATACCTGTGTCTCCTTCCTGAGTTCAGTAAGGTTATTTCAAGCTTTTCTTCTATTGGGATCATATTGGTTATTGGATTCTCATGTATAGCTTATATTTTGTTTCCTCTAACCATGCATTTTCTAGGGCTTTTACTATGAAGGTTTGTAGGGTTTTATCAAAGACTTTTTCTGCATCTATCAAAGTGAACATGTGATTTTTGTCTTTAGATCCCTTTATGTGGTTTATTACATTAACCAACTTGTGTATGTGAAACCACCCTGTATTTCAGAGGTAAAGCCAGTGGATAATCTTTTTGATATATGTCTGTATTCTGTTTGTAACAGTTTTATTGAGTAATTTTTAGTCTATATTCACCAGGGATATATTGGCTTGTATTTTTCTTTTCTCTTTCCTTTCTTCTCTCTATTTTTTCTTTCTCCTCCCCCCTCTGTCTCTCCTCCCTCTGTCTCTCCTCCCTCCCTTCCTTCTTTTCTCCCTTTCTCCCCTCTCCCTCTCTTCCTTCATGTGTATGTGTGTGTATTTGTGTGTACGTGTGTGTGTATTTGTGTGTATGTTTACATACTTTTAGTGTTAGAGTGATACTGGCTCCATAGAAGGAGTTTAGGAGTGTTTCCTCTGTTTCTATTTTTTTATTTTGGATATTTTTATTTACATTTAAAATGTTATTCCCTTTCCCAGTTTTCCACACATAAACTCCCTATCCCATCCCTCTCTTCTTCTATAAGGGTGTTCCCCCCCATCAACCCCCACTTCCTGCCCCCGACATTCCCCTACACTGGGGGTCCAACCTTGGCAGGTCCAAGGGCTTCTCCTTCCATTGGTGCCCAACAAGGCCATCCTCTGCTACATATGTAGTTGGAGCCATGGGTCAGACCATGCATAGTCTTTGGGTAGTGGTTTAGTCCCTGGGAGCTCTGTTAGGTTGGTATTGTTGTTCTTATGGGGATGCAAGCCCCTTAAGCTCCTTTGATCCTTTCTCTAACTTCTCCAATGGGGAGGTCCCATTCTCAGTTCAGTGGTTTGTTGCTAGCATTCGCCTCTATATTTGACATGCTCTGGTTGTGTCTCTCAGGAGACATCCATATCCAGTTCTAGTCAGCATGCAGTTCTTAGCTTCATCAATCTTATCTAGTTTTGGTGGCTGTATATATATGGGGCACAAGTGGGGCAGGCTCTGAATGGCCATTCCTTCAGTCTTTGCTCTAAACTTTGCCTCCATGTCCCCTCCTATTTTGATTCCCCTTTTAAGAAGGAATGAAGCATCCCATTTTGGTCATCCTTCTTCTTGAGCTTTATGTGGTCTGTGGATTGTATCTTGGGTAATTCAAGCTTTTGGGCTAAAATCCACTTATCAGTGAGTGCATCCATGTGTGTTTTTCTGTGATTGACTTACCTCACTCAGGATGATATTTCTAGTTCCATCCATTTGCCTTTGAATTTCATGATGTCATTGTTTTTGATAGCTGAGTAGTAATCCATTCTAGATGGAGTACTACTAGGTCTAGATGTACCATGTTTCTTTATCCATTCCTCTGTTGAAGGGCATCTGGGTTTTTCCAGCCTCTAGCTATTATAAAATAAGGCTACTATGAACATAGTGGAGCACGTGTCTTTGTTGTATGTTGGAGCATCTTTTGGGTATATGCCCAGTAGTGGTATAGCTGGGTCCTCAGGTAGTGCAATGTCCAAGGAACCTCCAGACTGAATTCCAGAGTGGTTCTACCAGTTTACAATCCCACCAACAATGGAGGAGTGGTCCTCTTTCTCCACACTCTTGCCAGCATCTGTTGGCACCTGAGTTTTTGATCTTAGCCATTCTGACTGTCGTGAGGTGGAATCTCAGGGTTGATTTGACTTGCATTTCCCTGATGACTAAGGTTGTTGAACATTCTTTGGGTGTTTCTCAGCCATTCGATATTCCTCAGCTGAGACTTCTTTGTTTATCTCTGTACCCCATTTTTAATAGGGTTGTTTGACTCTCTGGAGTCTAACTTCCTGAGTTTTTAAAACTACTTAAAAATGAGTGTTTCTATATCTTCTCTGAATGCCTATTACAGAACTCTGCTGTGAATCCATCTGGTCTTGGACTGGTATTTTTGTTTGTTTGTTTTTTGCTGGAAGACTTTTTTTTTACTGTTTCACTCTTCTCATTTGCTATATATATGTTCATGTTGTTGACTTTTTTATTTAATTTTGATAGTTTGCCTGAATCCTGAAATGTATCTACTTCTTTTATTTTTCCAACTTAATGGAATGCATGTTTAAAAATATTACCTTATAATGTACTGAATTTCTTTGGTGTGTGTGGTAATGTTTTCCTGTACATTTCTGATTCTATTAATTTCTGTCTCCATTAGTTTGACCAAAGGTTTGCCAATCTTGTTTAAATTCTCAAATCTTTTAGGTTTACTGATTCTTTGTTTTATTTTCTTTGCTTCTATGTCATTGTTTCAATTCTTATTGTATCTTTCTATCAAGTGGGTTTGAATTTGGTTTCCTCTTGTTTTTCTTTGGTTTTCCAACATTTTGAATTGCATCATTAAGCCATTTTATGTGCTCTTTTGAATTTTTCCTTTTATTGAAAATAGATTATTTTCTAACATATATCACCTATGCAACTCCACAACCTCTTTCAGGTAAAGAAACAAACCATAATAAAACAAAACAAATAAGCAAATGTGAAAAAAACAATGAAAAATCATGAGAAACAGAATAAACAATCAAAGGAACAGTAAGGTTAAGTTTTAAAAAGCCAAAATAATGTACTGCAAATACTCATCAGTAGGGGTGCAGGCTCCAGTTGGGCACCCTCATGACTTCTTTATGTTCAGAGAAATATGTATGTATTGTCATCAGCAATAGGGTCTTATATTAGTTTGTGGAGAGCAACTAGTAGCCTAGGAAATAGACTAAGTTGTTTAAGAGTTTCCATTGGGCCCCTTTGCCTAATACCTCAACTAGTTGTAACCTATTTCTGGCACTGGATGTTTCCCTTGGTGGTGAGAGATATCTAATGGGGGCTTTGTATTCCCCACTTATTTTGTGATTCAATTTAGATTTCAATCATATATGCATATATTTTAAGAGACTCCTGCTATATTGGGTTTCCATACAACCCCTCAAATGACCCTTATTTTTAGATGTTCCTCCGTTACCCGGCTATTCTTTCCTTCTCCCCATTGAACCTCCCATTCCAACCCCTTGTCTGGGTCTAACTATTCTATTTTCCATTCCTAGGGAGATTCCACCTAGTCACTTACTCTGTACCTAACCTCTGGTTATATGAAAGCTTAAAAGCTAACACAGATGTCATCTGCTTTAGAATGGTTTCCACATGTTGTTGAGCAAAATATGCTTCTTTAGTATTTGGTTAGAACATTCTATAGGTATCAGTTAAAGTCCATTTGATGTGTGACATCAATTAATTCTGATGTTTCTCTATTTATTTATTTTTTTGTCCAAAGGAGTTGTCTGTTGGAGAAAGTTGGGTATTGAACTCATCCATTGATATTAACAGACTAGGATAATGAAGTCATTTATTGATGTTAGTAGAGTGATGTTAACCTGTGTTTTAAATCCAGTAGCAGAGTTTTATGATCCTGGGAACTTGAGAGTTTCGTTCATATATGTTTCAAGTAGCAAAGTCTTCTTGATTAACCATTCCCTTGATTATAATGAAGTGTCTCTCTTTAATCTCTTCTGATTACGTTTAGTTTGAAGTCTATTTTGTGAGATATTAGATAGCTGTGCCTGTTTGCTCCTGGGGCTCATTTGATTGAAGTAGTTTTCTCAATCCTTTTACTCTGATGCAGCGCCTATCTTTAAAACTAAGATATGTTTTTCTACATACACAATGCACAGACTGATTTTGTTTCTTGATCTACTCAGAAGACCTTTCTCTTTTGATTTGAATCAAATCAAATAAAATTATTATCAAAATTCATGTGTTAATTGTGGTCATCATACTGTTGTTTTTTTGTGTGTTGTTGATTTTTGGTATTGTTCTTTGTGTTCTCAGGAGTATTTTGTGTTTCAATAATTATAGCTTCATATTTTTTCTCTACTGTCTTTCTGCTAGGCTTATTTTGTCTTCAGTCTGAAATAATGCTTCCTGTATTTTCTTTAGGTTTGTTTTCTTGGCTATATTTTTGGACTGTTTATGTCATTTGAAATTTTTCTTTCTGCTTCAATTTGGCATAGAGTTTTGCTGGGAACATTAGTCTAGCTTGCTGCCACAGTCTTTTAGGATTTGGGCACATTGCTCCCGGCTCTTCTGGCTTTCAAATTGTCCATTGAGAAATCAGTTGCTATTCATGGATTTTCTTTTATATGTGCCTTGTGTTTTTTCTCTTGCAGCTTTCAAAATACTTTTTATATATACTTAGTGTTTTAACTATGATATGCTGTAAGCATGTTCTTTTCTAGTGCTATCTGCTTGTTTTTCTGTGTGCTTCTTGTGTCTTTAGGGATGTGTCTTTCCTTAGTTTGATGATGTTTTCTTCTATGATCTATGACATTCATGTGGAAATCTACTCCCTCATCTATACCTTTGATTCAAAGGTCTATTTCTTAATGGAATACTACATGGTCTGTTTGCTTCCTTTCCTTCTTTTTGTTTGGCTACTTTTTATTGGACATTTGATGTATTTACATTTCAAATATTATCCCCTTTCCTGGAATCCCTTCCAGAACACCCCTCTCCAATCCCTCCTCCCCCTGCTTCTATGAGAGTGCTCCGCCTCGACCTACCCATTCCCACCTCACCACTCTGGCATTCCCCTACACTGGGGAAGTCAAAAATTCACAGGAGCAAGGGCTTCTCCTCCTATTTATGTCAGACAATGCCATCCTCTGCTACATATGCTGCTGGAGCCAAGGGTCCCTTGATGTGTACTCTTTGGTTGGTGGTTTAGTCCCTGGGAGCTCTGAGGTGTCTGGTTGGTTGATATTGTCATTCTTCCTATGGGGTTGCAAACCCCTTCAGTTCCTTCAGTCCTTTGTCTAACTCCTCCATTGGGGACCCTGTTCTCAGTCCAATGGTTGGCTTCAAGCATCCACTTCTGTATTTGTCTGTCTCTGGCAGAGTCGCTCAGGAGACAGCTGTAACAGGCTCCTCTATCTGCCATAGTGTCTGGGTTTGGTGCTGTGTGTGTATGGGCTGGATACCCAGGTGGAGCAGTCTCTGGATGGACTTTCCTTTAGTTTTTGCTCCACACTTTGTTCCAGTATTTCCTGTAGAAAGAAGTCCTTCTGGGTTAAGAATTTAGAGATGAGTGTGTGGTCCCATCCCACAGTTGGGAGCCTTGCCTAATAACCTCTGGATATGGTCTCTATAAGTTCTCCCTCCCCTTTGTTGGGTATTTCAGCTAATCTCATCCCTGTTTGGTCCTGGGAGCCTCTTGCTTTCCTGACATCTGGGACTTGCTGGTGGATACTCCAGTTCCCAATTCTCCATTGCTACATACCTCTGTTAAAATTCCTGACCCTCTGTATATCATCCTCATCTCCTCCCATACCTGATTTTGCCCCCCAGTCCCCCTCCCCTCCTCTTTTCCTCCCAAGTCCTTCCCACCCTCTACCTCCCCTGAGTATTTTGTTCCCCCTTCTAAGAAGGACTGAAGCATCCACATTTTGGTCTTCCTTCTTCTTGAAATTCTTCTTGAGCTTCCTTTGGTCCTTAAATTGTATCTTGTGTATTCCAAGTATTCCCATGAGACAGAATCTCCAACCTCCAAACAATTACTTTTGATACTTTCTGTAAGTGATGTAGAGCTCTTCTGTGAAATTCTTTCCTTTAGCTTATTGACCTACAGGCATATATGTATTGTTACAGGATTTCCTTCTTTTCTACATCACAATTTTGTTCCATTATCTATATAGTATACTTTTTATGCATTTTTGTGTTTATGGACACTGGTTCTCTTCCACATTTGGATTACAGTTCAGATATTTGCTTTTTTTTCAACTACCCCTGCTGTCATGTTAATCTGTTATCAATATGGTCAACGTGTATAACTACATTAGAACTCTAAATAAGAGTGTGAATGTTGTTAATGTCTGTTTGTTCTTCTATTTGATGTTAGTCAAATTTCTATAAACTCATTACTCAAATATTAATTTTAAATGCTATAATTTTCTTGCCATAATTTTATGTATTTTGAAGGCATGGCACTTTTATGTTTTCATATACTTTAAAAATATATTAATATTCTTTTCTCTATTTAAGTGTCTGGATGTATTTATGTGTAGAATGTGTGTCTGGTACCCATGGAGGCCAGAAGAGGCCATCAGATCTCATGGAACTTGAGATTGTATAAGGGCAGGGAATCAAACTAGGTGCTCTGGAAAAACACATTCTTTTAACTTTGAATAATCTTTACAGCCCCAAAGTTTTGCATATTGGCAAGGTGAAGAAGAAGCAAATGAGTTAAATTGAATTTCATATATTTATTAATATATGAACAGACAGGAGTTCTGTAAGACAAATGGAATGACTGCTCTTTAAGGGATTCATGGGATGGGGAATTCCTGCACTGTGAGGAAGCAGGCTTAGTCCATATGAGATGTGCTACATGATGGCTCTCAGGCAACCTCTTATTACTTAGTAGGGGAGAAGATTTGGCTGTTAGTGAGCAGTGAATGAGGGGACATCTGCAGGGATTAGAAGTAGCCTTTCAGCTTTTTGAAGTAGCACCTGCAGGGTCTTGATTCTAATGAATACCTATAGTGACCTAAAGGAAATTGCCACTCAGGTAATATCTAAAAGTGAACAGCTGAGGACTCGCTTCACCAAATTCCTTGCTCTCATGGCTTGGCAGGGGGAGAACTAGCTTTGATTATCTTGAGGTGATGAGGATTTTTTTTCCAAAAAAGAAGAGCACTGTGTGAGATCTCCTCACATCAGTTTCTATTGATTGACTGGAGACAGTACCACCCTTGTTTAATTATCTTGTCATGTAGCCTGGCTATGGATGTTCTGTCATGTCACACTTAGATGGATGAGCTATATTGTCACCTTTTCACAAACTACTCATAGTAAAAGTGCCAGAAGAGAAAGCCAATTTCTCTCTCTCTACTTTCTCTCTCTTTCATTCTCTCTCCCTCTTCCTCCCTCTCTATGTTTGTCTCTGTCTCTCTGTATCTCTGTCTCTCTCTCTCTGTGTGAAGTGTATGTGTATGTGTATGTGTGTGGTGTGTGAAGGTTGACATACGCAGGGGTCAAGGAAGGACACTGCCAGTTCTGCTTTATCACTCCACCTTATTCCCTTGGATGGAGTTTCTTACTAACCTTGGAGCCAGGCTGGCAGCCAACAAACCTCAGCAAATTTCCTGTCTTTATCCCCCTACCCAATAGCACTGGGGCTACAAGCATGTGTAGTTGTTGGTCTGTGTACCAGAGCTATCCTTGGAGATCTCCAGGGGCTCTGACTGGGTGGGAGTGGTCAAGCAAAAAAGAAGGGAGTAATCAGATTGAGATAGTCACTGTTCTTTTCCTCAGTGGCCGAGCTCAACCAACCAACCATTACCACTGCTCCAGAATTGACAGGAAGCGGCAAGGTGCTGTGAAGAGCTGGTGGGGGTGGGGCTAAGTAGCAGGAGAGGTGTGGCAGATAGGAAGTGACCATGGAGGGCCCTGGAAGCTTCCAGAAGTGAGAGTTTTGGGGGTTAACTCTCTTCCCCAGGACATGTTACAACATATAAGAATATGACAGAAACTCTCAGGCAATCCTTGATGAAGTAATTCTCACACCTTTCTTTCCTCTGGATAGGGTCTTATATATGTTTTGGGCTAGATTGAGGTCTGAGAGCAGATGTTTTCTATTGGCTTGGTCTGAAATGTTAGGGATGCCTCACCTGTATGTAGAGGGTCTTGGAGCACTGACCTTATGTGACTGATTGTCAAAATCCTCTTCATGGGGTACTGTAATCATGTGACAGGGGCCTGGTCCAAAGCAGGTGAAAGGCCTGCCATCCTCTGGTATGAGGTGGTGGGATTTCTGAACTCACTCAACCTTACCAAGTTTCTTGGCACTGTCCACTGCCTCACAACTCCTTCTTTTCTTTTTCTGAAGGAGAGGTGTCAGCAGAATAACTATCTCCTATGTTGGGAACAGTTTGATATTGAACCAAGACATGATTAGTAGTGATCTTTGCAATGCTACTCATCTGCTGCTTTAAAAACTGGATGGGGCAAGGTGGCAAAGAAACAAGGCTCCAGTGGCTTTAATGGGGCCAAGGAGGAGAAGAAGCCAAGCTACTAAGGCATTAGAGTACCAAGGTGTAGGAGTGTTGGGGACATAGTGTGCCTCAAGACTTCCTTGGAGCTTTTTGAACATTTGTACATCTTGTTTTACCAGCTCAGAGTCATTGACATAGAAGCAGCATTCCTCCCCCAGCAAAGTGTAAGTCCCTCCCTGTTCAGCAGTCAGTAAGACCAGGGATCTCTAGTTTTGGAGAACAACTGCTAGGGAGGTCATTTGGCATTGGAGAGACTCAAGGCTCTCTGCAGTGGAGGCTGTTGCCTGGCCAAGCTTGTCCTGGAAGTTGCTGGCCAGATGTGTTTGGACAAGGGCTGCTCCAGCAGTTCTGATCATACTCAGTAAGACAATGAGGCTCAGTCCAACAAGCAGAGGGATGAAGAACTCTTATTTTGGCTTCCTTCCATCTGCAAGGCTAGTTCTTCAGGTTCATAAAGATAAACCTGGGGAACAATTATCACAAGGTGTAGAAGCCTTGAAAAGTAGAGTTAATACAGGAACTTGTAGTGCCTTTGCACCAGAGGAGAGCAGGAGGGTTAACACATACTGATTTGGTGATGGTGATGTCATGAGCACATGTAAGATGGACTTTTGAGAAAGGTCCTATAAAGCAAAAGGGGAGGAGGTAGGTCAAAGAGAGGGATATCTTGTACTTTCCTTGTGGCTAAGGGCCCATGGGATTCATGAAAGTAAATGTTAATGGGAAAAGCTGCTAATAGTGGTTGGAAGAGAGAAGCACAGTAAAAGCTTTGGGAGGAGTTGAGGTAGGGGTGGTTAAGGGAAGGAGGTCAGCTGCATATTGGATGTACTGTAGCCAGGAGAGGGTAGCCTGGAGTTCATTCTGAGACTGAATTTCCTGTAGAAGAATATTAACATGGGTAAAAACTGATTTGGAGGTAAGACTAAGCTCACAGGAGACAAATATGTCAGCTATGGAATATTGGGCACATCCATTAGGGTAGAGTTTTCCCCCTGACTCTTGTTCACCAATAATTATCCCATGGGTTGCTGATGATGGAAAGCTGAAAATGAGTCTTCAGGTTGACGAGCATGGTGCCACCACAGCTGGCGGATTCAATTCTGTAGCTCCAATAACTGCAACCTCCATATGTGGAGACATCCTGGAGATATTCACCTGTGTTTTGGTAAGGAAACAGAAGAAAGGGCTGGGAATAGTGGGGATGGAACCTGGGTGTAGGGGGATCTCAATCTTGGTCTGACATCCTTCAAGTGGGCAATCCTGGGTTTTTATGACTTTGTTGTATCAGTTGTATGTTTCCTTAGTGAAGAATCTCCAGTGGTAGGTCTTGGGAAGGCTAGAGAGAAGTTGGGCAGTAGCAGACTTAATATGAAGATTGAAAAAAATCCAGCCATGAGAATAGAGGAGAGGGGAGCTTGTGGAGGGCATATGACCTGGGTGGCAGTCACCAGGTCATGGATGCCCTTCCAGGAGATCTTGCTGTTCCTCTAGGTATGGTGTTTCCTCTTCTTCCTCCTTCTCTTCTGTCCTTGATCTATCAGCAAGCGGTGGGCCATCTTCTTGGTTGGTGGGGTGGTGTTAGACATTTCTGCCAGATAGGCTTAGGCTGGTCCTGTGGGAAAACAAAAACAAAACCCCTCCCAGTTGATCTCTTCCAAATTCCATCTAAAGGATCACACCATCATACCTGGAGGGAGGGGGACATTAATTTTGGTGTGTGTCAATGGAGGGAAAAAGGAGGATGTTTAGAGCTTTTGTAGATGTTGAATATGTTTAGTGTAGTCAGAGCTATCATTAATTGTACATTAAAGGGGTAGGTGGTTGTCTTTTGTCTTAGAAGTTGGGCTTTTAGGGTTTGATGTGTTCTTTCTATTATTCCTTGGCCCTGAGGGTTGTGGGGGAATCCCTATATGGTGGGAAGTTTCCCAATGTATGTACAAGGTTCTGAATTAAGACCTAGTGAAGGCAGGGCCATTACCAGTTTTTATTTGTTGAGGAATGCCTATGATGGCAAAGGTAGAGAGCATATGGTAGATTAGCCTTTTTGAGTTTTCACTTGTTTGGGCTGTAGCCCATATAAAGTGCAAGGATGTATCTATGATAACAAAACCATATTTGTCTACCAAATTGAGAAATATGGATGACATCAATAGAGGATAGGCGCCCATCATTTGTAAAGCTGGGGTGGTAATAAGGGATACACAAGAGGAATATATTCTTATTATACTTTGGAGTTGAGCAAGGGGGATATGGAGAAAGCAAGCATGAAACCCTTTCCTATTTGTGTGTGTGCAAATGGAAATTTTCTGCTTGCTCAGTGGAGGCTATGAATGTCCCTGTCGAGGCAGTTTGGTCAACAAGTGCATTTCTCTCAGATACTGGGCTTGGCAGGAGACTGTGAGATCTGATATGCCTTTTCCTATAGGAAGGTAGAAACCTATATGAGTAGAGGGGAAAGTGGGTTGGCATGTAGTTTGCCAAAGATCTTGACAGCCAGGTGAACAAATCGATAGTATATACACTGTCTGAAAAGAGGTTAAGGAGGCTCTTGACTTCTTTTAGGGCTAGATAGATAACATATAATTTTTTATATTGGGGTGATGATGGGGCAGCTCTTTGAATAGAAAAATTGGGGTTCATGCTCAGGGGAGTAATATATTATTGCTGTAGTTCCCCTCTCTCCCCCATCAGTAAATATTGAGGGGCTCCAACTATGGTCTTCTTTGAAAATAGTTTGGGGGGAATCCATCACAGCAGAGGGAGGACAGAGGCCCATTGTTCATCAGGATAATGGTTGTCAATTTATCCTGGGAATCCTAGTAAGCTGACAGAAAGTGAGAGTGATTTTTTGATTAGCCACTGAATATTGGAGAGGGAAAGGGGGTGACAAGAATGTTAGGCTCTTTTTGTAGGGTTTGTAGGGCTCTGACTCTGTCATTTTAAATCATACTAGTGAGTGTATCCATCTCATTTAAATTTTGGGGTACACCACCTATCAGGGTATAGAGCCATTCTAACACCCCTTGGGATTAGTATAGGGTGCCCACAAGTTATAGGGGAGGGATTAAAATTAGGGAGCTGTATGGGCAGTGTTGGGTTATACCTAGCAAGAGCCATATCTTTAAGGGCTGCATTGATGGAATTTAGAACTTAGATTGTTTTAGGGGACAGTGTTCTTGGGGAGGAGGACCTTTTATCTCATTTTAGAAGGTTAAATAGAGATTCAAGGGTATTTGTGGGAAGGACGAGTCAGGTTTGAAGCCAGATAAGGTTATACATAAAGCTCTAGAGGGAGGCAGGAGTTAATTTTTGAGGGAAGGAAAGGGTGGGTTTGAGGGGTTATATCGAGGATAGGGAGATTTTTGTTCCTAACAACACAATAGGCAAATCAGTTGAATTTTATGAGGGGCTATTTTGAATCCTAGGGCAAATAGGGATGGTATTAGCTGTTATTTTAGTTGGGAGGGGAGGTGGAAGATTCTCCTTATATTAAGATGTCATCCATATAGTGATATATATATTGAATTCTTTAGCTAAATAAGGTTTTAATGTAATGGCTACAGCCTCCTGACAAATGGTTGGACTGTTAGCCATTCCCTGTGGGAGAACAATCCATTCATATCATGAGGCTGGGCCAGAGTTGTTAATGGGGGTACTGAGAACACGAAGTATTTGCAGTCTCATGGGTAGAGAAGGATTGAATAAAGCAGCTTTTTATGTCTATTGCTAAAAGGGGAACATTAGCAAGGATGGCTGAGACATGGAACAGCCCCCTTTAGGAACAGCCCCAGACTCTCATAGTTTTTTTTAATTGCCCTCAAATCTTGTAGTAATCTCCATCCCTCTGAGATATTTTTTATAGCGAACACAGGGGTGTTCCATGGACTGTGGGATCAGTGGATGTGTTGTAGCAATAACTGTTCTACTTCCAGCTGTGTGAGAACTTTAAGCTTTTGCCTTGATAGAAGCCACTGTGAAACCCCAATGGCTTCATTGGAGAGCCAATCAAGGCAGGGAGAATCAAATTTAACAGTGGTCCTTAGAATTGGGGGTGATTTGGAGGAGGGCTTTAGGGTCTCCTTGGGTATTTCTTTCTTTATAGGTAATGTCATCTATTATGATGAAATCTCTTTCTGATTGGGTCATAAGATATCTCACCCTAAAAGATTGGTGGCTACTTGAGCTACCAGTATGATGTTGGTAGCTCGATCAGGATCCTCCCACCTGTAGGCCTATTTGGTGATAAATGCAGCAGATGTACTCCCTATGCCTACCTAGGATCTGGGGCCTAGGGATCAGTTGCCTTTTGTGTGGGATAACTTGTTGTCTTAAAATTGTCTTGTCTGCTCTAGTAACAATAAGGCACTTGAATGGCTTGTTACCTATTTTAATGGTTATGTTTGGATGGGATCCCAACCTCAGCAAATTTCCTGTCTTTTTCCTCCTACACATCAGCATTGGGGCTACAGGCATGTGTAGCCATGCTTGGCTTCTTAAATAAGTACTGAAGATTCAAACTGAGGTCCTACTGCTTGCCTATAAAGTCAGACATGACAGAACACTCTTGTGGCAATTTGGAAGGCAGAGAATAGAGAATCCCCAGACGCTTGCTGACAATCAATGAACAACAAAAGAGACACCCTGTCTCAAACAAGGTAGAAGGTAAAAGACTGCCATGACAGCCTCTGAGTTCCACACATACAGTGTGTGAAACACATGCTCCCAACACCATAAACACATGTAGAAAAGAAAGAACAAATATGGAGTTAACGATGTAAGTGCTAAATGAGAATGTGGATGCTGATATCAGCTGTAGGAACAGGACTCTGGATTGTTCAGTCCAAATATCTTACAGCAGATGAAAGTTACCACCTGTGAGTGCATTTTTTCTTCTTTTTAGTAACAAGTCATAGGCAACGTTTAAAGTCTGAGTGTTAGTCATTACTGCCTGGGGGCCTCACGTGGGCAGAGAAAGCACTTGCGTTTGTACAAATGGATGGGCAAGCCAGACTCTGCATCCTGACATTTCTTCCCACTCAGTGAACACACACGCTGTTAGATTTATGAAACAGAAAGCGAAAGGAAGAGTGATTTGTGGCTTATAGACATTTCAAAGAATATATATGTTTTATGGATTTGATAATGTTGGCAGAATCACTGATGAGATACATCCTAAAGATCGAGTAAAGGCAAATTTTTTCTTCAAGATAATTAGAAACTACAGGATGAGGATGACGTCACATACTTGAAAGCTTCAATTTTGTGAATTTTAAGATTCTATACTTCACTATGAACTTTTTAATTGCTATACAAAACTTCTTGTTTTATTATGACATTTAAAGCCTACATACTAATATTTTTAAAGATTTATTTTTGCTTTAGTTATATGTATGCCTGTGTGTCTGTCAGGGGGTGGGGGGTATGTACATGTGGGTGCAATTACTCTTAGAGGCCAGAAGATTTGCCAGATCCCTTGAAACTAAAATTACAGGTTGTGAGCAGCCCAAGGTGAGTGGAACCAACTACTGTCCTATGTGAGAGCAGTGTGTTCACTTAACTGATAAGCCTTACATTGTAGTAAATAATATAAATAAAAATTGCGACATCATCCCACACTATAGCTGGCACCATAAGGCCACATGGCATCTGGAGGTATTTTCATCTCAATGAACAAAATGTTTCCAACTGACTTGTTAAATTCCCAATTTTCATCTCACATGGCTGCTGGCTACTCTGTCTCTGGCAGTCTCTCTGCCTTCATGACTAGCCCCATCAGCGACCATCCATCTAGTTGCCAAGGCAGATCGCTGCCACACAAGTCCTGAACAGAGACCACCTATTTCACAGGTCTCTTGCTGCGGATTCTGCTCATATTCTCAGCATCTGCCCCCTGTGGTTGTTGTCACAATTCTCAGTATCCCAGTGAAATCAAAACTCTAGAAGCTTGTAATTAATCAATCAGATTTATATCAGTAAATTCTCACCCCATAAAACGTCCACATTGTAAACTCTGAACCAATTAATATTGATATAAACTGCCCACCTAGGTAAGGTAAATTTGTCCTATAAAAATCTATCCCTAATGAAATATTCGTAACTACCTGTGGCCCTTTAAGGCCACACAGATATGGGTCATCCTTCTCTTCGTCCATCTTGGTTTTTCTCTTTCCCTCCTCTCTCTCCTCTCTCCAAAACTCTGTGCCCACCTTACATTTTCATTGCCCAATCACAGGACTTGCCTTATCTTGTGCCTGCCCTTATCTGCATATAGACAACAATCCACATTCTTTTATATATATATATATATATATATTTATTAACTTGAGTATTTCTTATATACATTTCAAGTGTTATTCCCTTTCCCGGTATCCGGGCAAACATCCCCCTCCCCCCTCCCCTTCCTTATGAACAATCCACATTCTTATCTACAGCTCTCACACTATAATATTTTATTCATATCTATCCCCCATTACCCTGTCTTGTATTCACTACCGTACCCTCCTACTGGTCATCTGCCTTTCTTCACTCTTGTCTGCTTTGGTCACACACACACACACACACACACACACACACACACACACACACACCCTACAAATTTAATTACTGCATATGAGAGAAAACATGCAATATTTATCTTTTCCCCCACTGCCCTGTCTTGTTCCTACTCTTCCCATCCCCACCCTTAGTCCCTTTTTCCTCCCACAGTCTCTCCCATTTAATTTTATATTGTACTTCTATCTATCTATCTATCTATCTATCTATCTATCTATCTATCTATCCATTAAAATCTTGATTTGTATGTGAGAGAGCATATGTCACATTGTCCTTTGAAATCTGGTTTATTTCACTTCACATGAAAATCTTTTTTTTTTGCATTTTTCTTTTATTGGATATTTTTTGTTTACATTTTAAATGTTATCTCCTTTCCTGGTTTCCCCTTCAGAAACCTATTATTCCATCCCCCTCCCCCTGATTCTATGAGGGTGCTCCCTCACCCACCCATCCATTTCCTCCCACCTCCTTGGCCTGACATTCCACTACACTGGGGCATCAAGCCTTGACAGGACCAAGAACCTCTCCTCCCATTGATGCCCTACAAGGCCATCTTTTGCTACATATGCAGCTTAAGCTGTGAGTCACTCCATGTATACTCTTGAGATGGTGGTTTAGTCCCTGGGAACTCTGGGGGGTCTGGTTGATATTGTTGCTCTTCTTATGGGGTTGCATACCCCTTCAGCTCCTTCAGTCTTTTCTCTAACTCTTCCATTGGGGACCATGTTCTCAGTTCAATGGTTGGCTGCGAGCATCTACCTCTGTATTTGTCAGGCTCTGGCAAAGCCTCTCAGGAGACAGCTATATCAGGCTCCTGTCAGCATGCACTTCTTGGCATCAGCAATATTGTCTGGCTTTAGTGGCTGTATATAGGGTGGATCCCCAGGTGGAGCAGTCTCTGGATGGCCTTTCCTTCAGTCTCTGCTCCACACTTTGTCTCCATAATCTATCTTACTTAAAATGGAACTATTTCATTCTTCTTTATGGATGAATAAAATCCACATGTGTATGTGTACTACTTTTTTCTCACCATTTATCTGTTGAAGGATTGTTCCCTATCTTGGCTGTGCTGAGTAGCTCAGCAGTAAACATGGGTATACAACTACTGTGCTGAATTTCTTATCATTTCCATTGTTGTTGACTGAACACTGACAAAGCTTAAGGAAGGGTATCTTTTGGTTCACAGTTTGAGAATTGAGTTCATTATGGTGGAAAAGGGATAGTGGCAGCAGGTCATATTGCATCCATAGTCAGGCAACAGAGAACGAGATGGTGCTGATACACATTTCACTTTCTCCTTTTCTTTCAGTCCTGAACCCCAGTCCATGAAGTGGTTCTCACATTCCAGATATGTTTTGCTACTATATTTAAACCTATATGGAAAACCCTTTACATGCATGTCTTTGAGGTGTGTCTCCTAGATGTTTCTAAGACACATAATCAAGATTGTCATATATGTTGATCTAGTGTCTTGTACAGATATACGGGGGTGGTAGAGTTTATTGTGAACATTTTATGAACTTTTATTTCTTGATATTTGTATGGTTATGCAAATCAAATCTGTATTTAAAACATGGTCAGATTTAGCTGAGGCAGGAGCATCAAGCAAACAGTAAATTGCATATGTGGTACAATGTTAGAGCCAGATGAACAGGATTTTCTTTGGTGTTCTGTGACCCAGAAAGTTGTGTCACTAAAAATACATTATATAATTCAAAATAGCCATGAGAAAGGGTTAATACTCTTTGCAAAAATAAATAAATATTAAATGTTTTCAATGATGAATAACCTGTGCACTTATTGATCAATACACAATATATAGTTGTGCTCAAACATCACACTCTATCCCACAAAGATGGACAATTGTTATCTGTCAAAAACTACCAAGCGGAGTGCTTTATAAATTTCAGTCTTCCTTCAAGCAAAAAACCCTACCAAATTGAGTTTATGAACTAATATGTTTGATTGATTTTCTTGGCCTGCTTTTCAGTTTTATTTCTATTCCTTAATGTGGACATTTTCCAAAGAGTTGCATTTTTCTTCTTACTTCATTTTTCCTCCACTTATCCTTAGATGAACTTCCTTTCAAGGCTTCTAATATCCTAGTTTCTTCCTCAATTTTTGTCTATAATTAACCAGTTCAACCTATATTTATTAAATATCATAACAGACCTTGATCCTTCCAGGTATGGGGAAAAATGGGGCAGACAATTGAGGAGATGCAGTTCTGGTAAGAACCTGCCAAGGATATTGAAATTTGTGTATGTTAGCAGGCTCTTCTTCCCTTTACCCTTACCTGACAAAAAGACATGAGAGGACAGGAAAGATCTTTGATTCCTTGGAGTAAAAAGAGCAAATTCACCTCCCTGCCTTCTAGGTGGATATTTCTGGATGCTTCCAGATGATTCAATTAGGGTATCTGTAAGACATGTCAATTCAGCTAATATGGAAAATGTCTGTCTAAATTTTGAGCCAGAGAGCTAGGCACAAAAGAGACCTTACTAGATGTTTCATGTATATGAATTTCAAATTAGGCAAAACAGTCAAAATAGAACTTTCTTTTGGGTTGGGGAAAAGATGGTATTAGTGGGATTTTTGAGGTGATAGTAATTAATGTTCTGTTGCTTGATTCAGTATTAGTTATATGTGCAAAAGCACTGTGTGGAAATTGCATAGATCATTCGATTATGTGGCAGTTTGAATGAAAAATATCCCCTGTCAGTTCAGGCCTTTGAACACTTGGTCAAAGTTGTTTATGTTGCTTGGAAAGGTTACTGGAAGGTGCAGCCTTGCTCAAGGAAGTATGTTACTAGGGGTGGGCTTTGAGAGTAAAATGCCTAATTTCACTTGCCTAATTGCATTTTCTGCTTCATGCTTGAAGTTGAGATGTGCTCTCTCAGCTTCCATGACTTAAATGGAAGATAATGTATTCATCCACTTGAGGTTTGATAGACAAGGGAATTACTTTTATGCTTTTTTTTGTGTAATGAGTAAGACTGCCATGAGCATACTGTGTATGCCTTTTGGTGAACATATGTGAGCCTGTCTTCTGAGTAGATTGCTAGAAATGGAATTGTTCTATGGTAGGAAGTGCTTATATTTGCTTTAATGAGGTAGTGCCCAGCAATGCTACAAAATAGTGCACCAATTTGTACTCTAGTAGTATGTAAATGTGGGTGCACATCCCTGCTGACAGGCCTTTCTTAGGGTGGAGGTAACTGTCAGTTAAAATTGATGCTTGCTAGTGTGTGTGAGCTACACAGTTTAAACTTATAATCTCCCCCATGTCTATCCTGGTCATCAGCCAGGAGCTTGTTGAAAGGAGCTCAGATCAGACTGCTTGGCATTGCTCACTCCTTGTGGCTTGTTTGCTAATGATACCTTACCAGCCTTCTTGCCTTCTAGGTCTGGCTGTTCAAGTCATTAACTCTGTGCCTTGCTCCATTGTGTCTTTCTTCCATCAGGTAAGCTGGATCTTGCAGATTCTATTTCAATTGCATCTCTCATAGCTCACTAGAGCAGGAGGTCACACCCACTGAGGATTTGTAGAATGCTTCAAGGAGAAGAAGCCTTGAAGTTATGTCACAGGATATACAGGGCCATCAAGATGTCTAGGATTTCATAAAACAGATTTGAGTGGGAGAACAGTAAATGTAAATGTGCCAAGAGGAACAAATGTACAGAGTGCTCAAGGGTCCTGTCAGCTTTACACTTAATGGAGTCCTTGGGGAATTTATTGGGGATAGTCTTGGGTAGGTAGAAGGGCAAGCAATTATGATATTGCCATTGAGGGTAAATATTTTTAATTAAAAGGTTGTGATAACTTATAATGATTTCAGTGTGGGAGGAGGCATATTGGGTGAAACTGCTTATAACTCTAGCTTCAGGGATCTGTTACTCCATTCTGGCTTCTGTAAATATGAACATCATAACAGTACAAACCAGATGTGAAGAGTGATTTGTTCTCAGGGTGAGTGATTAGGAAACAAGTGTGACATTCCAGTTGATAAATTCTGACACTCTTTGCAAACATTATGATAGTGAATACTATAAAGTGGAGATGGGCATGCAAGAGAGTTAAGATGATGGGGTGGAGGGGCTATGTGACAAAACCATGAAGATCTAAGTTTGTAGTCCCAGCATCCATATTAAAAAATGTAGGGGGAGGGACAGGAGAGATTGCCAGATGGCCATGAGAATGAATAGTGATGGGGTGGGGAGGTGAGGGCCATCTCCAGGATGTGACAGAGACCTGGAATAGGGGAGGCACCCAAGAATCCATGGAGTTGACTTTAACTGTTACTCACTATATTGATAATACAGAACCTGAAGAGGTCTCCTCCTGTAATCAGACAGGAACCCTAGTGGAGCTATAGAGACACCAACCCACCCACAAAACTTTCAACCCAAAATTTATCCTGTCTATAAGATATGTAGAAACAGGGGATAGAGCAGAAACAGAGGGAATGGCCAACCAATAACTGGTCCAACTTGAGACCTATCCCATGGGTAGGTACCAACCCCTGACACTATTGTAGACAGGTGTATCTCTAGCATGGCTGTCCTCTGAGAGGCTCCACCCAGCATCTGACTTACACAGATGCAGATATCCATAACGAAACAGTGGATGGAGCCTGGGGACTCTTATGGAAGAAAAAGGAGAAGGGCTGTGGGCTCTGAATGGGATAGAAGCTCCCCAGGAAGACCAACAGAGTCAACTAACCTGGACCTTTGGGGCTCTCAGAAACTGAACCAATAGTCATAAAGCATACACAGGCTGGACCTAGGCCTCCCCACACATAAGTAGCTGATGTGCAGCTTGGTCTTCATGTGGGTTCTGAACAACTGGAGTGGGAGCTATCCCAAAAGCTTTTGCCTTATGTGGAATATATTCTAGGTGGGCTGGTTTGTCTGGCCTCAGTGGAAGAGGATGTGCCTAGTCAGCAGAGACTTGATGTGCCAGGGTAGGGGGATACACATGGGGGACCCCACCTGCCCAGAGGAGAAAGGGAAGGAGAAGGGAGGATTATTGGTAGGGGTGATTGGGAAGGGGCAGTGAGTTAGTAGAATGTAAAGTGAATAAGTAAAAAAGTAGTAGGATGTGGTGATGATTGTTTGCAAAGCTGGTCCTGAGGCAGCCAACATGGGCAGTTTACTATGGGGGTTGCTGACCAGCCACTGTAGTTGAATTAAGTTCAGTAGGAGTGTCTGCCTCATAGAATAAGATAGCATGTGATTGATGAAGACACTTGACTTTGACTTCTGGCCTCCATATGCCCATTTAAATATGCATGTGCTCACATACCAGCATGCCTACATGTACACACAGATGCACATGTACATAGACATATACAATAATACATAAACAAGACAGGATTAAAAGAGGTTAGTAGAAAGTTGATGGAGAAGGATGACATGAGGACTCTGAAATGTGTTTCTATAAGGATATAGAGTACCACAAATGGGGGTTACCCCTGAAGGATGATAATAGTACCAAGGAATAATAATGCCTGAGATGGTTGCTATGGAGGGGTGAAGAAAACATTGAGGTAGAGAAGTCTTGTGAACTGATAAGTTGTGATTCCGTGATCTTAGTGGGAGAGGCCTGATCTTTTAAAAAGGGAAATAGAAAAAAAGTAGATGTGGGGAAGAAGGGAGATGGGAGGGGACTGGGAGAAGTGGGGTGGGAAACTGCAGTCAGGATGCAATGTATGAGAGAGGAACAAGAAAAAGTAGATGAGAAGTAGGAGAAGGAGGAAGAGGAGGAGGAGAAAGAAGGAAAAGGAGGTAGAGAAGGAGAAGGAGAAAGAAGGAAGAAGAAGGAGAAGGAGAAGGAGAAAGAAGGAAGAAGAAGGAGAAGGAGAAAGAAGGAAGAGGAAGAAGGAGAAGGAGGAGAAGGAGAAGGAGAAGGAGAAGGAGAAGGAGAAGGAGAAGGAGAAGGAGAAGGAGAAGGAGAAGGAGAAGGAGAAGTGGAAGCAGCAGCAGCAGCCGAGGCAAGGTGGTGCAAGCCTTTAATCTCAGCATTTGGGAGGCAGAGGCAGGCCTCTGTGAGTTAGCGGCCAACCTAGTCTACAAAGCAAGTCCAGGACAGCCAGCACAATTACACAGAGAAATCTGGTCTTGAAAAGTAAAACACACCCCCTCAAACAAACAAACAAACAAACAAAACAAAAGAGTAACAACAAAAAGAAATGAGATATAATCTAGAAGGATGCTACTGGGGCTGCAGACAGTCCAAGGGCAATGGAAGTGACACACAGAGCAGTGAGGATCCAAGATACCATCCTTGAAGTATCAGGCAAGGAAAAGAAACCCTGAAAATTACTAAGGCAAAATTTTAGATTGTCATGACAACCAAGTTTATGAAAGAGCAGCAAAGCATTCATTTACCCAAAATTCAAGTCCTTCGGATGGTATTTTCATGATGGTTTTATTTTAGTGAGATATTTTGAAAGGGATTATGCCTTTCCCTAGCTCTCAGTGTTATGACTGATGGTTAGTACGTTACAGTACAATCTTTTTGGATGGCTAAAATCTGGCAAAAATATGGCTTCTCCCCTCATGATCCATTGCTCTTGGGCATCATAATGCTTAGAATAACTACTATATTTATGACCAATTACTTAAACTCTGTCTACATTTTATTTATTTATACTTTTTCTACAAAGAGTCTTATGTAGCTCAGGTTGGCCTTGAACTCTATGTAGCTAAAGATGAACTTCACCTCCTGATCACCTCCCAAATACAAGTATTACAGGTATGCACTACCATACTCAGTTTATGTGGTCCTAGGAATTGAATCTAGGGTTTCCTGAATGGCAGTCAGAGACTCTAGAAACAGCTACATCCCCTGCCATCTGTCTTCATTTTAATGGACGTTTTCTTAAAATTTTGTCTCATCTAGTTCCACTCCCCAAACCTGGGCCTCTTGGTAGGGAATAAATGGTGGTGGGGAAAAAGCTATTGGAGAAAGTGCTCTAGATGTTTTCATTATATGCAATAGCATATGCAATATTCGGGAAATATGGATGCTTCCTTGAGAGTGAACTTTCAAGAATGGGATGATATTGAGAAAACTTAGTGTGATGTTGGTTCAAAGTGTCTGTTTTACAGGGTGGAATGTAATAGTGTTTTAAGGAATATTTCACTCAGAAGTTCATTGTGAAGTGAGGTGTTTGCACTGTGTTTGTCCCCTGTCCCTCACTGTCTTAATTCCAGAATGTTTCTTGGAGGATAGGCTGAGATTCAGTGAATTGGGAGATCTCCATGGTCTAACACTAGAAGCCTAGGAGTTACTGGTGTTTTATTCATGGATCCTTGAGCTGCCTATATGGGCTCTACCCAGGTTGCATTAGAGACAAATGCAAGAGGAAGTGGTGAGTTCTCTCTACACAGCTTTGTTTTTTGACAGATAGACAAAAGTCATTGTTCTCTATTCCCTTCGAACATTGGAGACAGACTTACCATTCAAAAGATAAGACACAGTCTGGGCCAACTTATTAGATCAGTTCTAAGACACACCACTATTGATACATGCATTCTTCAGGTGCTAGCATATAATATTGGTCATAAATAAATGCATGCATAAATACAGTGCCATATGACTTAGTAGCACTGGAATCAGGATGGGTCCCTTGGTTTCTGTAACAATCATTTTTCTAATTGCTACAACTAAATACCTGACCAAGGCAACTTATGAAAGGTTTATGTTGGCTCACAGTTTAAGAGTACAGTATATCATTGTGAGAAGGACATATTAGCAGAAGCATGAGTCAGTAGATCATAGTGTAACTACACCCAGGAAGCAGACAGAGAAAAATGTTGACCCTCAAATCAGTTTCTCATGGAATGGTGTTCACCTACCTTCAGGGCGGGTCTTCTTACTTCAGTTAACCTAATGAAACATTTCCCTCAGAGGCATGCCTAGAAATTTGTTTCCCAGGTGATAAAATCAGGTCAAGTTGACAATCAGGACTATCACAGTATTGATATTGGGAGGAGGCATAATAACATATAAAAATGGGCATGTTCTTGAGCATGGTCAATTGAACATAATCCATCATGCTTAAAAACAATAGAAGATGGGGATGGATTTAACATTATAGTGAGCAATGTTTATTAATCAGCCAAAAGATATGAGTAAAAGTAAGTAAGTGATTTTAGCTGAATTTTTGAACTATTTGATTCAGGGTCTCATTAAAGCTCAGGGTGGCTTCCAATTAGGGATTCTTTAGACTCTCAAAGGGATGAGATTGTAGGTGACATCATGCTGCCCTGGAGAGTCTTACCTGAAACAAAAATAATGTCTCTGGAGGGACTTAACTGTTATTTAAAGGGGCAGTATCTGTCCCTATAATGCCTTCCTAATGTTAATAGGATCTCTTCCTCCTAGCTCTCATATTGAGCAGACAATGTTTTTGAGTACATTTTAAACTTCATTGACTGTAATAACACATTTGTCCCCAAGAGGCATATGTATTAAAGAAGCATAGCATTTATGTAATGTAAACAACGAACTTCTCGTGGAGGTACCTTAGAAACGTGTGTGCATGGATTAGCATTCAGATTCCTCTCATTTACTCTATATGGTGCCAAAGTATATTTTCCTTTGTCCTGGTGAATGTATCTTTCTAGGGTCTACATTCCTCTTTTGCTCTTAATTTGGCTAAAGTCAGGGAACAAAACCAGCCATCTCAGGAAAACAAGAAAATAGAAAGACAAAACCTTTATTTCGTGAGCAGGAGAGTGATTATGGGGAATGAGTAAGTAGGAAGGTTAGAGAAGTTATGTCCCTCTGCCCTAATGTGTCTTCACATTCCCTGACCCAGCAACCCTGCTGAGAGTCTAAACCACAGAGTGAGATGCTGGCTCTGCCTCATTCTGGTTTCCTTGGAAATGCAGCCTTTCAGATACCTTAGAGGCTACACCTAGAGGGAACACACTGGATTTGAAAAATGTTCCTATGGCAACGCAGAGACAGAATATCTTTCTTGACTCCTTTGGAAGCTAAAAGAAAGAGTGATTGTTCAGTATCAGGAAATGTCAGTTAGTTCACACACCTGCCTTCAAGAAACAAACGAAGGGACAGGATAACTTTCACTGAGGAAGAACAGTGGAGATATGCAGTGAAATCAAGGAAATCTGGTACCTAGACTTCCTACAATACATTTACAAAACTCCTTTTTAGTGGGTATCAGATTAATTGATCTTCACTCTAGACCAGTAAATGTAGAATAGAGATTCACACAGTGTTATGTTACTCACTGCAAAGCCTGGATAGGCAGGTGTTCTACTAGGTGGCTTTGGCCCTTGACAGCTTAAAAGAGGAGAAATAACAAAGCCCACAAGTGTGTAGCTGACACGGCTAGAGAGCAGGGAAAGAACAGAAAAGGAAGCAGAGTTTTGTTTTGGTGTCAGAGGATTACAGTCTTTCAATTTTGCTATTTTACTGATATTTTCATTCTGTCTTTGCCTATGAACTTAAAGGGACACTTTGCAGATTAAATATGTCTATCTAGGCACTCTATTTTTACCTTGCACCAAATCACATCTATGTTGTCAGCTGCAAAAAACAAGCATTGTAAGATGTGTCATATTCCCTTTAACAGCATACAACCTCTATATTGGATAGTGATACAAAGATAAAATGGGGACTTTGGTTATAGCCTCAGGTTCCAGTGAGAGACCCCCACCTCAAAAAAAAAGTTAGTTTGTACCTGAGAAATAGCATCTGAGGTTGACCTCTGCCCTCCAGACTGTCTTTATAACTTACAGGCCCTGGCCCTGTCAGTTTCAAGATAAGTTCATGGTCCCACTTAGTGCCTGCCTGTGTGCCCCTTGGCAGAAATGCATGGCCAGGATACATGTTTTAAAACACAGCTCCCCAAAAAGTTATGAGTCAGAGCATCTGTTTTTCAGGGGATTTGAAGGCTCTTTTCTTCAAGATTTCTATGATGGTATACTAGCTATTGATCTGTAATAGAAGAAGCCAGAGGAAGGCCAGAAGACCCATGCATGAGATTCTAGCTATGACTCTCACCTGCCCTGTTTACAAGTGATCTTGGGACATTGCTGGAGTATCTAGGAAGTGTAAAATTGACTAAAAGGAGGACTAAATGATGCAGCTTCCATGGGTCATACATGATGGTGTGGGACTCAGAGGTAATTCAGCTACTTTGGGGATCATTTACATTTATGTAAATAACCTCTCATTTATGCTTTATAAATAAGCCCAGTAAACTCATTGGTTGGCCAAGTTGGACTTTGGAAGGGTCCATTTTGGATGAATAGACATTTGTTTGTGTCTCCCCAGGAATAGTTAAGGCAGCAGAGTGGATTTTTTGGGTCATATGGACATGGTAGACTGCTCCTGTTTTACCGTGTAAGTTCCTTCCTCCCTCTGTTACTACTATTCATTCATACACTTATTTATCAGGCTTCAGGCCTCATCTCATCTTCATAGAATTTATGCAGATTACAGACCCTTGAACTGAGGTCTGAATTCAGGCTATATACCTCCTGCATCATCATCATCATCAGCAGCAGCAGCAGCAGCATCCTCTCTCTCTCTCTCTCTCTCTCTCTCTCTCTCTCTCTCTCTGTCTACCTCTTGTATCTCTCTATCTTTCTTTGTATGTATAAATGTGAGTGGGATTTTGTGTGTGTGTGTGTGTGTGTGTGTGTGTGTGTGTGTGTGTGTGTGTGTGTGAAATGTTCTCTCTTTGGAATAGAGAATTGAGAAGCCACAACATGCTGCACTTGTAACTCTTTCCCATTGTAATTACAAGATGTATATGTTTTATGCTGTGTAGTGTTAAGAGTCATGGAAGCTAAGTCAGGTTAAAGCACACAAACTAGATGACACAGGGTGGAACTTCCTACCACCCCTTTGGGGAAAAAAGCTCAAAAAAGTCCTTTTTATCTCTCCAGGGTTCTGAAGGAAAACTGAAAAGTGTCTCCCTTCAGGATCCCTGCCATATGGTAGCTATTTCTCCTACTCTCCCCATTTAAACCATCTTTCCCAATGAATCAGCTTTCCATGGTTTTCAGGAAAATTTTCCACACCATACCCTTTTCCAATGTCCCTGATCTTGTCTCCTGTACCATGTTGCATCTCTCCTAATAGTTTGATAATTCTCTCCTGCTTTAAGGCTCCATTATGTCTTCATCCCCTGATCATAAGTCTCTCTCTCTCTCTCTCCAAATAAGGATAATTTTAAGCCAGTTCCTTTCCTGAACAAAGTTTCCATTTAGCTCAGAATCTCTGTTCCAGCTGCCCCTTTGCATGCACAGTCTTCTCAGGACTGTGGACTGGTAACTGTTCCCACAGTACTCACTAAGTGATATAAATGGGAGATCTTAGCAATCTAGAGGGGAAGGAGAGGGACCCAGTGGCCACAGTGAGAACACTGACTTACATTCATATAGTTTTAGAGCAAGCAGACCAAGACATATGCCATTGGAATAAAGTCAGGTGGCAGGAGGACTGTTTCTGTAGTTGTTTTACAGAGGACAGTTTCCAACCTCTCTCTTAAAAAAAAGATGTATTTTATTTATGTGTATGGATGTATTTGTGTGTAGATATGTGCAGGTGAATGCAGTGTTTGTGAAGGCCAGAAGAAGATGTTGGATCCCCTGGAGCTGCAGTTATAGGAGGTTGTAAGCTGGCTGTGTATGTACTGGGAACTCAACTATTAGTCCTTTGAAAGAATAAGGGGAACCACTGAATCATCTTTCCAGCCACATATTTTTTCTTTCTTGTTTTGTATATGTGGTGTGTGTGTGTGTGTGTGTGTGTGTGTGTGTGTGTGTGTGTGTGTGTAGAATGTTGGATATCCTGCTGTTCTTTGTTCCCTTGAAACAGAAACTCTGAGTGGACCTGGAGCTAGGCTGTCAGTCATTTGCCTTGTCACTTAGCACTGTGGCTCTAGGCACATGCATTCTTTTCTTCTTTTTACATATGAGTTCTGAGGATTCAAAGTCAGGTTCTCATACTTATGCACCAAGCACACTTACCCACTGAAGCATCTCTGCTGTCTTTCTTGCCTGTCCAGTTTCCTCATTCTGCTTGACTGGTGACCTTTTCATGCCTCTTCTTCAGTGGTAGTCACAGTTGGTTGGCTTTTTTTTCACCTGTATCACTGTGACACTCTTTTTAGTTGTCAAATTTCCCATACAAATTCCTGTTATAGAGACCCTTGTGGTGATGTGAGACCACCATAAAACATAAAGGATGCTCTCCCCATCCTGGAATATAGTTTAATATCATTTATTTAGCTTCTTTGGCCATATAATACTTGGAGATTAGTATGCAGGCATTTTAGGGGCTTTGCTAACTTTGCCCAGCATGGAATATCTCTGTTGAGCCCTAAATAGAAAGCAGATTCGTATGACAGAAAAAAAAAGACCTTGAGCCTTTCCTCTAAGACTTGTCCATCTTCCCAGGACAAACAAAATAGCACTCCCTGACAGCTGTTTGCATTTCACAGTCAGTCACAGTTCCTGCACCACCCCCAACCTGAGAAAGAGTTGCACCTGGTCATTTGTATGCAAGGGGTGATGGAGAATGAATTCAGCCGGCCTCTCTTCAGGCAGTGTGCTTTAAATGTTGTATGAATTGAAAAGAGCTTTCTGTTGTTGTTGTTGTTGTTGTTGTTGTTGTTGTTGTTGTTGTTGTTGTTGTTAAGCAATGCAAGAAAATAGATATAATGTCTTGGAGCACAAAAGCAATGACTTTTGATCCTATGCTGAATAATGCATTGCTTGTTTTATGCTATTAAATTTGATAAATTTACCTCTGCAGGGATTTATTTGTATATTAATCCATCAAGGAATAAAATAGCAAGTGATAGGTTCCTTCCTGTGTTTACCTAGTTTTTTTATCTCCACATTTACCATGTAGCAGCCTTTCTTGAAACCTACTCACACATTATAATTGGAGGGTCTTTTTTTTTTTTGAATTGTGCCACATCTGAATGAAGGCAAGAGATAAGGAACATGACAAGCAATAAATAAAGGCCAAGCTTTGTATATATGCTGAATGGCAATAAATTGAGTATGCAAAATAAAAGCAAACATGCAAACATGTGAAAGAAAGCCTTCTTGTGTGTGTGTGTGTGTATATATATACACATATATGTATATATATATACATATATGTGTATATATATGTATATATATGTATATATATACATATATATACATATACATACACATATACATATACATATATATATATATATATATATATATATATATATATATACAAGCTTCAGACAGGTGAAATTTAACAGGGAACATCATTCACATAACATAAACCACAAATCACCCAAGATAATGCTTAGAACAGATTTAATGACAAAAGGCCAGCAAAAAGGTACAAGTAGAATATTGATCAAGCAATGACTGAGAAGAGGAAGAAAATGCTTGAAGGAATAATGCCTGTTCAGTGCCAAAGACCAAGAACCATGGATGAGGAACGCATAGGCCCTAGGAGACCTGCTATAATTAGTTCACTAAATGAATATTGCACTAGAAAGGCTACTTTTTAAAATTTTATCTTTTATTGGAAAAAGTTACATTATAGTCTGATCATAGTTTCTCCTCCCCCATCTCCTCCCAGGTTCTCTTGACTTCCATACCCTTTCAACTTTAAGCTCGGGCTCGCGCTCTCTCTCTCTCTCTCTCTCTCTCTCTTTCTCCTAAAAAAAATCAACAGGCAAATAAAAAGACAATTTAGGATGAAACAAAGTTAACAAACAAAAAGAACAAAGACACTAAGAAAGAACAAAAATACCTTTGAGTTAATTTTGTGTTGGCTATCTACTGCTGGGCAAGGATCCTGGCCTTAGGTGTGGTTTGTATACAAAATGAGGCTCCCTTGGAGAAACTAATCTTTCCTTTGTGAGAGCTTTTCAATCGGAGATAGCTTCTTGGTTGGGGGTGGGAACTTGTGTCTATTTCTCTTTCTCAGTATTCCATCTTGAACTTGTGTAGGCCCCATGCATGCCAACATAATATCTATTGAGTTCATATGTATGTTGGTCTTTTTGTATCTGGAGAACACTGTTTCCTTGGTATCATCCACCCCCTCTGGCTCTTACAAATTTTCAGTGTCCTCCTCCACATAATTCCCTGAGCCATGAAGAGAGGATTTTGATAGAAATATCCCATTTAATATTACTCAGCTATCAAAAACAATGACTTTATGAAATTCATAGGCAAATGGATGGAACTGGAAAATATCATCCTGAGTGAGGTAACCCAATCACAGAAAAACAGATGGCATGCACTCATTGATAAGTGAATATTAGCCCAAATGCTCAAATTACCCTAGATGCACAAAGCACATGAAACTTGAGAAGGATGACCAAAACGTGAATGCTTCACTCCTTCTTTAAAAGGGGAACAAGAATACCCTTGGGAGGGAATAGGGAGGCAAAGTTTAGAACAGAGGCAGAAGGAACACCCATTCAGAGCCTGCCCCACATGTGGTCCATACATATACAGCCACCAAACTAGATAAGATGGATGAAGCAAAGAAGTGCAGGCCGACAGGAACCAGATGTAGATCTCTCCTGAGAGACACAGCCAGAATACAGCAAATACATAGGCGAATGCCAGCAGCAAACCACTGAACTGAGAATGTGACCCCCATTGAAAGAATCAGAGAAAGGACTGGAAGAGCTTGAAGAAGCTTGAGACCCCATATGAACAACAATGCCAAGCAATCAGAGCTTCCAGGGACTAAGCCACTACCCAAAGACTACCCATGGACTGACCCTGGACTCCAACCTCATAGGTAGCAATGAATAGCCTAGTAAGGGCACCAGTGGAAGGGGAAGCCCTTGGTCCTGCCAAGATTGAACCCCCAGTGAATGTGATTGTTGGGGGTAGGGCGGTAATGGGGGGAGGATGGGGAGGGGAACACCCATATAGAAGGGGAGGGCGAGGGGTTGGGGAGATGGCCCAGAAACTGGGAAGGGGAATAACAATCAAAATGTAAATAAGAAAATACTCAAGTTAATAAAGATGAAAAAAAAAAGAAATATCCCATTTAGGGCTGAGTGCTCCACTGTCTCTCACTCTCTGCACTTTGTCCAGTTGTGAGTCTCTGTATTAGTTCACATCTACTATTGGAGGAAGCTTCTCATGATAGCTAAGCAAGACAATGATCTATGTAGTTAGGAGTTGTTTTATTGCCTCATTTCTTTAGTAGAACAATTTTCTCTTTTCCCCTAAGTCCTTGGTCTATCTGCTTTCAAATTCTTGTCCAGTTGAGTATGGTCAGGTATGGGTTCCATCTAATTGAATGGGCCTTAAATCTAATCAGATAGTGGGTCTTTCTTTCCATAAGTTTTGTGCCACTATTACACCAACATAACTTTTAGGCAGGTCACCATTATGGATTGATGAGTCTGTAGTAGGGTTGGTATTTACCTTTCTCCTCTGGTAGTATGCAGAGTACCTTCCATAAACACTTTACCATAAACACTAATTGGTAGGAGTGAAGGCTAGAGTTAGGTACCAATTTGACTTCTCCATGTTCATTGAGCTAGATAGCTGTTGATTCCATTTCTTTCTAAATAGGTGTCCTTCTCCCCATCTATGAGTATAGCTATCACATCTCATCAGAAGAGAGCTCTCACAAATAGGCAAAGTACAGAGAATAAGTAATTGTGGTGTTCTCAGTTCCCAGGGCTCAGGAATCATAATGGATGAGGGAGCAAATAGAAGTCAGCAAGGATTGCTGCAAAATAGTGTCTTCTTGACATGGCAGGGCCCTTGTACTCATGAGCTCATAGCAGCTGGAGTTGCCTGATAGAGACCTGCACAATTTCAAAGTAGTCAATATTCCAGCATGAATTGGGAAGAGGATGGGGCTTAGAAGCTCTCATTCCCTGAGGTTCTACTGATATATGATGGCTGCTAGAGGAGGAAAAAAAGTTTTCTTTAGCGGTGTGGTTTTTCACAGGTTGACCTTGTTACTGTGGGGCTCCATACATACACATATATAGACAGCTCTAATTGGACCCAACGGGTTAAAAAAATAAAGGGAAACGAACTCTCTACTAGTCACTGTAAAGTACCAATAGCTCCTCAGCTAGGAATGAGAGCTTATCAATGCTTTTCCTATCCAAGCTGGGAGGTTTTCTGGCTTGATCTTGTGCAGGTCTTATGAATATAGTCAGTCGCATCTGCTGTGAATTCATGTGTACAATGGCCCTGCCACGTATGGCAAATACTCTTTCATTGCAGATATCTACTACCCCTGGCAGTTTTTGACATTGACCCAGTTCCTGACAGCCTACCTATGTTTCAGTGCATGGTCCTACACCAATGCACGTACAGGAAACATAAACTGGACTCATACTTTTAGAAAGAGAACATTGTGTTGGGAAGGAAACTGATAGGTGGATAAAGGATAGGTTGAAGGGGCAAAGAGGTGGATATGAGTAAAATACATTGATAACCTGTATAAAATTCTCATACAATATAATAACATAACTATAATGTAAGGAACGTTAGATTTTTATTTTTAAACATTTCCATTTTTTACAATGGATTTTTATTTGACAATCTTATTCAATTTTTTAAAGATTTATTTATATTATTTGTATGAGTGTTTCCCCTGCATGCATATATATATATACATATACATACATACATATATATATATATATATATACACACACACATACATGAGAGTGTGTTTGACATCTGTGAAGGTTAGAATAGGGTGCCTAATTCTCTGGAACAGTAGTGACAGATGGTTGTGATGACTCCAATCCAATATTCTACAAGAGCAATAAGTACTCTAAACTGCTCAGCCATCTCTTCAGTTCTCATACAATATATTTTAACCATATGTACTTCATTCCCTGACTCTTCCAGGATATACCCTGTTCCAGTTCATGCTTTTAAACATTTCTAGTCCAATCTGCGCTGTTTATACCATTGGGTATGTTGCCATACACTGGAGTGTGGTTGGCCTACAAGGGCCCAACACTTTAAGGGAATTAATTTTCCTTCAGGTAGCTTTCAATTGCTAATAGCTCCTCAGCTAGGGAGTGGGACTTTGTGCCTACATCCTCCTTCTACACTTGGATTTAGTGTGGCTTGTGCTTGCACAACTTCTGTGCAGGATGTCAAAAACACTGTTTTTATGCACAACTGCTATGTTGTATCTAGAAAACACTGTATCCTTGATATTTGCCACCTCTTTCCTACATATTTTCTGTAATGATCCCTAAGCTTTGGGAGAAGGCGTGTGATACATATGTCCTTTTGAGGGTTGAGCTTTCCACAGTCACTTATTTTCTGCAGCTTAGACAGTTGAAGGTGTCTGAGTTCATTGTGATCTACTGCAAATACAAGCTTCACTGATGAGAACTTAGAGACATACTAATCTGCGGGTATAATAAGTTCCCTTTTTTTACACAGTAATACTTTACTGTGATAAACACAAAATAATTACCTCATATTTCATGCCTTTAATAACACTTTTTGATCAAATTTTTATTGGATATTTTTTATTTACATTTCAACTGTTATCCACTTTCCTGGTTTCCCATCCATAAACCCCCTATCCCATCATCCCCTCTCCTCTTCCTTCTAGAGAGAGTGTTCTGTCAACCATCCACCCACCCCTTGCTCCTCCCCACCCTGACATTCCCCTACACTGGGGCATCGAGCCTTGGCAGGACCAAGGGCTTCTCCTCCCATTGGTGCCCAACAAGGCAATCCTCTGCTATATAGGCAGTTAGAGCCATGGGTCTGTCTACGTGTACTCTTTGGATGGTGGTTTAGTCCCTGGGAGCTCCAGTTGGTTCATATTGTTGTTCTTATGGGGTTGCAAACCCCTTCAGTTCCTTCAATCCTTTCTCTAACTTCTTTAATCAGACCCCATTCTCAGTCCAATGGTTTGCTGCTAGCATTCACCTCTGTATTTGTCATGCTCTGGCAGAGCCTCTCAGGAGATAGGTATACCAGGCTCCTGTCAGCATGCACTTCTTGGCATCAGCAATATTGTCTGGGTTTGGTGGCTGTATGTGTATGGGCTGGATTCCCAGATGAGGCATGCTCTGAATGGCCATTCCATCAGTCTCTGCTCAAAACTTTGCCTCCATATCTCCTCCTATGAATATTTTTGTTTCCCCTTTTAAGAAGGTCTGAAGCATCTGCACTTTGGTAGTCCTTCTTCTTGATCTTCATGTAGTCATATAATAAGTTCTTATGAGGTGACTTAATACTTTGAAGACTGTTAGTCATGGATTGATCTTTAGAGGTTATAACCCATGAGCAGAGTGATGTCCATATTAGAGACACTTTGGTTTCTCATTTCACCTTTTTAGTTACTTTCTGATTGTATCTTTGAAAGGATAGAAGTAAATTTGGTTAATAAATGACAGGGAATTTCTTTTTCTGTTAGGGAAGAGGCAGCTTGTTCAGATATTGGTAAAACTTAGCTTAGGTACTCTGGTCCATATATGGCTTTTTCTTGGAATAACAATAAAAATATTGACATCTAATGTACCTTGTGAGTTTCCTTCCCCCTTCTTTGTTTTCCTTTCTGAGACAAGAGACTCATTGTATAGTATATATTCAGACTTCTGGTTTGGGTAGATGCTGAGCCTATGTGTTGTCCCCTACAGGGCTTACAATAACAGGCAATTTCAGTCTCTGCTTTCAGTGTCATTATTTTCTGCCCCTGGATATTGGGTTATGTTTTGTTTAAGCAAAACAAAACACTTAAGAGATTGTTGACTGTATTGAAGGGAGGGCTTTCTGCCTGCTTTGTCATAAGGATATAATAAGCTTAATGTCCACAATGACAGCAATAGAAGTCAACACTTGCCTTGGTTGCTTGAGTTTTTGAAACTCAAGAAAGTGTTTTGTGTTATTCAATTTTAAGAAATAAAATGGCTGTATAAGAAGATGTAGTTTAGTAGTTGCATGTATGCATAAAATACTATAGATCCTGATTTTCATCCTCAGCACCAGGAATAAAGGAAAAGCAAGGGTCAGGGGAAGCAATCTTATTAATTAGGTAAAATATTTAAGCAACCAGAATTTGGAAAGAGAGACTTGATTTTGACAATAGATTGTGTGAGACATTTGTTCATTAATGCCCAAGAGTTTTTAATTTTATAAAAATCTTTTGGTCACTAATGTATTTGAAATGTATAAAAATTATATATATGTACATATATATACATATATATAGTGTGTGTGTGGTGGTGTGGGTTTGTGTGTGTGTGTACTCTTGTGTGTGTATATATATATACATATATATATGTGTGTGTGTGTGTGTGTGTGTGTATCTCCACAGCATAACTGCAATTGGACAACAAAATATCTCCTGGTGCTAAAACTATCACTAGTAGAAAAATCATGGGCTCCTGGAAATGCTGCTGAGATTACAGGTATGTGAAGGCATACACTGATTTATGTAGTAGTGGGGATTAAATTTAGGACTTCCTGCATACTAGAAAATCACTGTTCCAACTGAACTACATCCCCAGCCCCTTAAATATATCTTCTAGAGGTTTATTATTATAACTGAGAATAGCTCACAGTGGGAAAGAAAGCAAGAATCTGTGGAAAGTGTTGAAGGGATTAGAATGTTTTAGCTATACACTGACTAGGAAATGAGAATGACAGGAGTATTTATAAAAGAAAAATGAGAAATATATGTTAGTTACTTCTCTGTTGCTGTGCTAAAATAACAGGATCAAAGCAACTTACAGAAGGAAGAATTTATTTGCGCTTATGGTTCCAGAGGGATAAGAGTCCATCATGTCAGGAAAGCATCTCCCATGCTTCAACTAATACAGCATGAACTGGATGGTGGGAAATCGCATTTGGAAACTTAAGCAAGAAGCATCACATCTGGAACCATGAACATGATGTAGAGAGAATAACTGTAAGTAGGGCAAGGCTATCTTAAGTTCTCAAATCTTTTCTCCAGTGACTTTCGTCCTTCAGGTAGGCCCTGTATTATAAACTTTCCTGCAACCTTCTAAACTTTTCTAAACAGCATCATCAACTTGTGACCAAGAGTTTAAATGCTTGAGACTATGTGGGGAGGGGGTATTTCTCATTCAAAAGGATGGCTTTCAAATATATGTTTTTACTGCTTCTTCAGGACAGAAAGGCAGAGAGATGAAACTAGATTGTAGTTTAAGAAAAACATACACCCCCTTTTCTGTAAACAGTTAAACTATCCCTGGAAATTAGAGCATTAAATGTACAAATGACACATTTATTGGTCCTATATTATCTAGTAGTTAATACCAATAGGAATTTCATGTATGTTTGAGTTTAAATGCTACCATTTTAAAGAACGAGATGAAACAAATGTAATAAAAAGACAACATCTTTCTCCATTATTTACTGTGGCATGACTGGAAGGTTTTTGAGAAAACAGTGAAGGAACCATAAAATTAAATGAATTATTCAGATTGGAATAAAAAATTATAATGGACTTCCTTCTGTGACCTTGAGTGCTCTCACACAAAGTTGTGAGCAAAGATTTTTGGCTATGTCTCCCCTAATATTTCACATCTTGAAATTCTGCCCAACAACAGGAAATAATTTTAATAATAATATCGATAGTTTGGCTGATTATCCCTAAATGAACTTGGGGATCTTTGTTTGCATTCAAGACTTGGAAAGAGATTTTGTAGTTTTTAGATATTCATTTTCAATTCATGAGCTTGCCTGTGCAATCCACACTGTCTGAAAATAAATGAATGTTAGAGGTTTATAGTCACAAGTCATCCAACCCTTTGGAACATAATAAAAATAAATGTTTTTTCTTTCAGGCTAGACACTGTTGAACAATTACTCAATATTTTCAATTATGAATTGAATGAAAATCTACAAATCTTAAAGCCTTAATTGTTTAATACCAAAAGAAAACTTTTCTGAAGTACTCTATATTTGAAAATATGGCTGGAATAAAGGTGACACAAAAACCAGAAATTTATTCTTATGAAACAATACCTTTCATTAAACAGTTAAGATGTGATTCAACGTCAAGATAACTCAGATTTACAAATTAACTTCTGTGATATTTAATCTAAGTTATCAAGTTGATAAGATCTAGATTCATTGGCAGATGGATTTCTTGCAACACCTTTGCTGGATTATCTTGGTCACCTTAATTCAAGTAGGAAGTGTCCACTCTGGGTGGCACCATGCCTTGGATTAGAATCCTGGACTATATAAAAAGGAGAAAGTGAACTGAGCACAAGCACTACTTCTCCACTTTTAATTGCATATACAATATGACCAACTACCAGGATACACCCATCATTATGAACTTTACTTGAATTCTTTTTTTGTCAGGGCATTTTGGAAGTCCCCCCATTCCCAGAGGTAAGCTACTGCTGAATTCCCGGGGCTTTTCAGCATCAAGGGAGAATGAATAGCATTAGCTACAGAAGTTTTTTTAAATTTATTATTGTAATTTTGAAGTACTGAAAAATGAATGTAGAAGCCCAGAAGGAGAGACCCAGAGAACCCTGGCATCTGTGATTTTATGTAAGACCAAAGCAGAGTAGATGCATGATGCATTTCTCAACATGCCTCAAAGGAACATTAATAAACACTTAAGAAACAAATCTTTGACTCAGAACAAATGAGAGTCTGTCTCTTTGTTTTTACTTTACAAGAACAAAAATATGTCCCAGAGCACCATGTCTTATCATCAGTTAGTTTAGGCTCAGAAGCAAGAATTAGACCATCACATGAACACAAAAGCCATTGCCCTGTTTGGGCTACAAGAATCTGAGCACAGATGCATTTGAAATTATGAATGCTATCCTCTCCCAGCTTCTTTCAGTTCTAGCTGCACCCTTGTAATTTCTGCCACATTGTACTGTGTTTTGGAATGCTCAAACACCCAGCACATAGTTTCACTGATGTTGTGATTACTGTTTCTGATTTTCTTACATCCTTTAATTCTTGGCATTTAGACTAGTGTTAACTAAGTCATGCAGAGCAGTCGGTTGAACATTAACTCCCCAGATAGTTTAATCTAACACAGGACACACCTGGCTAGCTCTGGGGTCATGCTATGGTCTAAAGGGGGAATTTATGGGAACTGTCAGAGGGTAGAGAACAGAGCACAAATTCTACAGATTTGACTACCAGGATTTCATTCACAGTTCTTCTGGTATCTAATGTGGACTTTCCTTATTTCTAAATTTCTCCATCTGCAAAAAGCAGAGAATGATAATACCCATGTTAAATGTTGAAAAGTATCTAGTGCTTTAATATCTATAAACTAGACAGTTGTGCTGAGTACAGGACAGACATTGGGTATGTGTTCATTAAGTTGACCTCATGGGCAGTTTGGCCCTGTTTCACTCACAATGTTTTGCTTATGGTAGTTCTCTCCCTTCTCCTTTCCAAACATCTGTCATTACAGGTTTTATTCATTTTCACCTTTTTGGTTATATCTTACAGAAATGCAAGAAACAATTGTCTGATTTCAGTAATTAAACATAAAGTTTTCATCACTTAGAAGATAGGCTCACTTTGTGACGATAGTAATTATTGTTATAGAAAATGTTGTAAGTTTCTTATTTTGTTTCATGAAATTTACATAATTCAAAGCATCTACTAGAACAGTCCTATAAAGTGGATGATGTGGGGATATTTATTGATGGTGAGATGATAATCATTATTGCTTTACTTTCTCATCATACAGCAAATGTGTGTACACAGTATTATATAGAATTCTATTTACTGAGTGGGAATGAATGACATCATATGGAGAGTAGTGAAGATAAATAGTTGCTCTTTAGCATATATGAGGTTCTTGCTTCTATCCCCACAACCACTAACCAAAACAAATAACTTACATTTGAAATTAATAGATGCCATTCAAAAACTCGTGGAATTTTGTGAATTATAATTCTCTAAATTCTCAAATCCTCAGAATTATGCCTTTGTACATTTTAGAATTTTTCCATCTTTTATAGTTTTCAAAAGCACAAAAATCATTTATAATGTGTTGTATTGGATCTGATATCCTTCAGTCTTCTGCATTTAGAAAAAAACACATGGGAAAAATTCTACTTTAAGGTGGCCATATGGAAGTCTTAGAACATGTCAAAGATGCTTATCCCATAATTATGTGTGTGTGTGTGTGTGTGTGTGTGTGTGCGTGTGTATGCTTTGTGTGAGCACAGATGTGCACATATTAACAAGTCACAATGCAGGTACTTTCCTTCTACTTTGAGCCAATATACACATATACATATACATATACATGTACATGGACATATACATATTCCAAATTCCTATTATTCTCCTGTCTCTGCCTCTCCCATTTCCTGTAGTAGTACTGGTATTACAGATGCATGCTACCAAGTTTCGCTTTATATGGTCTCTGGGGATGTGAACTCAGGTTCTTTTGCTTGTGTACCAAGTGCTTCATCCAGTAAGATAGCTCCCCAGTCCTGATCAGTGCTTTTGTCCAGGTTTCTGAAATGATGTAGACAGAGCTTGGGGTTTTTTAATTAATTGAAGTAGATTAAAATCAGCTTTGGACTCTTTGCATGAGGAGCATTCAGAAGTAGAGTCTACCTCCTGGCATGGTTCCCTCTGAAAAATACAGAGGGACATTGTGAGATTTTAAGCCATTATCTAGGTGGACTTTGCAACTTCCATCATTGTTCTTGTGGAATCCTGATGAAGGCAACAATAGAAAAACTCATAGAGATGTAAGTCAACCACCCCAACTAATTTTTCGTGCTAAAACTGAAATCAGCTAAGAACGTGCACTCTATAACAGCAGACAATTGTCTGAGGACTAGTCCAAAAGAATGACCCTGTCAAGCCTCAGAATCCAGAGATGGCAGAACACAATATCATTGCTTTGAAACACTCAGACTAGGGATTACACAGCCGTAGCTAACTGATACAACAGTGTTGGTAGATACTAGATCTCTATGTGAGTTAGGTATATGTAACAAGAACTTTATGAAATAATCTCAGAATCACTCACAGGAATTTATCAGCCATGGCTCAATTACCAAGATTCTGAGTACTTTTGGCAAGATACATAATGTTTGAAAGACTGTGCACTCAAAAAGATCTTGGGATTCACAATGTGATCACTTTTTCTGTTTAGAAACAAGACTCAAATCATTTCTTTCTCTGCTCAAAAAATTTGTGATGACCTAAAATAAAAAATGTAATCAGCTGGGAGAATAATCCATGAGGGCATGTCTCCTTTTCTACTCCTTGGAGTTTAAAAAACAAAACAAATCAAACAACAGGGGATAAAGTAGAATGACTAGGCTCTTTTTATAGGTTACATTAAAAGCAATAGAAAACAATCATTCTATCACATGTATTGAGTGAGGCATGAATTGTTTCAGTATTTCTCTAACATTGGTAATATGGTAGACATAAGCATTTAAATAATTAAAAGTTACTTAATTTAATGTTTAAGTATTCAGACTTCCAGTTCTGGTATTTTATAATAAATGACTAACAAGTTCATTTATCAGTCTCTACATTAATTAATGAGCATATTTGCTTATCACTCTTTTTGTAATAAGGTCTTATGTACCCTGATCTGATTTCAGAATCACGATATTGCCTAGGCTGTGCTTACCCTCCTGATTCTCCTCCTGTCTACTCCTCCCATGTACTGGGGACTCCCACAGGCTGATCTTTATTCTTTTTGGGGGGATTGAATATAGTTAGTTATGTTACATGGCTAGAGGTATGACCTGGATCTATAGTGAGACGGAATTGAAATCTGTTGGAAATATAGCACCAATTATTATGCTTCACACAAATATCCATGAAGTGGTTCAAATATTGATGCTACTTTTGTCACTTTCTGTACTCGAGCCAGGTACATTCCCAAACAAAACACTGATTTTTCAGATTCTAATAATTAGTTCTTTAGACTGTGAGATTAAAGACCCCTGTGAGGTCATGTAACAGTGTGGGCATTGCAAATACATTGATAAGAGTGAAATGTTTCTCAATGCACAAGGACCAAAAATTAATCTAAACTCAAATGAGTAGAGGATCCAAAATGTTTCTGGCAGTGCTTGCTCACAGTGGGTCACATGGATCCACTGCAGCCTCATTTTATGGGCACTTTGAACTGACCGTGCCATCATGCTGTGCCACATATCACCAACAAATGCTACCAGAAATATTTTGGTTCAGAGACAGAGGAATATATGTTATGAATTCCATGATTTTTACTGGATATACAAAGTTTTTTACTCATATAGAAATAATGTGTTAATACCAGAAAACAAAAGCTTTCAATATTTCTGTATTGTGCACACTTCAGCATGAAAGCATTAGCAAGTATAAAATCAAAATACGAATCAACCCTGAGAAGTTGAACATGTACCTTCTGCCATATCTGACACTCATCTAACATTTAATTTTGTATGTGAAAATAAACAAGCACACTATCTCATTAGTGCACTGTTTTTAGTCATTTTCTATAAATGCCAGAGTTATACATATACCAAAGAAATGTTTTGAATTGAAATTCTTTGTGATTTACTATGACATGTACACAAGGCATAAGAAGCATTACTACCCATCTCTGTCATAACTTTCTAGTCATTCCCCAGCCCCTTCTAAGCTGTCACCTATGATAGAGTGGAACCTATATATTTTTACGCATCTTTTATCTGAAGAACTACAGTGATTACTAACTAGAACATGTTCATTGAGAAAGAGTGACATTATAGATACAGGATTTTCACTAGAGAATGGTCTGCATAGATGAAAATCAGCTTAATAAATATTAGGTAGAATGTTGACCATTTTGTCTATCTCTTAAAAATAAAAATACTTTATTTTGATAGTTTTTTAAGGGAAAAGTCTAATACATGTTTTTTCCTTATTTGTATGAATTTGAAAGCTGGAAAATCAGAACAATACATAGAACTTCTGACACTTGGAGTTCAATTTTATTAAATCTTTGAATTAATTAGGGGCATAATGATAACTAGACACTTAGTCTTTATTTTTGCTATGAAAAATAAACTATCTAAAGACTATCATATAATCTTTAGATAGATTATCTCATTACTAATTTTATTTTTAAATTAAATTAATTAATTTAGTTAACTCACTAAGATTCCTTCCATTTATTTGGTGTTTTTAAAATTATTATTATTATTATTATTATTATTATTATTATTATTATTATTATTTTCAGATGCAAGTTCTTAAGTATCCCTGGTTAGCCTCTGTCTCATTCATTATATAAGGGCAGATGGCCTTCTTCATCCTCTTTCCTCCAACTCCCAAGTCCTGAGGTGTATGTTCAGTCATGCCAGGCTCAAGTAAGTAAATTTTAATAGACAGACAATAAGTACATACATTAATGGAATTCATTGTGACATTTTGGTAATGTATAGTTTACATAGTAATGAGCCAATTGTATTTCAGTTATTTATGTCACCTTCTTTTGGTGATGAGGATATTCACCATGTTAAAGGCTGAGATATGAACTTCTAAAAATGCCAACACTATATATGTTTCAACAGAAAGAATAAAAATGTAAACATACTGTCTTTTGGAAGAAAAGTTGCTGTAATGACTACACACTATTTAAATTTTTAGTAAATTGTTAGGTTCACCTGATAAAAACTTTAAAACATATTTATAGACTTAAAAATTAATTTTCTTTGCTACATGTATTTATTCTATATGTGTATGTGTAGGGGCATGTGTGTGCCACAGTGCATGTGGATAGATCAGAGAACCAATTTCGGGAATTGGCTGATCCTGCTTACTCAGCCACTCTGCCTTACAGTTAGTATCTTTACTATTGCCACAGTGTGAACTTAATTTATACTTAGCATCCCATGAAACCATAATTGATGACTTTCCAACAATTGTAGATGTAGAGAATGGGTGTGGTTCAGCAGATGGAGTAGTAAAGAGCCCAACACTTAGTGCTTACTACATTTTAGGTACATAATATATAGGAGACAATTTTGACTTAAAAGAAAAAGTGTTTGAAGCTTCTTTCAATAGGGACTTGACCAGAGCCAACATCATATAACCTGGTGGACAGTTCTTCTAATGTAAAGATTGAAGAATCATATGTGATTCTGCTATGTGGTTCAGCCAAGGCATCCATATGTCATTTTCAGAAAGTTTTAAAGAACAATATTCTGGATTGGAAATTAAAAATCATTGGAGATAACCTACTATCAATAAAGTCAGAAAGACAAAACACTGGTGTTATTTATTTTATCAGGGGCATGGCTCTTCTCAGCATTTATCACCTCACATCATTTTATCTTTGTGATACCCTCCTCAATTTCTGTCAAAACCAAAGTAAAAGATGGGTGCAGTAATTTGTCTATAGTCCCGGTACTGGAGTGACTGAGGCTGGAGGGTCACAATGAGTCCACAGCTCTAGGTTACCTATGTACTCTAAGCTACATAATCAGTTCTAGGCAAGCCTAGGTTGGAGAGTGAGACCCTGTGCTGAAAACAACAAAGATAAAAGAAAACAAAACCCCAATCACCCAACAAACCAACCAAGCAGACAATTTACCCAACACTCGCTCACATACATACATGCAAACATACACACCACATCCCAAAGCAAAACACCATCAATCCCAAACCCAAAGCAAGCAAGCAAACAAACAAAACACAGTAGCATCTCCTTATGCCTCTATTTGTAGTACTTAATTTCATTTTTGCACAATTATTCGTTTTCCTTGCACTATTAGAGCTCAGACTTTAGGGTGCTATTTTATTTATTTATTTTTTCAATTTATTTTTAATCTGTGGCATTTACCATCATCTGCTATTCAATGACTGCTGAATTGAATTGTAGATAAATTGAGGTTATTTGAGAGTTAACCAAGTAAAATGCTATTCAAATAAGGAAGCTGCTTATATTTATGATGCATATTAAAATCTAATGTTTGCATGTTTAAAGGAGTCCTGAGTGAGCCTTTATATATGTAAAAACAGGCTGGCAGTGTTTTCTGAACAACAGTACTTGCTGTTCTCTTCAAACCTCCATTTAGTTTTGACACACTAAATGCCATTAATATAAATGCTAAGTGGTTACATTGCCAGAAAATTCTACTTGGAGACTGTAGTTGGAAGAGTCACTAAGTAATTCTTAAGAGGAAGATTCTGCTTTTCTAACCTATCCCTCTGCTGTTGTGTGTACAAAGCTTGCATGAATAACATCTGCTTTATTAGAAATTGGTGAACATTCATTGAGTTTTAATTGCTTATACATATGTGTTTTCTTTCTCTCTACCTCACATTGTGAGTATGTCTGTCTGTGTGCACATGTCTGTGTGTTCTGTATGTACATGTACTTGTAGAGGTTAAAAGTGTCAATCTCAAGTGTTGTTTCTCATGTGACATCTATCCTGACTTTATACATATATACATAAGTACACACACATATTATTTATTTTTGAGGAAATTTCATTCATATAAACCAGTTATTATGGTCATAATCATCTCTTCCTCAATCCTCTCCAATATTGTTTCCCCAAGTTTCTCTTCATATATTTTTTAAATCTAACCCAGTGAATCCAGCTAGTCCTGTTCATTCGTGCATGAGTGTAAGACCATTCACTGATACATGAGTGGCCTATTAGACAGCCCATACTCCTAAAGGAAAACGACTCTTCACCCCCTTACAGCCATCAACTGCTGAAGCTGCTCCTGAATCTCTTTCCTATCTAAACTGGCAAGTTGGCTGACTTGATCTCATGTAGTTCTTGTTATAGTAATTGCAGCCACCTTCCTTTTATGACAGAGGGCCTTTCATTGGTATGGATCTCACTAAGAAGCTAGACTGTCTGGCCACCAACTCCCAGAGATTTGCTTGCTTCTTCCTCCCCATTGCTCCATGCCTTTTTCAACAAACAAAAAAACAAAAACCCCAACATAGATTCAGAGGATCAAAGTCAAACCCTCATACTTAAGACAGTGTACTGAGATACTGAGATATAACCACAGTCTCCCTTGTCCCATTTCTTAAGATATGATTCTATTATATAGTGAAAGCTGTCCTCAAACTGTAATCATTCTGCTTCTATATCCTGAGTCTCAGGGTTCTACCAGTGCAGTAGTGTACTAGCATATCATTTTTCTACTGTTACTAAAATGTGATACAGGCTTCTCTCTTCTCACATCTTGTGTCATAGCAACAGTGGTAAGGATGACAGAACATGTATTGAAGTTCCACCTCTGTTTAAAAAAAACACATGCTCTTTTCCTTCTCTACAGCTCCGGCACCGTAGCCATCATGAATGATACAGTAACCATCCAGACCAGGAAGTTCATGACAAACTGTCTGCTTCAGAGGAAATAGATGGTCATTGATGTCCTTCATCCTGGGAAGGCCACAGTACCAAAGACAGAAATTCAGGAAAAGCTGGCCAAAATGTATGAAACCACACCAGATGCCATCTTTGTATTTGGATTCAGAACCCACTTCGGTGGTGGCAAGACAACTGGCTTTGGCATGCTCTGTGATTCTTTGGATTATGCAAAGAAAACTGAACCTAAACACAGACTTGCAAGACATGGCCTTTATGAGAAGAAAAAGACCTTCTGCAAACAGTGAAAAGAATGCAAGAACAGAATGAAGAAGGTCAAGGGGACTGCAAAGGCCAATGTTGGTGCTAACAAAAAGTGAGTGGAGACTGGATACAGCCAAAGGAGTAGCTTTGTGGTGTCTTGATGTTCTGCTGTGATATGCAGATTTCTGAAATGACAAAATAAACTATAAAGCTTCTAAAAATTTACAGTATATGGAGTCTATTGGCAAATTTATATATTTGTACTATAACTTTATAATTTTAAGATCTAAATGAAGGGTGAGGCAGTTTACCTACAGTTTCCTCTAAATTCCACTCTTGTACAATGTGGCTCACGTTGTTACATGAAGCTGGCTCTCATGAAGCAACATCGGTCCATATTGGGATAGTAAAAGGCTTTAGGATCTGTCTTCTTTTCCTAGTCTGTTAGTGAACTGAGTGCCTAGGGCCTCTAGTATGAACCAGGTTCCTTTAGAAACTGGATACTAAGTTTCTCCTTGATTTTGTTCTTGCTGTATAGGACTATCAGATAAACTAGGGCTTTGAACAACACAGATAATAGTATCATTTGCTCTCTTTATGATAGCTTTATTTCTAAGATACTTAAAAGGACATTCCATTCTATCAGGCTGTGTAAATAGCAAAGTATTATTGAACATTACATCTACTCATGCAATTTGGTAGTGACTATTACATCTCAAGCCTGCCCTTAAGTGACTTGAAATCTGAATGTTGCTTTGCTGTTTGTAATGCCACCTATTTTGGATAAATGTGAGCAGTCCAAGTGGTTATCTCATAATAATTGCAGATCAACATGGTTAGGACTGTTCATGTCACAGTGTTTGAAAGGTTTGTTTGTGGATTTTTTTGTTTGTTTTTGCTTTGATATTTTTAGGACTTGTTATAAATGTTGCCTTTTTGTAGAGTAGACTACTATCATATTTAAAGATTTAAAGAAAGCATTTGAAGAAAAATATTTAATTTAGATTTGGATGAGATGGAATGCTACACTAATATTTTGGAGTGGGGGAGCATTAAGCAACAGTGAAAAGAGACAGTGTCCCCAAGAAAGAGAGAAAGAAGACAGTCAGTTCTAAGAGGGAGTAATATCTTTGCCTTTGGCAAATCCAAACAAATGTCCCTCTGTTCGGGCTATCATTATAGCGAACAAAATTCATAGGTGAGTTCTCCACACTTAAATTCTTAGAAACTGGAAAATGTTCATTCTTGTCTATAAGTCTATTCTTATCAAGGATCCACTAATTCCTTCTCCCATCCTTCTTTCCATCCTTTCCTTTCTTCCCTCCATTCCTTATTCATCTTTTCACCTTCTAATTGTTTCTCCTTCCCTCCATATGGCTCTCTCCTTTCCTCTACACACTGTGCCCTGGATCAGGTCCAGGGCCTCAGGCATGTTCAGCTAGCACTCTACCTCTGATCCATTCCTGATTAGCTTCCTGTTGATTTCTGGTTAGCTCATGATCTGGTGTCTTTTCATAAGCACCAACCTTCTAAAGAGGAGCTGTGAAAGACACTGTCTCTTTGTATCCGTAGGTTATATGATTCTAGATGATTAAAATGGTGCCCTGACTCTCAAATTCTCTTAATAAAATAATGTGGTATTTTTATATAAGCACATCCTGCATTCTTTAAAGTATACCCAGATGACATAATATAAACTGCAATGTGAATATTATATAGTTGGCACATTTGATTGTTTAGGGAATCGTGATACTAACCAAGGCTCAGACAATATACTGTATTTACTATGTAATCTCCAGCATCTATCACTGTTGCAAATATACATCAAGAGCTTATACACACATCTGCTTAATGCATTGGTAGGTAAAGGGAAGAAGATCTCCAGCCATATCTGTGTTTGGTTTTACATGCATATTAGAAAGTACGTTATCTTTTGCTCCTGAATACAGAGTAGAAATGCTATAATTGCCAATTGGGAAACAGTTTATCCTATATACCAGTGTTGAGACTAAGTATCATACTATTAAACTAAGTTAGAAATTTAAGGATTTACCCAGGAGCTAAGAAAGGCAACTCTTTAATGAGTATTTCTGTGCATAGCCACCTCAGATACCTACCATGATGTCATAAACTTTCCTCAGTTTTGACTCTTCAATTCTTACATTGGTTTTACTTGAATAGAGCCCACAATTCGCAAGGAACAATATTCTAAGTATAGGATTAAGCATGTGTGTTTTCATACCTGTTGTCCACTAGGACTGGGAACTGTCAGTGGGCTGAACTCATCTGTGTGTATATATGTATATACACACATATATATGAAAAGTATTAGGGGTGATATTAAATAATGTACTTTTATGACTTTCTAAATTAATCATTTTCACATGTATGTCACCCAACAATCCTCATGAATGGGGTTGACTATTTTCGTTATTTTAGGCATCTTGGCTGTGAAAACAAGAATCATGAATGGCTACGGAGATGGCTCAATGGATAAGATACCATACAAGCATGAGGATATTATAATGTGAATTTAAATACCCATAACTCACATAGAAGCTGAATATATAGTTTGAGCATGTCTAATCTCAGCATCATTGTGAGGACATAGGAGGCAGAGATGGAAGAATTCCTGAAACTAAGGGGTCACCTAGCTTGGCATACACAGTAGCAAACATGACATTGTCAACTAAGGTTTACAATGAGAAGCAACACTTAAGGTCACCCTCTGACTTACACATATGCAATAGTTGTTGCACTCACATATGTAAATGCCATGTCTTATTCACAAACACATTGCACATAACATTCTCATACACACTGCACACACTGCACACACTGCACACATATGCACTTGTACAATTGTGAACAAGTAATGCATTTCAGAACACCTGCTTTCTTTTATTTGTGAACAAATACTCAGAGGGGACAATTCTGCTCACTTAGTACCATAGTATGCAATACCAATGCACCCTAGGAATATTGTTAGGATACAGAACAAGAGAAAGACTGATAATTCCAACAGTATGTCTCATAAATAGCTTAGTGTCCTTTATTTTCAGTTAGTGACAAGAGCAGCTGCTGAACCTTCCCCAGATGAGACACTCGCAATGCTTCAACTGAACAATATATAACTTGCAGTAAAAATCTTTATGCAGTACTCTAATGGGTAAAAATAGAACTCTTTTGGTACTACATGTGTTATGTTACTAATGATATGTTTGGGAAAGAAGTAATTAATGACTTTTGATACTCCTTATTTCCTATTGTCAGTGTACACCCTCATTTTTATTTTACCCACTTTGAAAATTTGTTATTACCATTTCTACAATTTCAAGGTCATTTGGGGAAGGGAATGAGGTTATTTTTTTCCCATTTGTAATAATAGCTTGTTCATGTTCAGTGTAATTGCATAATCCTACTCAAACAGCAGTAAACAGACTCCTTTCTAATGATTTCAGGCCTGCTTTTGCAATTACCTTTTAATATTTCATTTTCTTTGCTATTCTAAAAGTACAAAAAATGTTCTGTAGTTCTGTGGTCTTTCAAATAATCAACAATACAGAACCGCTGTGTTTATTGACATGGTTTTAGATAAAATAGCAAGAGGTAATTTCTCAGCTCATGAAGAGTATTCATGATTATTTTAAGAGGTACACAAAATTACTTTGGGTCATAGCTCTTTATGGAACCCAGATGGACTGGCTAGTTTCATGTCAACTTGACATAAGTCATAAGAGAGAAAGGAACATAAATTACAAATATGCCAGGACTCCGGATACATATGTAGCAGAGGACAGCCTTATCTAATATCAGTGGGAGGGGAAGGGAGGATTGATGCCCCAGAGTAGGGGAAGGCTAGGTGGGTGAGGTGGACGTGGGTGAATGGGTAGAGGAGCATCCTCATAGAGGCAAAGGGGAAGGGGAGAGGGAGGATGGGATAGGAGGGTTGGTGAACGGGTAACTGGGAAGGGGATATCGCTTGAAATGTAAACAAATTAAAATTAATAGTAGTAGTAGTAGTAGTAGTAGTAGTAGTAGTAGTAATACTAATAATAATGACAACCATCAAAAAAGAATATGCTGGCATATGATTCAGCTGTAGGCAGGCCTGTAAGACATTTTTTTTAATTATTGCTCAATGGGGAAGGGTCTAGCCCATTGTGAGTCGTGTCATCCCTGGTCTGATGGTCCTCTATTCTAAAAGAAAGCAGGCTGAGCAACCTGTGGGAAGCAAGCCAGTAAGCAGCACCCCTTCATGGCCTCTGCATCCAGGTTCCTGCCTGGTTTGAGTTCTTCCCTCACCTTCACTCAGTGGACTGTGATTCAAGATACGTGAGACAAATAAACTCTTTCCTCCTTAAGTTGCTTTTGGTCATGATGTTTTATCACAGAAATAGTAGCCCTAACTAGGACATCAGATGGTCTTAATAAAATATAAGCATTGACTTTGAAGAGTGATAGTCTACATTTGATCCCAGTTAGTTTCAGGATTTCTCCTCTCTCTTTTTCTTCATTCCTCCCCTTTCCCTTCCCTCATTTCCATTTCTCCTTCTCCTACCTCCTTTTTCTTTCCTCCTTTATGCTTCCTTTTCTTCTTCCCTGTTGTTCATTCTTCCCTCCTTACTCTGTGTTTTCCCGTTTTCCTATCCTTCCTCATTTTGACCTTTTTTCTTCCCTCTCAGCCTTTCTTCTACATTCCACCTCTTGTGGCAGCTCCCTCCCGCATTTCTTTTCTCTCTTCTCTCCCTTCCCCTCTCCTTTTCTTTTTCCCCCTGCTTCCTTCTCTTTCCTCTGATTTCTCAGTGCTGGGGATCAAACATAAGGCCCCGTGCATGCTAAGTATGTGCTCTACCATTGAGCTACAACTGTAGCTCATTATTATTATTATTAATAATATTATTATTATTATTATATCATCATCATCAAATGAAGCTCTTAAAGAATAAAGAATAGTAGCTCACTAGGTATTTCTAAAGTTCCTGCCCCTAAGTTACTGTATGAACCTTGACTGTGACACGTCTCATTTTTGAAAAGGCTCTGTAAAGGGACTTACAGAAAAAAAAATCATACTATTATGTTTTACTGCAGATGCTTTATAGCATTTGAAAAGAAACACAGTGGTTAGAGACATGATCTTGAAACTTTTTACTTCCTCCCTTTAGAGCTAATCAGCCCCAACCAAATTATCTGTCTCAGACTTTTACTGCCTATGGATTTTTCTAAAATTAAAAACTCCTACAACTGGTTTATTTTAGAAAAGATTTGACAACTTGTTTCTCATTTCCATTCAGCTTAGTGCATTCTAGTAGCTCTAGATTTTGATGGCCCCCATGACAATATCTTTTTTATAATGTATCATTTATCTAGTTCTCTAATGCTGGCTCTTTTCTAAAATTTGACATAAAAACCAATGGCATAGACTTTTTTTTTAACAGTTTCATTCTTTGTGGGTTTATATCAAAGTAGAATTTCTGGTTTGTAGTCTACATTCATCTTAAGTTTAATAGACTTTGCAAAATCATGTCCAAAGAGATTATGGCAATTTTCCTTCTCATTACTCATGGGTGTGGTTCTAGTTTTTCTACATTGCTAGTTGTTTGCAGACTTTACAGGGCTTTGTCAGTCTCATTTGTATGGAATCAAAGCCTCCTACTTCATTTCTTTATGATTTTCATTGTGTTTCTAAGCATCTGTTTTTCAATGTAATTAATGATAATATAAATAAATGGCATGCATAAATATGGAATTATTAGTTATTTTCTATTGTAGTGACACTGAAATAACCCACTTGAGAAAGTTAGAGACCACTATTTTATTAAGCCAATAAAACTACAAGAGTCCTTTATTTGGATTGGCAACCAAGAGTGGGCCAGTTCCTCAGAAAGGCTCTTAATTAAAGGAAAACCCTATAATTATATCAGTCATAGATGGGGGGCAAAGTAACCTTGCAACAACTGTTTTTGCAGACTACAACATGGCAATTAATTTTGATATATACCTCTATTGGTCAGTTTTTGTTTAGTTTGCACAAACATTAATTATTTGGGTTAATACATCTGGGTTGTGGCCAGGGTTACTGGCAATCTCAAATATGTTTCCAAGGCTGTTGTGGGAATAGTGGGCTAAGAAATGTATAAGCTAGTGGTTCTCAACCTTTTTAATCCTGTGACCATTTAATATACTTCCTTATTTTGTGATCACAACCATAAAATTAGTTTTGTTGATACTTCATAACTGTAATTTTGCTATTGTTATAAATCATAATATAAATATTTTTGGTTTCTTATGGTCTTAGGCAACCCCTATGAAAAGGTCATTTGACCTCCAAAGGGGTTTAGGACCCACAAGTTGAAAACCACTGGTAAAGAGACACAAAATGAAATCAGGAGAAGATGGCATTACTGTATTCACTTGAACACAACAGCCTGATATAAGTGGCTTGTAGCAGAAAGGATTCATTTGGACTTATAGTTCCGGAAGATCATTCCATCACAGTCAGGAAGATTTGGCAGCAGGAAGGGAAGGGATGGCATCTGAACCAAGAGACTAGCTGTTCACATTGGTTCTTCAGTGGGGACATAGAGCATATCCAGGCTATCAGACCTTTTAATGCCTATATTTATTGGTATACTTCCTTCATCAAGGTTCCACTTTCTACAGGTTCCACAACCTTCCCAAACAGTATCACTGACTGGAGACCAAGTGTTCAAACACATCATCCTTCATCCTACTACAATAGACAATGGAGTATGAGAACATGTTTGCCTTCTTGGTGTACACTAACCATTCCTTCAGGAGTTGTGCATGTCATATTGTGAAGCAGAGGCAGCCTGGAGAAACCGTTACTATAGCAACCCTTTCCCAGAGAGCTTACAAAACAGGCAGCTGAGCATCCAGTGATATATAAAGAGAAACAGGCATTATGGAGGAAATGGCTCAGTCAATGATGTGCTGGCTCGTCAAGCATGAGGACTTGAGATTTGGATTCCCAGAACTCCTATGGAAAAGCCAGACATGGTGGCACACATTTGTCTTTCCAGTACTGGGGAAACAGTGATGATGAATCCCTAGAACTCACTGGCCAGGAAGATTATTTTAGTCAGCTAAGTTTAAGTGACTTACAGCACATAAGTTTAGTGATTATTTCTAAAATACAAGGTTGATGGCTAGAGGAACAATACCTGAAGTTGACTTCTGTCCTCTATACATAGTCATGAATATGTACACCAACACACACACACACACACACACACACACACACACACACACACACACACACCAGGAGAACAGGGAGCTGATAGATAGTTATAGGATCATTGGAGATTTGGAGATACAGTTAAGATGGTAGTTTTTGAGGAAGATACTAGTTCAAAGCTTGAGAAAGCCCACCTACTTTTTTTTGAAAAACTGTTTCCCACTGTGCACTAGGAAAATTGGCTAGACAGTCAGCATTTCAGCATGGAAGGGGAAGAAACACAGGAGGTTCTAGCCCTGATTGAGGAGCGATTGCTGGTCAATGGTCAATGCCTGCTTGGGGAAGGATAGCCAGGTTTCTTTGTAGGTATGGTAACAAGTAAGTTGGCCATGCTCCAATGTACTGTTTTTGAAGATAATCAACAAATTGCATCTCTCTCTCTCTCTCTCTCTCTCTCTCTCTCTCTCTCTCTCTCTCTCTCTCTCTCTCGTGTGTGTGTGTGTGTGTGTGTGTGTGTGTGTGTGTGTGTGTGTGTGTGTAAGGGAGAAAGACATAATGGAGATTCTGTGTGAGTTTTTACTGAACTGGTGTTGTTTACAGGTAAGAGCAATGGGGAGCTTGTTGAGCAACAAGAAAACAGACTATAATTTATGCCATTAATAATTACTAAATATCACACCCAGAAGTGGGCATATATAAGGGATGAAATTTTGCCTTATAAGCTGCTATAACGGAAGACTTCCTTAAAAAAATAAAAATTGAGGTCTTTAAAGGACAGCTCCAGGAAACAGAAGATATAATTACTAGGTGAGAAGGAGCCCTACAGCTCATCCCCAAGCAGGCTTTTTTATTGACCTGCAGTCTGCAGTGGGTGGGGCTGGTAGGACAGAGCTCAGTGGATACTGCAAAGACCTTGCTGATCTTCCCAGGCCCAGAGAACACATGTTTATTGGCCATTTGCAGAACTTGCTTATCAGCTTAAAATGCTCCTTATCCCTCCTTCTGGCTGATATCTACCTTCCTAGGAGAGCTCCTCGGAGCATTTTCTGGGTTAACAGAGAATGCTAATTATCAGACAAGTCATGCTCTGAAACAGGAAAATCTCTTAGTGGCACTAGTAAAAATAGATTGCATGAAATCTACACAGATTGACTTTTAAAGAGGATGTGATAAAAAGCCAAAACCAAGTATTTGAGATGAAACCTTATAACATGGTTCAGTACTTGTCACCATAGAGCAGAGGCAAAAAAATGCCAGTCATCTGGATCCTATGACCCAGTTCTTACTGTACAGAGATGAATAAGTGAGAAGAAAGAATCCCTGGAAGCTATTCAGAGCCATAAGATAACTGCCCAGCTTCCGGGCTATTTACTTAAAATCTCCTAGGTGCAGTTCTAATGTGCAAAATGTCCTCAAATGGATGGGTACTGTTTTCAACTGGACAAATGGGAACTATTTTCAACTTTTCGCAGGCTAATATCTAAGAACCATTATGTTTTGTGTCTAAGGGATTCCTTACTGGCTGATGGCTACAAAATAACATTCTACCTCTTAAGGAAAACTGACTTGTTTGTTTGTTTATTTATTTGCACTCCAAATGCTGCCCTCTCCTGATCACTCCTTCAAATAATCCCTTCCCCACCATCCCTCCCCTCCCCTTCTCTGACTGAGTGAGCCCTCACTTGGTAACCCCACCCTGGCACATCAAATTTCTGCAGAAATTTACTGCATGCTTAGGCACATTGTCTCCCACTGAGGCCAGAGAAGGCAGCCCTGTTGGAAAACGGATTCTACAGCCAGGCTACAGCTTTAGGGACAACTCCTGCTCCAGTTGTTGGGGCACATGGAAACTGAGCTGCACATCTGCTACATATGTGATGTGGGCCTCAGTTCAGCCCATGTATGTTCTTTGGTTGTTGACTCAGTTTTTGAAAGCTCCCAGAGGTCCAGGTTATTTGACTCTGTTACAGGTTTTTCTGTGGAGTTCCTATCCACTTTAGGGCCTTCAGTCCTTCCTCCAACTCTTCCATAAGAGTCCCCAACCTCCAACCAATGTTTGGCTGAGTAGAATCTCTCAGAGGACAGTTATGCTACACTCTTGTCTCTAAGTATAGCAGAGTATCACATGGGATGGCTTTCAGGTTAGGCCGGCTATTGGTTGACCTTTCCTTCAGTCTCTGCTCTATCTTTATCCCTGTATTTCTTTTAGACAGGATAAATTTTAGGTCAAAAGTTTTGCAGGTAGTTTGTTATTTATATCCATCTGCTTTGGGTCCTGCCTGACTATAGGAGGTGGCTTTTTCTGGTTCTATATCCCCACTATTAGGCATCTTAGCTAACATCACCCACATTGGCTTCTGGGAGCCTCTCCTATTCCAGGTCGATGGAACTTCCTAGAGATCCCCTCCCTGCAATTGCAGATTTCCATTCATTCCTCTGTCTCTCTACACACTTGCTCCTGCCCCTGATTCCCTTCTCTATCCTCTTTCCAACTCAGTTCCTGCCTTCCTTCTGCCTCTTCTGGCTATTTTATTCTCCCTTCTAAGTGAGGTTCAAGCATCCTCACTTGGGCCCTCCTTCTTGTTTATCTTCCTGGGATCTGTGGAGTATGTCATAGGTATCCTTTACTTTATGGCTAATATCCACATACCATGCATAGCCTTTTGGAGTCTGGGATACCTCACTCAGAATGATATACTTATGTTCCATCCATTTGCCTGCAAAATTCATGATGCTCTGGTTTTTAACTTTTGAATAGTATTCCTTTTTGTAAATGAATCATACTTTCTGTATCAATTCTTCAGTTGAGGAACATGTAGGTTTTTCCCAGTTTCTGGCTATTATGAATAGAGCTGCTATGAACATAGTGGAGCAAATGTCCTTGTGGTATTATGGAGCATCTTTTGAGTATATGCCCAGGAGCAGTATAGCTGGGTGTTCAGATAGAACTGTTTCCAGTTTTCTGAGAAACTGCCAGATTGATTTCCAGAGTGGTTGTACAAGTTTGCAATCCCACTAGCAATGGAGGAGGACCCCCTAGCTCTACATCCTCACCAGTATGTGATGTCACTTGGGGCTTTGGTCTTAGTCATTCTGATTGGTGTAAGGTGGAATCTCAGGTGACTAAGGATTTCCTGATGACTAAGGATGTTGAACATTTAAAGTGCTTCTCTACCTTTCTAGATTAATCTGTTGAGAATTCTCTGACTAGCTATGTACCCCATTTTAATAGGGTTGTTTGGTTTTCTGGAGTCTAACTTCTTGAGTTCTTTGTTGGACATATTAGATATTAGCCATCTAACAGATATAAGAATGGTAAAATCTTTTCCCAATCTGTTGGTTGCTGTTTTGTTCTATTGACAGGGTCCTTTGCTTTAAAAAATCTTCAGTTTCATGAGGCTCCGTTTATCAATTGCTGATCTTAGAGCATGAGCATTGGTGTTTTGTTCAGGAAATTGTCTCCTATAATAATACATTCAAGGCTATTTCCCACTTTCTCATTTCTTAGATTTAATGTATCGTTTTATGTTGAGATCCTTGATCCACTTTGACCGAGTTTTGTGTAAGGTGATTAGTATAAATCTATTGGCATTCTTCTATATGCAGACATCTATTTAGCCCAGCACCACTTTTTGAAGATGCCTTTTTAAAAAATCCATTGTATTGTGTTGACTTCTTTGTCAAAAATCAATGGCCATAGGCATGTGAGTTTATTTCTGGGTCTTTGATTCAATTTAATTGATCAACCTGTCTTTTTTTTTGTATCAATACCATGTAGTTTCTATCACTATTGCTTTTTCGTACAGTTTGAGATCAGGGATGGCGATTCCTCCAGAAGGTCATTTTTACTCAATAAAATCCTTGCAAACCAAGAACACATAAAAAAATTACTCACTATGATCAAGTAGGCTTCATCCCCAGGGATGCAGAGATGGTTTAATATATGAAAATCCACCAATGTGAGTAAACTGAAAGAAAAAAATTATATGATCATCCCACTAGATGCTAAAAAGTCTTCAATAAAATCCAACACTATTTCATGTTTGAAGTTTTGGAGAGATCAGCGATTCAAGTCACATACCTTAACATAATAAAAACAATATATATTAAGCCAATAGCTAATCTAATTAAATGAGAGAAACCTAAAGCAATACCATCCAAATCAGGGATAAGACAAAGCTTCCCACTCTTTCCCTATCAAGTCAATATAGTACTTGAAGGTCTAGCTAGACCAATAAGACAACAAAAGAACAAGGGGATACATATTAGGAAGGAAGAAGTCAAGGTATCACTATTTGTTGATGATATGATAGTATACATAAGTGACCCCCAAAATTCTACCAGTGAACTCTTACAGCTGCTAAGCAATTTCAGCAGAATGGCTGGATACAAAATTAACTAAAAAAAAGACAGTAGCCCTCCTTTACACAAATGATAAATGGGTTGAGAGAAATTAGGGAAACAACACCCCCTTACAATAGCCATAAATAATATAAAATAACTTGGTGTATCTCTAACCAAGCAAGTGAAAAGTCTCTATGACAAGAACTTTAAGTCCCTGAATAAAGAAATTGAAGGAGGCCCAGGAGCGGCAGGACCCCTGCCTGAGACACCGCCGGAACCTGAAGGAAACAGACCGGATAAACAGTTCTCTGCACCCAAATCCTGTGGGAGGGAGAGCTAAACCTTCAGAGAGGCAGACAAGCCTGGGAAACCAGAAGAGACTGCTCTCTGTACATATATCTCGGACGCCAGAGGAAAACACCAAAGGCCATCTGGAACCCTGGTGCACTGAAGCTCCCGGAAGGGGCGGCACAGGTCTTCCTGGTTGCTGCCGCCGCAGAGAGCCCGTGGGCAGCACCCCACGAGCAAACTTGAGCCTCGGGACCACAGGTAAGACCAACTTGTCTGTTGCAAGAAGGCTGCCTGGTGAAATCGGGACACACAGAGGCAGAATTCCTCTAGGACCGGGCACGTCCTGTGTTTACCGGAAGTCCCACACCCGCGGATCCCGGCCCGCAGCAGCTCTATGCTCCCAGACCCCGTGGGAAAGAGACCTCACTGCCTGGTCAGGTGGGCACTCCTGAGGCTGCATAAGCTACCGGAAGGGGCGGCACAGGTCTTCCTTGTTGCTGCCACCACAAAGAGCCCGTGGGCAGCACCCCACGAGCAAACTTGAGCCTCGGGACCACAGGTAAGACCAACTGTTCTGCTGCAAGAAAGCTGCCTGGTGAACTCAAGACACAGGCCCACAGGAACAGCTGAAGACCTGTAGAGAGGAAAAACTACACGCCCGAAAGCAGAACACTCTGTCCCCATAACTGACTGAAAGAGAGGAAAACAGGTCTACAGCACTCCTGACACACAGGCTTATAGGACAGTCTAGCCACTGTCAGAAATAGCAGAACAAAGTAACACTAGAGATAATCTGATGGCGAGAGGCAAGCGCAGGAACCCAAGCAACAGAAACCAAGACTACATGCCATCATCGGAGCCCAATTCTCCCACCAAAACAAACATGGAATATCCAAACACACCAGAAAAGCAAGATCTAGTTTCAAAATCATATTTGATCATGATGCTGGAGGACTTCAAGAAAGACATAAAGAACTCCCTTAGGGAAACACAAGAAAACATTAATAAACAAGTAGAAGCCTACAGAGAGGAATCGCAAAAATCCCTGAAAGAATTCCAGGAAAACACAATCAAACAGTTGAAGGAATTAAAAATGGAAATAGAAGCAATCAAGAAAGAACACATGGAAACAACCCTGGATATAGAAAACCAAAAGAAGAGACAAGGAGCTGTAGATACAAGCTTCACCAACAGAATACAAGAGATGGAAGAGAGAATCTCAGGAGCAGAAGATTCCATAGAAATCATTGACTCAACTGTCAAAGATAATGTAAAGCGGAAAAAGCTACTGGTCCAAAACGTACAGGAAATCCAGGACTCAATGAGAAGATCAAACCTAAGGATAATAGGTATAGAAGAGAGTGAAGACTCCCAGCTCAAAGGACCAGTAAATATCTTCAACAAAATCATAGAAGAAAACTCCCCTAATCTAAAAAAAGAGATACCCATAGGCATACAAGAAGCCTACAGAACTCCAAATAGATTGGACCAGAAAAGAAACACCTCCCGTCACATAATAGTCAAAACACCAAACGCACAAAATAAAGAAAGAATATTAAAAGCAGTAAGGGAAAAAGGTCAAGTAACATATAAAGGCAGACCTATCAGAATCACACCAGACTTCTCGCCAGAAACTATGAAGGCCAGAAGATCCTGGACTGATGTCATACAGACCCTAAGAGAACACAAATGCCAGCCCAGGTTACTGTATCCTGCAAAACTCTCAATTAACATAGATGGAGAAAGCAAGATATTCCATGACAAAACCAAATTTACACAATATCTTTCTACAAATCCAGCACTACAAAGGATAATAAATGGTAAAGCCCAACATAAGGAGGCAAGCTATACCCTAGAAGAAGCAAGAAACTAATCGTCTTGGCAACAAAACAAAGAGATTGAAAGCACACAAACATAACCTCACATCCAAATATGAATATAACGGGAAGCAATAATCACTATTCCTTAATATCTCTCAACATCAATGGCCTCAACTCCCCAATAAAAAGACATAGATTAACAAACTGGATACGCAACGAGGACCCTGCATTCTGCTGCCTACAGGAAACACACCTCAGAGACAAAGACAGACACTACCTCAGAGTGAAAGGCTAGAAAACAACTTTCCAAGCAAATGGTCAGAAGAAGCAAGCTGGAGTAGCCATTCTAATATCAAATAAAATCAATTTCCAACTAAAAGTCATCAAAAAAGATAAGGAAGGACACTTCATATTCATCAAAGGAAAAATCCACCAAGATGAACTCTCAATCCTAAATAATTATGCCCCAAATACAAGGGCACCTACATACGTAAAAGAAACCTTACTAAAGCTCAAAACACACATTGCACCTCACACAATCATAGTGGGAGATTTCAACACCCCACTCTCATCAATGGACAGATCATGGAAACAGAAATTAAACAGTGATGTCGACAGACTAAGAGAAGTCATGAGCCAAATGGACTTAACGGATATTTATAGAACATTCTATCCTAAAGCAAAAGGATATACCTTCTTCTCAGCTCCTCATGGTACTTTCTCCAAAATTGACCATATAATTGGTCAAAAAACGGGCCTCAACAGGTACAGAAAGATAGAAATAATCCCATGCGTGCGATGGGACCACCACGGCCTAAAACTGGTCTTCAATAGCAATAAGGGAAGAATGCCCACATATTCGTGGAAATTGAACAATGCTCTACTCAATGATAACCCGGTCAAGGAAGAAATAAAGAAAGAAATTAAAAACTTTTCAGAATTTAATGAAACTGAAGGTACAACATACCCAAACTTATGGGACACAATGAAAGCTGTGCTAAGAGGAAAACTCATAGCGCTGAGTGCCTGCAGAAAGAAACAGGAAAGAGCATATGTCAGCAGCTTGACAGCACACCTAAAAGCTCTAGAACAAAAAGAAGCAAATGCACCCAGGAGGAGTAGAAGGCAGGAAATAATCAAACTCAGAGCTGAAATCAACCAAGTAGAAACAAAAAGGACCATAGAAAGAATCAACAGAACCAAAAATTGGTTCTTTGAGAAAATCAACAAGATAGATAAACCCTTAGCCAGACTAACGAGAGGACACAGAGAGTGCGTCCAAATTAACAAAATCAGAAACGAAAAGGGAGACATAACTACAGATCCAGAGGAAATTAAAAAAATCATCAGACCTTACTATAAAAGCCTATATTCAACAAAACTTGAAAATCTTCAGGAAATGGACAATTTCCTAGACAGATACCAGGTATCGAAGTTAAATCAGGAACAGATAAACCAGTTAAACAACCCCATAACTCCTAAGGAAATAGAAGCAGTCATTAAAGGTCTCCCAACCAAAAAGAGCCCAGGTCCAGACGGGTTTAGTGCAGAATTCTATCACACCTTCATAGAAGACCTCATACCAATATTATCCAAACTATTCCACAAAATTGAAACAGATGGATCACTACCGAATTCCTTCTACGAAGCCACAATTACTCTTAAACCTAAACCACACAAAGACACAACAAAGAAAGAGAACTTCAGACCAATTTCCCTTATGAATATCGATGCAAAAATACTCAACAAAATTCTGGCAAACCGAATTCAAGAGCACATCAAAACAATCATCTACCATGATCAAGTAGGCTTCATCCCAGGCATGCAGGGATGGTTTAATATACGGAAAACCATCAACGTGATCCATTATTTAAACAAACTGAAAGAACAGAACCACATGATCATTTCATTAGATGCTGAGAAAGCATTTGACAAAATTCAACACCCCTTCATGATAAATGTCCTGGAAAGAATAGGAATTCAAGGCCCACACCTAAACATAGTAAAAGCCATATACAGCAAACCAGTTGCTAAAATTAAACTAAATGGAGAGAAACTTGAAGCAATCCCACTAAAATCAGGGACTAGATAAGGATGCCCACTCTCTCCCTACTTATTCAATATAGTTCTTGAAGTTCTAGCCAGAGCAATCAGACAACAAAAGGAGATCAAGGGGATACAGATCTGAAAAGAAGAGGTCAAAATATCACTATTTGCAGATGATATGACAGTATATTTAAGTGATCCCAAAAGTTCCACCAGAGAACTACTAAAGCTGATAAACAACTTCAGCAAAGTGGCTGGGTATAAAATTAAGTCAAATAAATCAGTTGCCTTCCTCTATACAAAAGAGAAACAAGCCGAGAAAGAAATTAGGGAAACGACACCCTTCATAATAGACCCAAATAATATAAAGTACCTCGGTGTGACTTTAACCAAGCAAGTAAAAGATCTTTACAATAAGAACTTCAAGACACTGAGGAAAGAAATTGAAGAAGACCTCGGAAGATGGAAAGATCTCCCATGCTCATGGATTGGCAGGATTAATATAGTAAAAATGGCCATTTTACCAAAAGCAATCTACAGATTCAATGCAATCCCCATCAAAATACCAATCCAATTCTTCAAAGAGTTAGACACAACAATTTGCAAATTCATCTGGAATAACAAAAAACCCAGGATAGCTAAAGCTATCCTCAACAATAAAAGGAGTTCAGGGGGAATCACTATCCCTGAACTCAAGCAGTATTACAGAGCAATAGTGATAAAAACTGCATGGTATTGGTACAGAGACAGACAGATAGACCAATGGAATAGAATTGAAGACCCAGAAATGAACCCACACACCTATGGTCACTTGATTTTTGACAAAGGAGCCAAAACCATCCAATGGAAAAAAGATAGCATTTTCAGCAAATGGTGCTGGTTCAACTGGAGGTCAACATGTAGAAGAATGCAGATCGATCCATGCTTATCACCCTGTACAAAGCTTAAGTCCAAGTGGATCAAGGACCTCCACATCAAACCAGACACACTCAAACTAATAGAAGAAAAACTAGGGAAGCATCTGGAACACATGGGCACTGAAAAAAATTTCCTGAACAAAACACCAATGGCTTACGCTCTAAGATCAAGAATCGACAAATGGGATCTCATAAAACTGCAAAGCTTCTGTAAGGCAAAGGACACTGTGGTTAGGACAAAACGGCAACCAACAGATTAGGAAAAGATCTTTACCAATCCTACAACAGATAGGGGCCTTATATCCAAAATATACAAAGAACTCAAGAAGTTAGACCGCAGGGAAACAAATAACCCTATTAAAAAATGGGGTTCAGAGCTAAACAAAGAATTCACAGCTGGGGAATGCCGAATGGCTGAGAAACACCTAAAGAAATGTTCAACATCTTTAGTCATAAGGGAAATGCAAATCAAAACAACCCTGAGATTTCACCTCACACCAGTGAGAATGGCTAAGATCAAAAACTCAGGTGACAGCAGATGCTGGCGAGGATGCGGAGAAAGAGGAACACTCCTCCATTGTTCGTGGGATTGCAGACTGGTACAACCATTCTGGAAATCAGTCTGGAGGTTCCTCAGAAAATTGGACATTGAACTGCCTGAGGATCCAGCTATACCTCTCTTGGGCATATACCCAAAAAATGCCTCAACATATAAAAGAGACACGTGCTCCACTATGTTCATTGCAGCCTTATTTATAATAGCCAGAATCTGGAAAGAACCCAGATGCCCTTCAACAGAGGAATGGATACAGAAAATGTGGTACATCTACACAGTGGAATATTACTCAGCTATCAAAAACAACGAGTTTATGAAATTCGTAGGCAAATGGTTGGAACTGGAAAATATCATCCTGAGTGAGCTAACCCAATCACAGAAAGACATACATGGTATGCACTCATTGATAAGTGGCTATTAGCCCAAATGCTTGAATTACTCTTGATCCCTAGAACAAACGAAACTCAAGATGGATGATCAAAATGTGAATGCTTTACTCTTTCTTTAAATGAGGAAAAAGAATACCCTTGGCAGGGAAGGGAGAGGCAAAGATTAAAACAGAGACTGAAGGATCACCCATTCAGAGCCTGCCCCACATGTGGCCCATACATATACAGCCACCCAATTAGACAAGATGGATGAAGCAAAGAAGTGCAGACCGACAGGAGCCGGATGTAGATCGCTCCTGAGAGACACAGCCAGAATACAGCAAATACAGAGGCGAATGCCAGCAGCAAACCACTGAACTGAGAATAGGTCCCCTGTTGAAGGAATCAGAGAAAGAACTGGAAGAGCTTGAAGGGGCTCAAGACCCCATATGTACAACAATGTCAAGCAACCAGAGCTTCCAGGGACTAAGCCACTACCTAAAGACTATACATGGACTGACCCTGGACTCTGACCCCATAGGTAGCAATGAATATCCTAGTAAGAGCACCAGTGGAAGGGGAATCCCTGGGTCCTGCTAAGACTGAACCCCCAGTGAACTAGACTATGGGGGGGAGGGCGGCAATGGGGGGAGGGTTGGGAGGGGAACACCCATAAGGAAGGGGAGGGGGGAGGGGGATGTTTGCCCGGAAACCGGGAAAGGGAATAACACTCGAAATGTATATAAGAAATACTCAAGTTAATAAAAAAAAAAAAGAAATTGAAGAAGGTATTAGAAGGTTGAAAGATCTCCCATGCTCATGGATTGGTAGGATTAACACAGTCAAAATGGCCATCTTACCAAAAGCATTCTACAGATGCGATGCAATTCCATCAAAATTCCAACACAGATTTTTACAGACATTGAAAGAGCAATTCTGAACTTCATATGGAAAGACTGACTCATAAACGGGAAACAACTTTGCATGTTTATACCCAGAAATTAGTGGTGCTATCAACCTGGTCTCCCAACAAGCTACTTTTTGCAGAAGGAAGTGCTTATTGCAGTTACTTTTAGTTGGTAAAAGTGTTGAGACTAAGGGCTATTGTATTGAATACTCAGTCTTAAATGTTATGGTTATATCATCTGGTTCAAGGCTCAGAGAATACTACAGAAGAGGGAATAGAAAGAATATAGGAGCTTGAGAATGGGGAGGAGTGCTGTGAAATGTTTCCTTGACATTACATGGTTTTGAACTTATGAGTTCATACTAGCTGTGGATACCCACATAAGAACTGGCTAAAATTGAATTGCCAATGTTCCAACATGAACATGAGAAGGGCTTATCAGGCCCCATTCCTGGCTGATGGGTTTTGGCAACTGATGGAGTCTGGAGGATGGATAATTTTTTCTTCAGTGGTATAACTATTGGTTAGTTACCTAACCTTCAGTAAATAGTTCCTAGCCAATGCTTATTATACAAGCAATCCTAACTAAACTCAGTTCGTTCTGAAGAGAGAATTGAAAGTGGTCAGCAGGGCAAGTGTTGGGAGAAGGGTTTCTAAGGGAGAGGGATGAGATAAAAGAGCAGTAATTAGGGATAAATATGAGAAAAATATATCACATGTGTTGATAGATATTAAATAGAGAAAACAAAATTTCTAAAGCTTGAAAACATTTTTTTCTCCTAAAATTATCAAAACATGAGAAAGGTTTTTGCTCAGCAATTATACAACATTACATTATACTAGAGTACTTTGCCATAGATTCAAATGTCCTGAAGGTTGCAGTTACTGTTTTCCGTTTTCCCCTTACATAGGTCAGATTCCAAGCTGGGACCATGTGAGTTCTTAAAATTTCGTGGGACCTTTGCTTTCTGAGGTACAGCGAAATACAATAGATAAGTTTACCATCCCCCCAAATGGAAGAAATGGAAGTTACTAATAGCAGAATCCTAGGGGCAGATAAATTTTGGTGATCAGGTCTTCGGGAGCTGTGCCAAGTTTCTTTGACTTGATAAATCACTATTAATGAAGAATCAAAAAAAAGGGTGTGTGCTCCAAGGATGGTGCACCTTACTACCACTGCACCTCTGAACAACCACTCAAGAACATTCTGTTCTGACCATGCCCTTCTTCAGCAATTAGAGTTTTAAAGATAGTGAGCCAGTCTTGGGATATGATAAATGGTTCCCTTCTTATTTGTGAGGAGGAAGCATGCAGTCATCCCACCAATTTTGCTAGGTTAAATGGAGAACAAGAAAGACAGCCTGGCTAAGCAGCAGAGGGTTAGGATCTATTGGAGGCTATTTCAGCACAGATGTGGGCCCATAGAATGCACCAATGATGGAGAGTTTGTCTTTCTCATCTCATCTGTATGTGGGGAAGATGCAGGGGTTTTGTATTCAAAAAAGAAATTTGTCACACAACTGTAGCTCAAATAATAGATATATGAAACTGTTGTCATCACCAGAAAAAGTACAGCTTCACATGTTGCTTCTCAGACTAGCTTCAAAAGCACAATGATATATCTATTGTTGTATAACTGCATTTTCGAAAGTGGCATAAGGAATTGGCGTTCTCAGTCAGGAATGAAGAATGTGACTGTGGTATTCTCACCTCAAGATGCTGGATATTTATTAATTCATTTTGTTTTTATGCACTTATTTAGTGTGTATGGTGCATGTACACATTATATGGGTAAGTACATAAGTGTATGGTTCAGCTGCATATGGATGGGTGTTCACATAGAGGCTAGGGGCAGATGTTTGGTATCCTCCTTGATTGCTCTTCAACTTATTCTTTCAGACAGACTCTCTCCCTGAATCTGCAGTTTACTGATTAAGCTAGACTGACTGCCCAGTAAGCTCCAGGGTTTAACCCAGTGTCCTCCCAGTTGTTTGATTATGGGTATGTGCTGCCATGCCTACCTTTTATATGGATACTGGAAACCCAAACTCAGGTCTTTATGAGTACATGGAATGCATTTTAGTGAGTGGGCAATCTCTTCAGCCCTGAATTCATGTTATTTTTTCACCTTTTACAAGGTTCCATCAGAAAATTTTATGGGTTTAGTACCTGTCACATTTCAATATAGAGAAATCTAGAATTGGCACTTTACCTCATATATTTTGTCAAAATAAATGATGCTCACATGGACAGTCTCAAAATCTAAACTTAAAGCAAACATATAACTTAACAATTGCATTCTAAGGAATTGAAAGGGTGATATAGCTACCACTATGCCAATGCTGCTATTTGCTGTATCAATAAGTGGAAATAACTCAAATGTCCAATAATGCATGCATGAATGCACTAAAATGCCTGTACATGCATGTGATAGAACATTGTGATGAATGAAATTCTGATAAATGCTGCAACATAAATGAGTTCTGGGGATACATAACTCAATGAAGTATTCCAGGACAAATACTGTATGAGTAGGTTTTTGCAAAGTAATTATGGCAGCAAAATTTATAGAGAGAGGAAGCAGAATGGTGAAGACCAACCTAGGCTACATGAGCACCTCTCTCAATAAACAGAGACAACAAAGTGATTAAAGGCTTTGGGTGGAGATGTCTTGGAAATCTATAGTGCTAACAGTTACACAACTGTGTAAATGGTTTACTTAGAAATTGTTAAAATGACATATAGTTATGTACTGGTGACAGAAAAATTCACTAAGAAGCATATTGTTAGGTGATTTTGTCATTGAATGAACATCATGACTACACCATCACAATACAAGTTTGTGGAACCACCTTGATGGATGAAGTCTGTCATTGATGGAAATATTGTTATGCATGACTATTTATAGTATATGCATTTTATAATAATTTTCAGAAGGGAAGCTTCTTATAAGGAAGAATGTGGTTTATGGTTTATCATGACTGTTGTGATTTTATTGTTGTTTTAGTGTACGTGTAGGACTAGATGAGTATGCAGGTGATTGATTGCCTGTGTGTAAAAGTGGAGGCCAGAGTGTGACCTGACTTTTCACTACTTTGTGGGTTCTTTTTTCCCACAGTTTATCACCCTTTTACTTCTTCCTTTTCAAATCAATAGCACTAGGTAGGAGTGAGAAAAAAAAACAGGATAGGGGGAAAGGGAGAAATATATTTATGCTACTTCCTGCTGATTAGGGGAATTGAGTTCCTTGTGGTAAGTTTGATCTTCATAGTCAGGATGTCTAATTTCTTCTTTTTGTCTTTTTGCACATGACTACTTGACAAACCTCAACCAACAGCACCAATAGCATCCAACTACCAACCCACCAACCAGCCAGCCTTTCTCTTGGGGTTCTAGCATTTATGTACGCCCTGAACAGTCTCCAGAATTCCAAACATCACATATGTACTGGCTAGTTTTGTGTGATGACGCAAGTTGGAGTCATCACAGAAAAGGAGCCTCAGTTGTGGAAATGCCTTCATAAACCCAACTGTAAGGCATTTTCTCAATTACTGATCAAGGTGGGAGAACCCAGCCCATTGTTGGTGGTGCTGTCCCTGGTCTGGTGGTCTTGGGTTCTATAAGAAAGCAAGCTGAGCAAGCCAGGGGAAGCAAGCCAGTAAGAAATATCCCTCCATAGCCTCTGCATCAACTCCTGCTTCCTGACCTGCTTGAGTTTCGGTCCTGACTTCCTTTGGTGATAAACAGCATGGAGGTGTAAGCTGAATAATCCCTTTCCTCCCCAATTTGTTTCTTGGTCATGATGTTTGTGTGGGAATAGAAACCCTGACTAAGACAACATACTTACAGAAACAATTTGCATCTGTCAAAACCAGACCCCTGCTAACACTCTAGGCAAATTATAGTCAGCTGCTGTGGACAATCTGAAGCAGCCCCATATCCCACACCTGGGATTGAAATGGAGCCATAGTTTTATAATATTTCTGTGTTTTTAAAGAAAGCAAAATTCTTACAACAGAGGTTGTCTTTGGGTGTCTTTCTTTATTGGAATCCATATACATCTCTTACTAAGTATGTGCCTGGTGCCTGTGGAGGCCAGAAGAGAGCATTCATTTCCTTGGAACTGGAGTTGCAAACAGTTATAAGCTGCCATGTGGATGCTGAGAATTGTACTTGACTCCTCTAGAAGATAAACTAGGTTCATAAACACTTGAGTTATCCCTCCAGTCCTTCTTTACCTTCTTTTGAAAGACACAGTCTCTCAGCAAATCTAGAGTTCACAGACTGGCTAGACTGGATACTCAATGAGCCCCAAGGATACTTCTTTCTCTGATTCCTTAGTTATTGAGATCATAAGAGCATGCCACCATGTCTGATTTTTTTCTTACATGGATAGTGGTGATACCAACTCAAATTCTCATGCTTGCACAGCAAAGACTACACACCAGTCCTTATCTCCAGCCCTAATCATCCATTATTATTATTATTATTATTATTATTATTATTATTATAGCATATATAATATCTGAATACCAAACACCTAGAGACTCAATGACAGGAAATGGGACCAGGTACAAACAGTATCAAATCCAAAGAGACCCACAAAGTCATCTTCTACCTCTTGTTCCTTTATTAAAGAGACATGAGCTGGGACACTAATGTCTTTTTGTGGCTTTTACAATTTATCTATGGTACACAGACCTGCCATGCGGTGTTTCTTGCTGGGCTGAGTCATGGCATATCAGGACCCTATGGTTGCAATCCCAAGCATAGGCTTACCACAAGAGCTCAGTGACTGTTTATCTGTTTATTGTTTTTGGTTCTAGAACCTCTTCTTCCCTATGTTCCATGAAGTATGCATTGCATAGTGTTCTCTCTCTCTCTCTCTCTCTCTCTCTCTCTCTCTCTCTCTCTCTCTCTCTCTCTCTCTCTCTCTCTCCTTTCATTTATTTTTGTCATTTGGTAGATGTATCTCCTTACTAATTAAGGGATGATATCCAAATTTACCATTATTTCTTTAACTTTTCTAAAATTATACCTTCCATACTGTCTGAAATTGTGTGTGTGTGTGTGTGTGTGTGTGTGTGTGTGTGTGTGTGTGTGTGTGGAGAGAGAGAGAGAGAGAGAGAGAGAGAGAGAGAGAGAGAGAGAGAGAGAGAATGCATACCCGAGCATATGCATGGAATTCAGAACAGAAAAACTTGAGTTGGTTCTCTCCTTCTACCACAAATGTCTCAAAATTGTCAGGCTCTGTGGAAAAAATACTTATCTACTGTCTTAGGGTTTTATTGCTGTGAACAGACACCATGATCAAGGCAAGTAATACAAGGACAAATTTAAATGGGGCTGGCGCACAGGTTCAAGTTTAATCCATTATCATCAAGGTACTAACATGGCAGCATCCAGGCTGGGATGGTACAGGAAGAGCTGAGAGTTCTACACCTTCATCTGAAGGCTACTAGCAGAATACTCACTTCCAGGAAGCTAGGATGAGGGTCTTAAGCACATGTTCACAGTGACGCACCTACTCTAAGAAGACAACACGTTCTCCAACAGGGCCACACTTTCTAACAGTGTCTGGGCTGAGCATATATAAACCATCACATCTACTAAGCTACCTTTTAAAAATAATTTTTAAAATGATTTATTCATTTTATTTTGTGTGAATAGTGTTTCGCTTCCATGTGTATATGTGGACCATATGTATGCCTGGTTCCCAAATGAGACACTGAATCTCCTAGAACTGGAATTACAGTTGTGAGTCATCATGTGGGTGCTGAGAGCTGAAACTATATCCTCTGCAAAAGCAACAAGTGCTCATAATTACAAATTCATCTCTGCAGCTTCAACCACCTTATCAGCAAAGATTCATAATTTGAGGTTTCACCTATACTTTTCTCTTAAAATCCTCTCATTGTTAGATGTATAGATGTAAGCAAACCTTTAGTTGGAAATGCGACTGTGTTTGGGGGTCTTTGCTCCATCTGGGACTTCTTCATTAATATATTAAGGGCCTTTACATACCAGTTTTGGGGAGGGTGGGTGTGGTGGGTGAGATATTGCATAAGGAAGAGGTTCATTACTGTATATTATACAGAACTTTAGTATCTTTTGGAATTTTGTCATGTATTTTCACTAACATGTTCAACCACTTTTTGTATATGTAGAATCTTGTCACAGCAATAGCTTATTTTATCTTACAATAAAAGTTGTGTATTTTGCTGATATAAAACATGTTTTGGAATAGGTACATATTCTGATATGGCTTAGTTGTGCTAGTTAATATATATTAACTTTCATGTATTTATAATAAGAATATAAATATTACTTTATTTTCAAGAATTATATATTTTTGTTAATATAATTACAATGTTGAATAAACTTGGAATTTGTTCCTTCCACCTAACAGAAAATTTATATCCTTTGAGTAACACCCCTAAAATATGACCATTTTACAATATATTTCTATGAATTCTACAGTTGTGACAATCACCTCTGTCATTATGATAAAATAAACCAAGATCATCAATCTAAAGAAGTGATTCTCCACTCATGGTTCACGACACCCTTGACAAACATCTATCTCTAAAAATATTTTCATTATGACTCATAATAGTAGCAAAATCATAGTAATGAGGTAATAACTAAAATAATTTTATGATTGGGGATCATCAAGCATGAGCACTATGTTAAGAGGTCACTATATTAAGGGAAGGTTGAGAACCACTAATCTAAACATGGATTGTTTTTTCTGACAATTTCTAAATGTTTGATCTACAGCCAATTGACCATATTCCTCTGGATCTATGGTATAGTAGAACATCATGGTGGGGAATATGTGGTTGGTCAAAGGTAACTACCTCATGATGACCAGAAAGTGAAGAGCGAATGAGGAAATGGCCAGAATTCCCATTTCTCCTCAAGGACAGCACTCCAGTGATATGACTTCCTCCTACTAGGACTACCTCTTAACCCACTACATCCCTATAGCATCATACTTTTAGTTCCACTAAAAGGTACATGTGCCTTTGTGGGACATTCATTATTAAAATTATAGCAATAACCCACAGCTTCCTAGAGTCATTTACTGGTTGCTTTTTCCTGAGTCTTCTGAGTTTTATTCTTTAAATTTTTCCTGGGTTAAATTTGACCAGATGGTTCAATGACTAGTTAGAGCAATGTTAGTTCATTGTGCTATTTATGGTATTCCATAATTTTCATTAATTAAAATAAATTTGCATCAGGAAATTTTATGACCCCTTTGTGTCTTTTAGTCTCAAGATCAAAAAACAATCTATCATATAGCATGAATTTCCATGTCATGTCCCACCAGGGTACAGCCTTCATAAAATCCTGTGTGTCTAAGTCAGTAGATATCACTAGCAATACCTCACTTACACCTGGGTTAACCACCTACTCTGCAAGTCATATAATTTTCTCACTTTCCTTTGACTACCCTCTCTGGCATTCAAATATTTCTTGACTGACTAGTATATAAGAGAAAGGGCAAAATGAAGTGGGGAAGAAACGAAAACAGTATTGGGTGTGTGCTGAAGGGTGAGTAAATCACTTCCTGGGGTGCAGAATTGAAGGATAGCTAGAAACAGACATCAGGAATCTGTCTATGCCATATCATCAGGCAGTGAGTGAAAAGATCAAACATTTATGCACAGGCTCACCTGGCAGCATGCCTATTTTGGTAAACAAGGTTTAGCATATGGAAAGATTGGAGGGAGGTAAGAGACTAGCTCCAGGCTAGTGGAAAGAAAGTGAAAGTCTCTGTTTCTTAAAAAAGCTGGAACTATGAACATAGTGGAGAATATGTCCTTGTTCTATGTTGGAGCATGTTTTGGGTATATGTCCAGGAGTGGTATAGCTGGGTCCTCAGGTAGTACTATGCCCAATTTTCTGAGGAACCTCCAGACTGATGTCCAGAGTGGTTGTACCAGCTTGCAATACCACCAACAATGAAAGAGTGTTCCTCTTTCTCCACATCCTCTCCAGCATCTGTTGTTACCTGAGTTTCTGATCTTAGCCATTCTGACTGGTGTGAGGTGGAATCTCAAGGCTGTTTTGATTTGCATTTCCCTGATGACTAAAGATGTTGAACATTTCTTTAGGTACTTCTCAGCCATTTGATATTCCTCAGCTGAGAATTCTTTGTTTAGCTCTGTAGCCCATTCTTAAAAATAAGGTTACTTGTCTCTCTGAAGTCTAACTTCTTGAGTTCTTTGTATACATTGGATATTAACCCTCTATCAGATGTAGGATTGGTAAACATCTTTTCTCATCCTGACTGAGATAAGCCAATCACAAAAGAACACACATGGTATGCACTCACTGATAAGCAGACATTAACCCAAAACCCCGGAATACCCAAGATTCACAAACCACACAAAGCTCAAGAAGAAGGAAGACCAAAGTGTGGATGCTTCAGACCTTCTTAGAAGGGGAACAAAAATACTCAAGGGAGGAAATACAGAGACAAAGTGTGGAACAGAGACTAAAATACCATCCAGTGACTGCCCCACCTGGGGATCCATCTCAAATATAGCCACCAAACCCAGCAATATTGCTGATGCCAAGAAGTGCTTGCTGACAGGAGCCTGATAAAGCTGTCTCCTGAGAGACTCTGTCAGAGTCTTACAAATGGGTTTCTGGAGGGGAAATCAGGAAATGGGTAACATCTAAAATGGAAATTAAAAATGCAATTAAAAAAGCTGGGACTTTTCCATTCATTTTAATTTTTGAAATATTATGCTACAATGCTGTTTTTCTGGATGTATTGCTCTTTTGTCTTTTCTTAGACATCACTATAGATGTTTTCTTTCATAGTTCTGATCTTGCAGCAAGAAAACAGACTAAAAAGAGGCGGAGACATTGAGGGGATTAGGGAGGCAAGAGGTGAGCAAACACTTTGAAAAGGAAAAAGATAAGAAGTAGTTTTTAGGGGTTGGAGGAAGAACTCAGTGACTAAAGCTACTGCTCTTTCAGAGGATCTGAGTTCAGTTCCTAGCATCTAGGTCAGGTGGTTCACAACTACCTTTAACTCCAGCTCTAGAGGATTCAATGCCCTTTTCACTGCTCTGTGGGTACCTGCACTCACATGCAATCCCTTGTACATATACATATGACTAAAAATAAAATAAATATTTTTAAAATATTTGCTTTTAAAAGATTTGTGAAATATGCATCATTAATTTTTCCAAAGATACATACTTTATAGTGGGATGAATAATGTGTGTTAGGAAGAGTATTGGAATTTCCTTTGAAAGCCTCTCAACCTGTGGATTGTGACCTTTTTGGTGGTCAAATGCCCCTTTCACTACATTCACTTAAGACCATCAGGAAACACAGATGTCTATACTACAGTCCATAACAGTAGCTAAATTATAGTTATGAAGCAGAAACAGAATAATTTTATGGTTGGATGTTACCACAGCATCAGGAACTGCAACAAAAAAACCATAGCATTAGAAGTGTTGAGAACCATTGCTGAAATTGCTTTCAATTTGGTTCACTATTGGCAAGTGAACCTGGAAACTGAATATTCTAACACATATTCCATGTAGTGGTTTGAATATGTTTGGTTCAGGGAGTGGCATTATTAGTAGGTATGGTCTTATTGAAGTAGTTTCAGCCTGGTTGGAGTAGGTGTGGCCTTGTTGGAGGAAGTGTGTTGCTGTGGATTTGGGTAATGAGACCCTCCTCTTAACCACATGGGAGACAGTCTTCTCCAAGCAGTCTTTAGATGAAGTTGTAGAACTTTTAGTTCCTCCAGTGCCATGCCTGCCTGGATACTGCCATGCTCCCAACTTGGTGATAATGGACTGAACCTCTAAAACTGTAAGCCAGCTTCAATAAAATGTTGTCCACTATAAGAGTTACCTTGATCATGGTGTCTGTTCACAGCAGTAAAACCCAACTAAGATATTCCACTTCATTGACATGGGTGAATTGTTCAGTAGGCAGATTACACCATAATAAATTGGTTATACACAAAAAAGGAGAAATAAAAGGACACAAGGACAAGATGCACCTTAAATCACAATATCTCTTCTCAGATGGCTGGAAGCCATGTGAGTACATTCTAACTATATTTAAAAAAATAAATAGCAGAGAGGCTGGAACCAGAGCTCAGCAGTTGAAAGCAATGGCTGTTCTTCTGCAGGACCCAGGTACAATTCAAAGCACCTACACAGCAGCTAACTTAAAGTCTATGGTACCTGATACCTTCTTTTGGTCTCAGTGGACATATACACACAGTGCACAAAAATACATTCATGCAAATACTCATACACATACAACATTTTTTTTAATTTCAAAAAATTTAAATAGGAAAGACACAAGCTCCAGGTAGAGTCTTTACTGTTCAGTCAGGTACTCATTCCTAGAGTGGGTTTCTGATTGAGGTCTAGAATTTACAAGAGATAAGAGCAGTAGTAGTTCCAGACTTCCTTGTAACCTCTTCCCAACAGTTATCTCATAAACAACTAGAAATGGACTCTCAAAACATATTCCATTTGGAAGGCACTTAGTTAATCTATGGATATAGGTGCCAATGAAGTGACCGTAGGTCTGTGAAGCCCAGAGTCACATAGCTCTTGAAGATAAGCTCAGCGAAATTACAAGGTGGCATGTATCTTTTGTTTCTGTCTGCCCAGAGAATTCAAAGGGAACAATCTGTGAAATAGATGTTGAATTAGCACCCTACAAGAGAACTATTCTGGTTCTCTTCTTTAATTAACTTATCTTTATCTTTGGTTAAATACATATTACTTTGTTCCTCTTAAATCAAGTCCACCTGAGCTGACCCATGCATTGTATGTGTATGCATGTGTGTACTTGCATATGTACATGCATATGTTTATGTCTGGAAGCCAGAACAGAATCTCAACTGTGTTTATTTAGATACTATTAATTTTGTTTTTTATATATGGCCTCTTATTCACCAAGTAGGTCAAGGCTGCCTGGTCAAGGAGCCCTAGAAATCCACCTGCCTCTAACATTTCAGGCATGTACCACCACATCCATCTTGTACATGGATTCTGGGAGAACAAAGTCAGGTCATGCTTGCTAGAAAGCAGCTTACTAATTGAGCTATCTCCCCAGCCTGCTTGCTCTATTCTTGGTATTGACATCACCCTACAACTCCAAATTGTAACATCGAAAATGGTGAATGTAATGATTAGATGAATAATACAGTGGAGAATAGACTGGAAACTGCATGGTATATTAATCATACTATCATCAGAAGACAAACCAATATTATCTTCTATATTTTCCATCAAGAAATCAAAATCTGTATTTTTCAAAAACACTTAAAATGAATGTGTGAACCAACTTTTATTTCTGTGACACCAATGATGGAACCCAGGGTTTTAGGAATGCTAGATATCTACGCTTGCTTCACTATTGCTATGATAAAAATCTGAGCAAAAGCTCACATGGTCACTGGACAAACTGATGGAATTATTGCTCAATGGTTATTCTTTCTTTTTAGGCATGTCTACTTGAAAAAAAATTAAGCACACTGGGCAAACAATCTACTCCTGGACTTCATTTTGAATACCAAACAATATTTATGGCAACCAAAAGATGAAAACAACCCAGATAGTCTCTAATGAGTCAATGGATGTGAAAAATACTGCTGCTTCTCTATAATCATTTAGCATTCAGCATTAGAAATAAGTTATTAATATATGCAACAACTACAATGAATCACAGAGACATATTCCTGCATAAGAGAGAAGCAGTTTCAAAGACTTGTATACTCTATGGATATTTGCACAACATTTATATCATTTTTCTTACATTTGAAATATCGATTTTGACATTCTTCTGAAAGGCCATGAAGATCAATATTGTTCACTTGTGTTAAATCTTGTCAATATATTTCACCTCATGATATTCAGAACTATAATATTACATATGTTTTCAACTGACTAGAATGGTAATGAATGCCAATCTTTTCTTCATAATTATTAAGAGTCAGTGTAATTTAGGAAGGGATACAGACATCAGCCTTGATTTTTTCTGGGTAGCTTTACAGCCCTGAGAGAAAGTGACTTTGCCATCACTAAGGGACAGTTGTGAGTCACTTTCAAGGCAGTAAATAAAGTCTTTGTGGAAGTAGTAAATACTTGTCACATTTTCGATGGAATCAGTATGTTTGCCTTGGCCTTTCATTCTCTCTAGGTACATAAATAGAAGGCAAAATGGATTGAATACCACTGTATACACAAATTTTAGGTAATTAGCAATTGACAGTGTTGGCTTAGATTTTTCAAAACCTACTCTAATAGGTGTTCTTAAATGTTTTAACCTCCCTTCTAGCCCACCAGAGACAGTGGAAAAGATAGGCTATTAGTACATAAAGGAAGTGGACCTATTTAGAGGCAACTAATATTTGTTGTCAGGATATCAGCAGTTCAGTCTACTAGAAAACCACCAAACACAAACCAGCAGCTGTAGTCCAGTCCATTCAGTAGACATTACATACAAATTAGCAGTAGTGGCTTCATCCAAAATAAACCCTGATGATGGGATCAGCATAAGTCTTTGGAATCAGCAACAAACCCCTGGAATATCATGAGAAGTTCTTTGGTGAGTTACTGTGAAGTTAAGGTAAGTGAAGATTAGCAATGTGTTGCAAGGCAAACCAGTACATGTGCATTGTCAGGGAAGACTAACTAGGCAGAGCAAGGCAAACTAATGCTAGAGTCTTGTACCACTGTCTGTGGTCATATTTACATTTTCTAAACATCTTATGTCCTTTCACATGTCTGCTTCAGCAAAATATCCTCTCACCTGTGTCTGCTTCAGCAAAACATTCTTTCACATTTCTGCTTTAGCAAAACATCCTTTTACCTGTCTGCCCCAGTAAAGCATCATTATAACGTAAATGAGTTTCCAAAGAAACCAGAAGTTTCCATTTCAGACAGTTTATAGCTACAGGCATACAACTGGAGTCACTATCTCCTATCACTGTCATCTTCATGTTTATTCTCCCAGTTAATACAACTTCTTGTTTGTGAACCCACTTCTTAGGGAAGACATTATGGGCTCAGAGAAGAACATGGATGTGTATTAAATTCTCAGTAATTTACTCATGGGAAATGCCTATCTAAAAAGAAATAGGAAGGAAGAAGAAAAAGTAGCAGTTGATTCTCACTGTAATAAAATATGGCCCAGAGAGGAGAAAGAAGGTTGGATAGACACATCCTAGACACCCATCACCTCTCAAGAGATTCACCCAAACCGCTGCAGTCTAAAATGTCTGAAACAGAATTACATTAATAAAACAATCTAGTAAGGATATCTGCAAAAGTCATAAAAATTATATTATTAACCATTTACCTAAAAACCCTTATAATACACATTATTCTGGGTAAATATACATATACAGTTTTGATGAACATTTCTCATCTGAGCTGACAATGCTTCCTCCAAGATCCAAAGACTACCTAACAAAACCCCTAATTCCAAAAGACATGAGAAGACTTCTTTTGAGTTGTTGGCTAGGGTTTTCCAAGAGACTCCCAAAACACATTGTTGGCTAGGGTTTTCCAAGAGACTCCCAAAACACATAGTCCACTGCTACTGTTCTTCCCCAAAGGTGGAAGATAAGTCCCTATTTCTGACAACACTATGCATTTTAGAAATAAAACCCAGAGATCTCTGAGCTAGAACTGATCTGAATGCCTTCTTCCTGAGCACTAGCTTTCATGCTACCAGAAAGCACCTGAAAGCTTTCAAAGGATGAAGGCAACTAATAGTTGTACTCAGCTAAGATGCTGATTCATTATATCAGCAGTCAGCATGATGTGAGGACCCTAATGGTGCATTAGTGTCAGGAATACCTTGGCCATAAACAACAGCTCTATCACTTTAGCAAGCCAGCATAATCCCTAACAACATAATCTATAACAATAATCTAGACATTTATCCTTGTACCCACAGATAAGTATAGTCTTCGCCCTTTAGCAATAAAGACATCTTTGCAATAGACAGAGGGGGCTTCAGAAACCCACAACCAATCAAAATACAGTTATGGTGCCCACTCCCAAAGATACAACCACAGAAAATACTTCCACAGCTAAGGCTTAGGGAACATTTCAATAGAAGGGACAGAAAGATGATAAAATCAGGGAGTTTACAATGAGAATGTATCTCCTAGTCATATCAGGCACTACACCCAGAAAGTTGCACCAAAATGATTGTCTAAATGTGAACTGAACATGAACAACACAGGTAGACATGCCAATGTGGATGAGGAAAAGCCTATGAAGCCTCAACCCTACACAAAAATCTATAAGTAACTAAGGAATGTTAAGAGTTGGAGAAATAGTATTCTCCAGGGAAGAGCACAACTGGTTATCCAATACCAAGTGATCAGCCATAAAAACATGCATATTAATAACATTATACAGACTGAGCAGGTTATATTTTAGAATAGTGTGTGTGTATGTATGTGTGTGTTTAAGTAATAAAAATTAATAAAAGAAGAAAATATGAATTTGAAAGAGAGCCAAGAAAGATATAAATGGAAGGGTTTAGAGGGAGAAAAGGAAAGAGGGACAGGGGAAATGATGCAATTATATTATCATCCTATTTTGTAAAAAACATAAAAACAAACCCTTACCTCACAGAATGAGTCTCTGTTAGCATTGCTATTGTGTTTTATTGCTTATAGGAACAGATCCTGAGAAGATTCATTGTGTTACAGATTCAGGGATAAATTCTCAAGGTGAAGCAGTTGGTTTGTTACGATCTCTATAGTGGGAAGTTTGCCAAGTGTCCATTCATGCTGTTTTATCATGCTATAGTGCCTGGTTTCTACTAGAGAGAGAGAGAGAGAGTACAGAGCCACTGTGGGACATTAAATAGTAATATAACAGGACTAGGTTTCAGCTTCTGAAGGAGTCTGTAGCTCTGTGGGGAATGAATTGGAAGAAGAGTCTATAAGTCATAGATGTCAATTAGAGGGGACATTTTTAATCATTCAATGAAGGAATGCAGAGGACTGCCCTTGTGTGTCTGACATGGATGATGAAGCACCATACAGGAGGCTGAGGCAATAGCTCAGACAGGAAAGTTCTTGCTTCACAAGTATCAGGATTTGAGTTCCAGCCCCAGAAAAAGCCCACAATTGCTCTACTCCACATAAAGAAACTAAGGAAAGCTGAGAGCAGAGGAGGTGGTCTTTCTCTAGAAAGAACATACCAATTTGTTACCTGGTATGAAATGGTTAGCCCTGCAATTTTACATACAAGTAACATTACATGGATTGAGCAGGTTATGCTTAGGGATACACATGCATACACACACACACACACACACACACACACACACACACACATATATATATATATATCAAACACGTGTGTGTGTGTGTGTGTGTGTGTGTGTGTGTGTATGCAATAACAATTAGTGAAATTGTTAGAGACAATTTGAAGGAGGGATGAGGAGGTTTATATGAAGGGTTTGGAGGGAGAAAAAGAAAGGGAAAATTATTGTAACTATATTAATCTACAAATGTTAGTGAATGTATAAGTTTGTCATCTTAGAGCTGAGGAAGCAAAAGATGTTGGATTACTATGGTTTCTTAGTCAGGAAGCTTTGGTACAGGTCCTTCCTCAATGTGCAAGATGGATGGCTCCTGAAAAATGACATTTGAAGTGGTCCTTTTGCCTCCTCCCACACAAACACACAGAAAATATATTCACTCAAACTTACATGACTTTTGATACATTGATGTAGAGGAGTATTCAAAGGAAGAGTGAACAATGGTGACATATCCTTCACAAGGAATAGTGAGACAGGAAGATGGCATCAGGAATTCATTGAAGGAGAAGGACTGAAGAAATGTGTTACTAATTCCAGGGAGATGCCATGGAATGAGTTCCTGATGAAGGCATTCGAAACCATATTAACATATAATTTGTTCAGAGAACAAAAAGCTGAAGATAAAGTGCTGGGGGATAGGTAGGCAAATATTGGAATGGCTGGACAACATGTAACACAACATATAGAGATGATGATGATGATGATGATGATGATGATGATGATGATGATGCAAGGTAGGGATTCCTAGAGAACTGTGACACTCAAAAGTTTCCAGATGATAATCTGTTACATGAAATTGCAATTTGGATTTGAATCAGAAGGTAGTGGCTGTTGAAAAGTTGGACCATTATAATTTTTGCAGGAGTAGAGGTCAGTGAGCCATTCTTTGTATTTAGCAGTTGGGATAGGGGATCAGTGGTCTCTATGGATTATATTAAATACCAGTGGAACAGCTGTTACTGGTGCTAAGGTTTGAATGTTTGTGTTCTTCTAAAACATGTGTGCTCTAACTCAATTCCCAAGGTATTAGTAGGTGGAGCCTTGGGGTGAGCAAATAGCTTGCCTTGAAAGCATGAGAACCTCAGCTCAAATCCCAGAACCCATGTAAGAAAAGCATGGTGGTTTATTCCAACAGGAAGCAGAGACAGGCTGATACTTATAGGTTATTGGCCAGATAGCCATGTGTGGCAAGGTTCCAGGCTTCTGCAGTGCATGTAGCAAAGAACACATCTTGTTTAATTATTTTCTTTTGCCCCAGGTGTCCAGAAGTGAAGAAAGACCTTGAAGTCTGAGAAGCTCACAAGGCAGAAAAATTTAAAATATGCTGTTTGTATCTGCTTAACTTAGTAAATCTTGCAGTAGCAGAAATGATGAGACTTGTTTGGCCAAAGCCCACTGATGTTTGTTTCTTTTTTTCCAGATCACACTGGGGCCTTTGTGTATCTGCTTTGTTGCCATTATGAGCAAGCACACTACTCTCTTTGAGCACTGTAGTGCAGGGTTAATTTGGGTTGTCAAATTTATTTCTCCTGTGGCAGACCTGTAGGTGTTTCATCTTCCAGTGTGCATCTTGATCCAGGGGAGAGTTAGGAATACACACACTGTCAGCCTGGTTATATAGACCATGAAAACAAAACCAGCAGGAAAGAACAAATGTAAAAATTGAAATCAGTAGTGGTTTTCCATGGGCTAAGGGAAATCTCACTTTCAAAAACAAGATGCAAAAATATGAGACTTTTTAATACATTTTGTTCCTTGACAATTCCATACATGTATATAACTCATTGTGATCCCTCAACTTTCTCTTATTTGGAACTATCTATTATATCCTCATTGGATATGCAACTGGATATGCTTTCTCCTCCCCAAGAATCACTTAGTAACTCTGAGTTCAAAAGTCAGGTCTAGTGAGACTATTGGGAAGAGTGCATTGTGTGGGTCTAGTGCCAATAGGTGCAGCTGCTATGAATTTCATGATTGCCATGGCCGTGTTGTGGTTAGTAGATGGCATTTCTCAGCCTTTTGCAACCTCTGGGTCTTACATTGTCTTTGCTCCCTCTTTCTCAATTTTTCCTCAATCTTAAGGGACACTATAAATATGTTACATAAGCCTGAGACCTCTTCTATCCTTGTAGACTCAGTTTCTTGTGCCAGCCATGGCTTGCAATACGCACTTCCATCCACAGTTCATAGAGGCTCCTTTGATTAAGCCTTTTTTTCTGAGGGTATAAATACAGATGTTTAGTGTTCAGCGTTGGTCTGATCCAAAGCTTTCCCTGAGGCCATGCTATATGAAGAAGTAGCATAGTTCCCTCTCTAAAACCAAAAATATGTTTGGCATAGCCAGTATTGGCCTGGGACCAGGGTTTCAGAGGATCTTGAGATCCTTGGATCTTGAGATCCTTGGATCTTGAGATCTTAACTCTTTCCATTCTTTTTTTTTTATTTTTTTTATTTTTTATTTTTATTAACTTGAGTATTTCTTATATACATTTCGAGTGTTATTCCCTTTCCCGGTTTCCGGGCAAATATCCCCCTCCCCCCTCCCCTTCCTTATGGGTGTTCCCCTCCCAACCCTCCCCCCATTGCCGCCCTCCCCCCATAGACTAGTTCACTGGGGGTTCAGTCTTAGCAGGACCCAGGGCTTCCCCTTCCACTGGTGCTCTTACTAGGATATTCATTGCTACCTATGGGGTCAGAGTACAGGGTCAGTCCATGTATAGTCTTTAGGTAGTGGCTTAGTCCCTGGAAGCTCTGGTTGCTTGGCATTGTTGTACTTTTGGGGTCTCGAGCCCCTTCAAGCTCTTCCAGTTCTTTCTCTGATTCCTTCAATAGGGGACCTATTCTCAGTTCAGTGGTTTGCTGCTGGCATTCGCCTCTGTATTTGCTGTATTCTGGCTGTGTCTCTCAGGAGCGATCTACATCCGGCTCCTGTCGGTCTGCACTTCTTTGCTTCATCCATCTTATCTAATTGGGTGGCTGTATATGTATGGGCCACATGTGGGGCAGGCTCTGCATGGGTGTTCCTTCAGTCTCTGTTTTAATCTTTGCCTCTCCCTTCCCTGCCAAGGGTATTCTTTTTCCTCATTTAAAGAAGGAGTGAAGCATTCACATTTTGATCATCCATCTTGAGTTTCGTTTGTTCTAGGGATCTAGGGTAATTCAAGCATTTGGGCTAATAGCCACTTATCAATGAGTGCATACCATGTATGTCTTTCTGTGATTGGGTTAGCTCACTCAGGATGATATTTTCCAGTTCCAACCATTTGCCTACGAATTTCACAAAGCCGTTGTTTTTGATAGCTGAGTAATATTCCATTGTGTAGATGTACCACATTTTCTGTATCCATTCCTCTGTTGAAGGGCATCTGAGTTCTTTCCATTTTCTGGCTATTATAAATAAGGCTGCGATGAACATAGTGGAGCACGTGTCTCTTTTATATGTTGAGGCATCTTTTGGGTATATGCCCAAGAGAGGTATAGCTGGATCCTCAGGCAGTTCAATGTCCAATTTTCTGAGGAACCTCCAGACTGATTTCCAGAATGGTTTTACCAGTCTGCAATCCCACCAACAATGGAGGAGTGTTCCTCTTTCTCCACATCCTCGCCAGCATCTGCTGTCACCTGAGTTTTTGATCTTAGCCAATCGCACTGGTGTGAGGTGAAATCTCAGGGTTGTTTTGATTTGCATTTCCCTTATGACTAAAGATGTTGAACATTTCTTTAGGTGTTTCTCAGCCATTCGGCATTCCTCAGCTGTGAATTCTTTGTTTAGCTCTGAACCCCATTTTTTAATAGGGTTATTTGTTTCCCTGTGGTCTAACTTCTTGAGTTCTTCGCATATTTTGGATATAAGGCCTCTATCTGTTGTAGGATTGGTAAAGATCTTTTCCCAATCTGTTGGTTGCCGTTTTGTCCTAACCACAGTGTCCTTTGCCTTACAGAAGCTTTGCAGTTTTATGAGATCCCATTTGTCGATTCTTGATCTTAGAGCATAAGCCATTGGTGTTTTGTTCAGGAAATTTTTTCCAGTGCCCATGTGTTCCAGATGCTTCCCTAGTTTTTCTTCTATTAGTTTGAGTGTGTCTGGTTTGATGTGGAGGTCCTTGATCCACTTGGACTTAAGCTTTGTACAGGGTGATAAGCATGGATCGATCTGCATTCTTCTACATGTTGACCTCCAGTTGAACCAGCACCATTTGCTGAAAATGCTATCTTTTTTCCATTGGATGGTTTTGGCTCCTTTGTCAAAAATCAAGTGACCATAGGTGTGTGGGTTCATTTCTGGGTCTTCAATTCTATTCCATTGGTCTATCTGTCTGTCTCTGTACCAATACCATGCAGTTTTTATCACTATTGCTCTGTAATACTGCTTGAGTTCAGGGATAGTGATTCCCCCTGAAGTCCTTTTATTGTTGAGGATAGCTTTAGCTATCCTGGGTTTTTTGTTATTCCAGATGAATTTGCAAATTGCTGTGTCTAACTCTTTGAAGAATTGGATTGGTATTTTGATGGGGATTGCATTGAATCTGTAGATTGCTTTTGGTAAAATGGCCATTTTTACTATATTAATCCTGCCAATCCATGAGCATGGGAGATCTTTCCATCTTCTGAGGTCTTCTTCAATTTCTTTCCTCAGTGTCTTGAAGTTCTTATTGTACAGATCTTTTACTTGCTTGGTTAAAGTCACACCGAGGTACTTTATATTATTTGGGTCTATTATGAAGGGTGTCGTTTCCCTAATTTGTTTCTCGGCTTGTTTCTCTTTTGTATAGAGGACGGCAACTGATTTATTTGAGTTAATTTTATACCCAGCCACTTTGCTGAAGTTGTTTATCAGCTTTAGTAGTTCTCTGGTTGAACTTTTGGGATCACTTAAATATACTATCATGTCATCTGCAAATAGTGATATTTTGACCTCTTCTTTTCCGATCTGTATCCCTTTGATCTCCTTTTGTTGTCTGATTGCTCTGGCTAGAACTTCAAGAACTATATTGAATAAGTAGGGAGAGAGTGGGCAGCCTTGTCTAGTCCCTGATTTTAGTGGGATTGCTTCAAGTTTCTCTCCATTTAGTTTAATGTTAGCAACTGGTTTGCTGTATATGGCTTTTACTATGTTTAGGTATGGGCCTTGAATTCCTATTCTTTCCAGGACTTTTATCATGAAGGGGTGTTGAATTTTGTCAAATGCTTTCTCAGCATCTAATGAAATGATCATGTGGTTCTGTTCTTTCAGTTTGTTTATATAATGGATCACGTTGATGGTTTTCCGTATATTAAACCATCCCTGCATGCCTGGGATGAAGCCTACTTGATCATGGTGGATGATTGTTTTGATGTGCTCTTGAATTCGATTTGCCAGAATTTTATTGAGTATTTTTGCGTCGATATTCATAAGGGAAATTGGTCTGAAGTTCTCTTTCTTTGTTGTGTCTTTGTGTGGTTTAGGTATAAGAGTAATTGTGGCTTCGTAGAAGGAATTCGGTAGGGCTCCATCTGTTTCAATTTTGTGGAATAGTTTGGATAATATTGGTATGAGGTCTTCTATGAAGGTCTGATAGAATTCTGCACTAAACCCGTCTGGACCTGGGCTCTTTTTGGTTGGGAGACCTTTAATGACTGCTTCTATTTCCTTAGGAGTTATGGGGTTGTTTAACTGGTTTATCTGTTCCTGATTTAACTTCGATACCTGGTATCTGTCTAGGAAATTGTCCATTTCCTGCAGATTTTCAAATTTTGTTGAATATAGGTTTTTATAGTAAGATCTGATGATTTTTTGAATTTCCTCCGAATCTGTAGTTATGTCTCCCTTTTCATTTCTGATTTTGTTAATTTGGACACACTCTCTGTGTCCTCTCGTTAGTCTGGCTAAGGGTTTATCTATCTTGCTGATTTTCTCAAAGAACCAACTTTTGGTTCTGTTGATTCTTTCTATGGTCCTTTTTGTTCCTACTTGGTTGATTTCAGCTCTGAGTTTGATTATTTCCTGCCTTCTACTCCTCCTGGGTGTATTTGCTTCTTTTTGTTCTAGAGCTTTTAGGTGTGCTGTCAAGCTGCTGACATATTCTCTTTCCTGTTTCTTTCTGCAGGCACTCAGCGCTATGAGTTTTCCTCTTAGCACAGCTTTCATTGTGTCCCATAAGTTTGAGTATGTTGTATCTTCATTTTCATTAAATTCTAAAAAGTTTTTAATTTCTTTCTTTATTTCTTCCTTGACCAGGTTATCATTGAGTAGAGCATTGTTCAATTTCCACGTATATGTGGGCATTCTTCCCTTATTGTTATTGAAGACCAGTTTTAGGCCGTGGTGGTCCGATAGCACGCATGGGATTATTTCTATCTTTCTGTACCTGTTGAGGCCCGTTTTTTGACCAATTATATGGTCAATTTTGGAGAAAGTACCATGAGGAGCTGAGAAGAAGGTATATCCTTTTGCTTTAGGATAGAATGTTCTATAAATATCCGTTAAGTCCATTTGGCTCATGACTTCTCTTTGTCTGTCGACATCACTGTTTAATTTCTGTTTCCATGATCTGTCCATTGATGAGAGTGGGGTGTTGAAATCTCCCACTATTATTGTGTGAGGTGCAATGTGTGTTTTGAGCTTTAGTAAGGTTTCTTTTACGTATGTAGGTGCCCTTGTATTTGGGGCATAGATATTTAGGATTGAGAGTTCATCTTGGTTGATTTTTCCTTTGATGAATATGAAGTGTCCTTCCTTATCTTTTTTGATGACTTTTAATTGAAAATTGATTTTATTTGATATTAGAATGGCTACTCCAGCTTGCTTCTTCTGACCATTTGCTTGGAAAGTTGTTTTCCAGCCTTTCACTCTGAGGTAGTGTCTGTCTTTGTCTCTGAGGTGTGTTTCCTGTAGGCAGCAGAATGCAGGGTCCTCGTTGTGTATCCAGTTTGTTAATCTATGTCTTTTTATTGGAGAGTTGAGGCCATTGATATTGAGAGATATTAAGGAATAGTGATTATTGCTTCCCGTTATATTCATATTTGGATGTGGGGTTATGTTTGTGTGCTTTCATTCTCTTTGTTTTGTTGCCAAGACGATTAGTTTCTTGCTTCTTCTAGGGTATAGCTTGCCTCCTTATGTTGGGCTTTACCATTTATTATCCTTTGTAGTGCTGGATTTGTAGAAAGATATTGTGTAAATTTGGTTTTGTCATGGAATATCTTGGTTTCTCCATCAATGTTAATTGAGAGTTTTGCTGGATACAGTAACCTGGGCTGGCATTTGTGTTCTCTTAGGGTCTGTATAACATCAGTCCAGGATCTTCTGGCCTTCATAGTTTCTGGCGAGAAGTCTGGTGTGATTCTGATAGGTCTGCCTTTATATGTTACTTGACCTTTTTCCCTTACTGCTTTTAATATTCTTTCTTTATTTTGTGCGTTTGGTGTTTTGACAATTATGTGACGGGAGGTGTTTCTTTTCTGGTCCAATCTATTTGGAGTTCTGTAGGCTTCTTGTATGTCTATGTGTATCTCTTTTTTTAGGTTAGGGAAGTTTTCTTCTATGATTTTGTTGAAGATATTTACTGGTCCTTTGAGCTGGGAGTCTTCACTCTCTTCTATACCTATTATCCTTAGGTTTGATCTTCTCATTGAGTCCTGGATTTCCTGTATGTTTTGGACCAGTAGCTTTTTCTGCTTTACATTATCTTTGACAGTTGAGTCAATGATTTCTATGGAATCTTCTGCTCCTGAGATTCTCTCTTCCATCTCTTGTATTCTGTTGGTGAAGCTTGTATCTACAGCTCCTTGTCTCTTCTTTTGGTTTTCTATATCCAGGGTTGTTTCCATGTGTTCTTTCTTGATTGCTTCTATTTCCATTTTTAATTCCTTCAACTGTTTGATTGTGTTTTCCTGGAATTCTTTCAGGGATTTTTGCGATTCCTCTCTGTAGGCTTCTACTTGTTTATTAATGTTTTCCTGTGTTTCCCTAAGGGAGTTCTTCACGTCTTTCTTGAAGTCCTCCAGCATCATGATCAAATATGATTTTGAAACTAGATCTTGCTTTTCTGGTGTGTTTGGATATTCCATGTTTGTTTTGGTGGGAGAATTGGGCTCCGATGATGGCATGTAGTCTTGGTTTCTGTTGCTTGGGTTCCTGCGCTTGCCTCTCGCCATCAGATTATCTCTAGTGTTACTTTGTTCTGCTATTTCTGACAGTGGCTAGACTGTCCTATAAGCCTGTGTGTCAGGAGTGCTGTAGACCTGTTTTCCTCTCTTTCAGTCAGTTATGGGGACAGAGTGTTCTGCTTTCGGGCGTGTAGTTTTTCCTCTCTACAGGTCTTCAGCTGTTCCTGTGGGCCTGTGTCTTGAGTTCACCAGGCAGCTTTCTTGCAGCAGAAAATTTGGTCTTACCTGTGGTCCCAAGGCTCAGGTTCGCTCGTGGGGTGCTGCCCAGGGGCTCTCTGCAGCGGCAGCAACCAGGAAGACCTGTGCCGCCCCTTCCGGGAGCTTCAGTGCACCAGGGTTCCAGATGGTCTTTGGCTTTTTCCTCTGGCATCCGAGATGTGTGTGCAGGGAGCAGTCTCTTCTGGTTTCCCAGGCTTGTCTGCCTCTCTGAAGGTTTAGCTCTCCCTCCCACGGGATTTGGGTGCAGAGAACTGTTTATCCGGTCTGTTTCCTCAGGGTCCTGCGGTGTCTCTGGCAGGGGTCCTGCCTCTCCTGGGCCCTCCCCCACGGGAGCCCAGAGGCCTTATACAGTTTCCTCTTGGGCCAGGGATGTGGGCAGGGGTGAGCAGTGTTGGTGGTCTCTTCCACTCTGCAGCCTCAGGAGTGCCCCAACTCTTTCCATTCTAAAGGGTAATGGTTTTCAGTCCCAAGGCCACTATGTGCTGCTCTCTGACCTCCTTGAGATAGCTTGTGTCCCCTTTGTACAACATTGTTTGATTAGCTTCCCACTGATCTTATCTCAATCTGTAGTGGCTTTTCACTGACACTGTCCCATTTCCCACTCTCCCCTGGAAATATAGAATACACTGTTCTTCCTAATAAACTTGCTTGACATAAGCTACCAGCTTATGCAAAACCTCTTAATCCAAGATTTCCTATCTTTTCATCTCCTGGTCCTCTCACTTAGGACCCTGTCACTGCTGGTCGAGGTCAATTTAGAAGGTGAAGATACTCAGCTTTACAAAGGAGTCATTCTATAAGTAAGTGATGTCATCATTTGTGATTTTTATGAAAACACTGTTCAGCAAACATGGGGACACTGGTTGGACCATTAGAGACATTGACAACCTCAACAAGGAAACTTCTAAAATCATCATTGCCAACTGTAGAGCTCGTCTTGGGTAGGTAGATGGGGACTCACATCAACAACAACAATTTTAGTTTAGTTTTTTTCTATATTTGCTTCCAAACTATTTACTTTTTTACTTCTCTTCATCAGTCAGCAGTTAAAACTCTTTTTTCTATTCCATATCTCCTTTAGTCCTAGTACATATATATTATATGAATAATATATTATAAATATGATGGGCCTGTAGCTGTGGCTTATTAAGCAGAGGGCTTGCTTAGCATGCCCAATATGCCAGGTTCTATTTCCAGCACTTCATAAAGTGCTCACAGTAGCATACATCTGAAATCTCATTACTAGGTGTTAGGTTTCAGAAACCAGAGACAAAAGGCTAGCTGAGGTGCCTATTAGCATATCAAAGCAGACATTGTCCAGCTCCCTCAGTGCCACCCAGTACTTTTGGCTCCTCCCCGCACTTCTTGTTCTAATCCTACCTGAAACTGAAACCTCTTCCCATTAGGGGCTGGGCTTCTGTTTCCCTTCCCCCAGCCACATTGCTAAATAATTCAGCCAGTCTCTTGGCTGTTGAGGGAATCCAAAGTGGAAAATTATATAGAGAACAGGCTGAGAGGTTAGGGTAGGGAGCAGGTATGCCAGCCATATCCTGTAACTGAGAGATCCTGGGAGACCCTAATAGCTAGGTCCAATCTGCTTTGATATTTTAAGTAGATACCTCAGCTGTTTGTCTCTGGGATTGAAAGTTAATTTGGGGGTGAAAGAGGGTATTGCTCTTTGTCTGTTGCTCCTCTCCTGTTCTTCCTCCTACTTCCCCCTCCTCTCATGGTATATCTGAAATAAAATATTCTCCATATTTTAGGAGTAGTCATGGTCTCCTTTTAAATTTCAGGTTTTTATTCACTTGGGCAGTAAATACAGGAGGTTGTCAAGATCAACCTCAGACATAAAGCATAAAGAATTTGAAGCCAGCCTGGATTCTGTGAGACTGTGTCTTTTAAAAAATGTGATAAATACAATGTGCAAACAAAAGGACATACTTGTAAAAGGACCATCAAGTGTTTGAGAGGTTAATAATGCTTAGTGGACTATAAATCACTTATCTTGGAATTTCTAATTTGTCATGCTGGAAGAAGAAGATCTATTTTTGGGCATGCGAGACTTAAAATCCTGCCAAAGAGGATTTCAAGATGTGTTTCTTGGAGACAACCTGCTTTTGAAGGGCAGGATCATAATCAGAAGGCAATGGCATTGTAATTCACCACTGCTTGAGGCTAAAGAGTTTGGATAAACTTAGAATCACAAAGAGTTATTCTGTGCAGTGTAATAGACATGCATAATTAGGATTTTGATGCAAATGATAAATACATAGCTAAATGAAAAGGCGACACTGATTTTAGTAGGACTAGGAAAGAATCCTAAGACTTGTAGTATATGAGAAACCTACATGGAGGAGGAGTAAACTCTAGAAAATGAGTTTTAGCCACAGAAACAGCATCCAGATTTCTGCGCCAAGATGACATTCAAAGTGCAAATTCAGGGACAAAGAAACCTTAAAGGAACAAATTAAAGGATATAAGTGGCACCATAGTGGGATACACAAAATGTGAACCATGATGTAATGGAGGACCTTCAACAAAACAAGAATGCTTGCGTATGATTGTGTTCTGCAACTTCCCAGCCTGGTGGGAATCTTGGATTTCTTTCAGACACTGGCTGAAAACCCTGTTGTGGATTCTCTACCTATACATGACTATAAAAGGCCAGCATGACTCATGTGAACACACAGAACAGCACACTGAGAGTGAATTAGGTAATATTGGTAATAATGGAAGAATAGCACTAGATCATATTCAATATCCATGTCTGTAAAACTCATTCCCTGGAGATTTTAGCACAATATTTAGCTGAGTTGTATGAAGACATGAAGTCTCGGGGAAATAATTATGTTAGCATAATTCAGCCACAAGCATCTTCTAATAAAGTCTTTTTTACTTTATATGAGTACCCTGCAGCTGTTTTCAGACACACCAGAAGAGGGCATCAGATTCCATTACAGATGGTTGTGAGTCACCAGGTGGTTGCTGGAAATTGAACTCAGGACCTCTGGAAGAACAGTCAGCGATCTTAATGGCTGAGCCATCTTCCCAGTCCCCTTTACAAGCATCTGAAACTAGACACCACAGCCAATATTTACGGAGGAACACAAAAGAAGATCATGAATTTCATTCTCATTTGTTGCTATTATTTTATTTTGGTCTTTGTTAGAAATAAATTTGAGGTAACAAAGAAAAAATCACCACTCTAACTGAAGTATCTGGATAAAGCAAACTTTGTTCTTGATCAAGAGGGGATTCTCAGAAGAGTGAACAGATACTGAAGTGGATTTGGATCGTTTGTTCATTTATTTTTGTCTAACTCAGGTGGTAACTGTATCTTTTCTCCATTGCATGGGGTTTGATTTCAGTTTTAATTCAGTTGGCTAGTCTGAAAAGAATTGGTATACAGGCTATGAAGTAAAGGTAAATTCCTGGAATAAGGCAGTGGGCCTTGGTGTAAACAAAGGTTTACTGATAAGGGTAGGGGATAAAACATTTGCATAAAAGTCTTACAAGGTGGGGAAATAAAAGATTTGAATTCCTTATCCTAAGTTCAAGTCTTATAGTAATTGTATAGTATAGAAAAAAGAAAAAAAAGTCATGTTTGGTACTTCTTACAGTTTCTAGATAATCACAAAATAAATAGATGAGGTCAGAATTCTCTGGTGGTCCTTAGATTAGCACAGAAAGGCTTATCCTTAAGACAGAAGTCATGTGCTAAGCCTCAGGGAAAGGCACAGATGTGGGTCACTTATCCAGAGGATTCACAGACATCAGGATGTGAAATCAGAATCTTTCAGGAGGGCAAGATGACTCAGTTGGTAAACAGCTTGCATCTAAGCATGAGGACATGAGGTTCCCAACACTCACATAAAAATATCAGTTGTAGCACGTGTGCCTGTAATTCCAGAGTTGTAAACAGGAGGATCTCTGGGCCTTGCAGCTCAGCTTGTTTAGCCACATTAGTAAGCTTCAAGCTCACTGAGAGACACTGTTAATAAAATAAGATGGAAAGTAATTGATGAAGACATCTGGTACCAACCCCTGATGCTTGCATACATGTGTACATGTACATAGATGCACACATGTGGACATACACAAACACATATATGCACAATTGTGTGTACACACACATACAGAGAATGGGAAAGGGAGAGGAAGAGGGAGAGGGAGAGGGGAAGGGAGGGAGGGAGGGAGGGAGGGAGAGAGAGAGAGAGAGAGAGAGAGAGAGAGAGAGAGAGAGAGAGAGAGAGATTGCTCTTTGGAGAGTTCCCCATGGTTTTGTGGTTGAATCTATCTCATACCATTGTGGATACTGGATATTCTTCTCCCAGTTAATGCAGCAGGAGTGTGAGTGCTTTGGAATGAATTTAGCATAATTTCCAAGAACCCATTAATAAATGCTTGGCTTCTAGAATTGTGCTGTTGGGAACATAGTGGGGCTTTAAGAAGTGAGACATGATGGGAGAAAGTTAGGCTATTGGGTGAATACTAATGAATAGGGTTGTGGGACTCTGATCCTTTCTTTCTTTTACTTGCTGGTTGTGAAATGAGTGGCTTCATTCGTCCATGCCAACCTATGTGGCATCTGATATACAAAGCAATGAGGTCGTCTGATCATGAACTAGAAGGTGTAAAAGCATGAGCCAAAATAACAAGCCATTTTTGTACATTAATTGCCTCAGGTGTTTTTGTTACAGTGGTGGAAGGCTGGCTAATGTGCAGACAACCCCCATCCCAGCGCTTCTTAAAGAAGGCAGTTCATTTTCTATGCTGGAGAAGAGATTATAAAATGTATTTTCTGTTCTTCAGGTTACAGACTTTCTGTCTTTATTATTTTCATTGTAAGGCTGGCCACTAGCCTAGGGTTTGATGGTTCATCCTTTCTGTCTTTATTACTATTATGAGGCTGGATACTAGCCTAAGGCTTAATGCACGGTGTACAAATAGGATAACTGAGGTATAATCCATCCTAAGGTAAAACATTTTTTCTTCATTTGTTCAAATATATTTTCCCAAGTGTCTAGACAGAGATAGTCCACTACTTCTCTCTAGTTTTGTCAAACCTAGCTCTTATCTATCACTGGTGTCCTGTAATGGACACAGAATGGGTTTATCCTTGAAGGTCATGCCATCATATACCCATCCTTGGATCAGAACTTGTAAATATTTAGCTTACATAATACACTCTTTTGTATTATATCTTAATGTTTCGGGCTCATGAGCATCTGTGCAAATTACTTCAAGGCTATGATTGTAAGGTAATTGTAAAGGTTGGATTAGCTAGAGACATGAGTGGGGAAAGGGGGGGAAATTCTGTGTGTCTCTCTCTCCAGAACCCTGGCTTCTGTTTTCTTGAGCTTAGGTAAGTTAAGATGTGAAGGGAAATTTTACTTGCTACAGCACAAATTTTTTTTACAATTTCTCCCTCCCTCCCTCCCTCCCTCCCTCCCTCCCTCCCTCCCTCCCTCCCTCCCTCCCTCCCTTCCTCCCTCCTTCTATTCCTTTCTTCCTCTTTCCCTCCCTCTCTCCCTCTCTCCCACCCTCCCTCCCTCCCTCTCTCCCTTTCTCTTACACTCCTCTCTTTGTTTTGAGACAGGGTCTTTCTATTCAAGCTTGGCTTCCTGCTTCTAAACACTTTCAGTTTATAAAAGGCTTGAACCTCCCAAGTGCTAGTGTTATAGGTACATACAACTCCCTCTTCCTTGGAAGCTAAATCCTGTAGTTCTTAACTTAAGGAAACAGCAAACTATAATGTCAGAAAATGCTGATTAATGATGCATTAAAATTTTCAGTCTTGTTAGAAACTTGTTCTCCCTTCTCCACTAACATTTTTGGTTTTGATGTTTCTCTCTTTAAATTAAAAAATTTCAAGATGATATGGAAAGCTTGTTTCTTACCCCACCATCACCTCTCAGGAATTATAAGCATTGTATTGATTTCAATATAAATTCACAGATGTGACTCAAGTGACAAGTCACTGAAAGATTAGTACATAAAATTATCAATTAGAGATTATTTTGAGAAACTCTTGATTGGGACATTCAAATGTTTCTAACATAATCCCTTTGTGCCTCTCTTCCAACCTGTCTGAAAAATTAAATAACATTGACACACTTGACTGCCTGGAATTGATTTCTGCTGTTTTTGTTCCTTATTCTGCACATCTTTTCAGGGACTGATTCCACAAGGCCTGTTCCTTATTACAACCTTCCTCCCTGAAGCTTGTTTAAATAGTTGTTTGTTTTTAGTGTGTGCAGACCAGAAGGAATTGGGCAGCTTATTCTGGTTACTATCTAATGACCTGGAGATGCAGTCCATGCTTGAGCAGGATACTGCTGCCTGGAGGATCTGGATCTCTCAGAGTACCATGAGGGAGGCTGAGCAGTGAGAATAACATTAATCACATCAAGCCCTTCCAAGTGTACATCAGATTGCCAAACCTTCCCTAAACCCTACTGATACCCTCAATTGGAGTGTGCCTGAGGAAAGTTTCCACAGGGCACTCTTAGGTTTGTTTTCCCTCTAATCATGCATTCAAATTCTCAAAAGTAGGAAGCATGTTTTATTCCAACATAGGTAAAATGTATAATTCAATCCAGAATCAAATAAGATTCAAAATGGCTGAGACTCTGTGGTGTGTATGTGTAAGTGTGTACATGTGTGCAGTTGTACTTATCTATGCACTAGGATATGGAAGCTAGTGGTTGACATCAGATGGCTTTCTTGATAACTCTTCTTTTGTCTTGAGATCATGTCTCTCACTGAACCCAGAGCTCACTATTTCTGTGGGGACTTGCTTTTTAATGAGCCTCCAGGACCTACCCATCTATCATACTCACCTGTGGGGCCCAACTTTTTATGTGGGTACAGTGATTGCACACAGACACTCATGCTTGAAAGACAAGCACATTGCTGCCTGTGTCATCTTCTCAACCTTTAGACTTAAAAAGGAATCTGGCATTTTGCCACACATTGCAGGAATATAGAAGAGAAAAAACAGAATTTAAATTAGGCCTTCATGATCTTGCTCAAAATCATAATGAAGGCTGCATGCAGTCCCTCCCACTTAGTGGGACAAACCAGTCTTAATGTTTCTTTTTGTACAACAAATAACTTTTTATCTTTACCCACTTATATACACATGTGCACATATCATACAGATGTACACATGTATCATATATGTGTGTACATATGCACATAGGCTCTCAAAAAGAATCGCATGTTTATGGTAAAACACATTACAGAATTATCAGGTTGCAAAGGTACAATTTACCCTTAGGTAGTAAGTGTCCAGGTAATAGTAAGACTATGCAGAATAAAGGGAAGCCAGTGTACTTAACTGTTCAATAAATATTCAGTGGGGACTAAGGATGGTGTAAGAGCGGTCTAGACTCAGCTTATTTTTACACTTGTGTGATAGATGGGAATTGAAGTCAGCTTATAAAGATATAGATTTCCACATGAAAGGCAGTAGTAACAAACAATGCATTTTAAGTGAGCAACCTATAGAATAAACTTATAGAGGACAAAATCCAACATGTTCTCAATTTAATGACAAGGGCTTCAGGATGCAGGTGGGGGGCCTATGGGGGGAGAGCAGAAGTGATCCACCTTCTTGAATATTGGTTGATAAGGTGGCTTATAACACCAGCATCTGGTACCCTACCTCCTGTTCTCTCAACTTCTTGTATTATTTTTCTCTGTTAATCCTCAGAAAATTCTCTGAATGAGTTATTTCCTATTCCTGTTTTCTATAGCCTGTGTAGTCTCACTGCAACTTTATGCTCCTTAAGGGACTAGAGTTTCTGTGAATCTAGTTGAGAGTAAGGTTGTTCCCTTCTCCATCTTTGCCTTTCCATCTTGCTTTTTGACTCTCCTTTGCACACCACTACAGTGCTATGTGAATGTTTTGATACTGCCAAGGGGGAATCTACACTGAGCCATATAAACCTCTTTACCCATGAAGTCCCCAGCTTTGGGTAATTTGTTAAAGTAACAGAAAATGGGATAGTACATTTGGGAAGGGATAGCATTTAGTTTGCATTTTTAAGTGGTAATAGTGAAAGTGTTACCTTAGGACTATGGATAGTAGCCAATGCACACAAATGAAGATTATAGTGAACTTTAATTATGCTCATGAGAGAGAGATTGGATAGGCACTGAATATATTTTATTTAAACACAATTTCTAGATCTGGGTAGTAGGAGGATCAAGAATTCTCCCCTTTCTAGAATCCCAGAGTGTGACTTTTTTGGATCATTAATTAAATAATAAATTCATAGTGTAGTAAAACAGACCTTTAAGTCAGTATTCCTGAAGTCTTTCTGAGATTAGACACAGAGACACAAAGGAAATGGAGGTATATGTATGACGGAAGAGACTGAAATATTGATGGTACATAAGGAAGACAAAAGTGGCAAGGGCTTTTGTCAACTCTGAGAGTCTAAATAAGAGGCTTGACACAGATTCTTCCTCCACAAAAAGCAAAACAACGCCTCCCCCCCCCAAAAAAAACAACAATGCCAACAGCTGGGTCTAGATTGAACCAATAGAACTATGAAAGATGAATTCCCCTATTTGTGGGTATCTACTTTGTGGCAGTTGGTTGAATGTCTCTGAATAACTAACAAAGAAATCAGAAGGAAGCAGGAGAGGTTGACTACAGCTGTCATTCACTGAGAAGGGATAGTCAGTGATGTTTAGGGACATGATTTCTTTCTTTTAAGAAAACTATCACTTTTGACTTCTACATCACTGCTTTTCTGGTTTAGACCCCATATACTATTGTCTTAGATATTTCTTTTACATTTGTTCTCCCATCAAACTCCTCAGGAACACAGTCATCCTTTGATATCCTTGGCGATTTTGTTCCAGGACTTTCCTCTCACTATGAATACTCATGTTCCACAGATGTTTATGCTCATTTCATAAATTGATGTCATATTCCTAGGCTACAAAGTACTCCTATATATGTTAGCTCATGTCTAGGTGACTTTTAGAAATCCTAATACAGCATGCAGTATCAAAATAGTTGCTATACTAGAGAATTTAGGGAATGTTATAAAAAATCATTTGTAGATATAAGGCCTCTGGGCTCCCGTGGGGGAGGACCCAGGAGCGGCAGGACCCCTGCCTGAGAAACTGAAGGAAACAGACCGGATAAACAGTTCTCTGCACCCAAATCCCGTGGGAGGGAGAGCTAAACCTTCAGAGAGGCAGACAAGCCTGGGAAACCAGAAGAGACTGCTCTCTGTACATACATCTCGGACACCAGAGGAAAACACCAAAGGCCATCTGGAACCCTGGTGCGGCACAGGTCTTCCTGGTTGCTGCCGCCGCAGAGAACCCGTGGGCAGCACCCCGCGAGCAAACTTGAGCCTCGGGACCACAGGTAAGACCAACTTGTCTGTTGCAAGAAGGCTGCCTGGTGAAATCGGGACACACAGAGGCAGAATTCCTCTAGGAGCGGGCACGTCCTGTGTTTACCGGAAGTCCCACACCCAGGGATCCCGGCCCGCAGCAGCTCTCTGCTCCCAGACCCCGTGGGAAAGAGACCTCACAGCCTGGTCAGGTGGGCACTCCTGAGGCTGCATAAGCTCCCGGAAGGGGCGACACAGGTCTTCCTGGTTGCTGCCGCTGCAGAGAGCCCCTGGGCAGCACCCCACGAGCGAACCTGAGCCTTGGGACCACAGGTAAGACCAAATTTTCTGCTGCAAGAAAGCTGCCTGGTGAACTCAAGACACAGGCCCACAGGAACAGCTGAAGACCTGTAGAGAGGAAAAACTACACACCCGAAAGCAGAACACTCTGTCCCCATAACTGACTGAAAGAGAGGAAAACAGGTCTACAGCACTCCTGACACACAGGCTTATAGGACAGTCTAGCCACTGTCAGAAATAGCAGAACAAAGTAACACTAGAGATAATCTGATGGCGAGAGGCAAGCGCAGGAACCCAAGCAACAGAAACCAAGACTACATGCCATCATCGGAGCCCAATTCTCCCACCAAAACAAACATGGAATATCCAAACACACCAGAAAAGCAAGATCTAGTTTCAAAATCATATTTGATCATGATGCTGGAGGACTTCAAGAAAGACGTGAAGAACTCCCTTAGGGAAACACAGGAAAACATTAATAAACAAGTAGAAGCCTACAGAGAGGAATCGCAAAAATCCCTGAAAGAATTCCAGGAAAACACAATCAAACAGTTGAAGGAATTAAAAATGGAAATAGAAGCAATCAAGAAAGAACACATGGAAACAACCCTGGATATAGAAAACCAAAAGAAGAGACAAGGAGCTGTAGATACAAGCTTCACCAACAGAATACAAGAGATGGAAGAGAGAATCTCAGGAGCAGAAGATTCCATAGAAATCATTGACTCAACTGTCAAAGATAATGTAAAGCAGAAAAAGCTACTGGTCCAAAACATACAGGAAATCCAGGACTCAATGAGAAGATCAAACCTAAGGATAATAGGTATAGAAGAGAGTGAAGACTCCCAGCTCAAAGGACCAGTAAATATCTTCAACAAAATCATAGAAGAAAACTTCCCTAACCTAAAAAAAGAGATACACATAGACATACAAGAAGCCTACAGAACTCCAAATAGATTGGACCAGAAAAGAAACACCTCCCGTCACATAATTGTCAAAACACCAAACGCACAAAATAAAGAAAGAATATTAAAAGCAGTAAGGGAAAAAGGTCAAGTAACATATAAAGGCAGACCTATCAGAATCACACCAGACTTCTCGCCAGAAACTATGAAGGCCAGAAGATCCTGGACTGATGTTATACAGACCCTAAGAGAACACAAATGCCAGCCCAGGTTACTGTATCCAGCAAAACTCTCAATTAACATTGATGGAGAAACCAAGATATTCCATGACAAAACCAAATTTACACAATATCTTTCTACAAATCCAGCACTACAAAGGATAATAAATGGTAAAGCCCAACATAAGGAGGCAAGCTATACCCTAGAAGAAGCAAGAAACTAATCGTCTTGGCAACAAAACAAAGAGAATGAAAGCACACAAACATAACCCCACATCCAAATATGAATATAACGGGAAGCAATAATCACTATTCCTTAATATCTCTCAACATCAATGGCCTCAACTCCCCAATAAAAAGACATAGATTAACAAACTGGATACGCAACGAGGACCTGCATTCTGCTGCCTACAGGAAACACACCTCAGAGACAAAGACAGACACTACCTCAGAGTGAAAGGCTGGAAAACAACTTTCCAAGCAAATGGTCAGAAGAAGCAAGCTGGAGTAGCCATTCTAATATCAAATAAAATCAATTTCCAACTAAAAGTCATCAAAAAAGATAAGGAAGGACACTTCATATTCATCAAAGGAAAAATCAACCAAGATGAACTCTCAATCCTAAATATCTATGCCCCAAATACAAGGGCACCTACATACGTAAAAGAAACCTTACTAAAGCTCAAAACACACATTGCACCTCACACAATAATAGTGGGAGATTTCAACACCCCACTCTCATCAATGGACAGATCATGGAAACAGAAATTAAACAGAGATGTAGACAGACTAAGAGAAGTCATGAGCCAAATGGACGTAACGGATATTTATAGAACATTCTATCCTAAAGCAAAAGGATATACCTTCTTCTCAGCTCCTCATGGTACTTTCTCCAAAATTGACCATAAAATTGGTCAAAAAACGGGCCTCAACAGGTACAGAAAGATAGAAATAATCCCATGCGTGCGATGGGACCACCACGGCCTAAAACTGGTCTTCAATAACAATAAGGGAAGAATGCCCTCATATACGCGGAAATTGAACAATGCTCTACTCATTGATAACCTGGTCAAGGAAGAAATAAAGAAAGAAATTAAAAACTTTTCAGAATTTAATGAAAATGAAGGTACAACATACCCAAACTTATGGGACACAATGAAAGCTGTGCAAAGAGGAAAACTCATAGCGCTGAGTGCCTGCAGAAAGAAACAGGAAAGAGCATATGTCAGCAGCTTGACAGCACACTTAAAAGCTCTAGAACAAAAAGAAGCAAATACACTCAGGCGGGGTAGAAGGCAGGAAATAATCAAACTCAGAGCTGAAATCAACCAAGTAGAAACAAAAAGGACCATAGAAAGAATCAACAGAACCAAAAGTTGGTTCTTTGAGAAAATCAACAAGATAGATAAACCCTTAGCCAGACTAACGAGAGGACACAGAGAGTGTGTCCAAATTAACAAAATCAGAAATGAAAAGGGAGACATAACTACAGATTCAGAGGAAATTCAAAAAATCATCAGATCTTAGTATAAAAACCTATATTCAACAAAACTTGAAAATCTTCAGGAAATGGACAATTTCCTAGACAGATACCAGGTATCGAAGTTAAATCAGGAACAGATAAACCAGTTAAACAACCCCAAACTCCGAAGGAAATAGAAGCAGTCATTAATGGTCTCCCAACCAAAAAGAGCCCAGGTCCAGACAGGTTTAGTGTAGAATTCTATCAAACCTTCATAGAAGACCTCATACCAATATTATCCAAACTATTCCACAAAATTGAAACAGAAGGATCACTACCGAATACCTTCTACAAAGCCACAATTACTCTTAAACCTAAACCACACAAAGACACAACAAAGAAAGAGAACTTCAGACCAATTTCCCTTATGAATATCGACGAAAAAATACTCAACAAAATTCTGGCAAACCGAATTCAAGAGCACATCAAAACAATCATCCACCATGATCAAGTAGGCTTCATCCCAGGCATGCAGGCTTGGTTTAATATACGGAAAACCATCAACGTGATCCATTATATGAACAAACTGAAAGAACAGAACCACATGATCATTTCATTAGATGCTGAGAAAGCATTTGACAAAATTCAACACCCCTTCATGATAAAAGTCCTGGAAAGAATAGGAATTCAAGGCCCATACCTAAACATAGTAAAAGCCATATACAGCAAACCAGTTGCTAACATTAAACTAAATGGAGAGAAACTTGAAGCAATCCCACTAAAATCAGGGACTAGATAAGGCTGCCCACTCTCTCCCTACTTATTCAATATAGTTCTTGAAGTTCTAGCCAGAGCAATCAGAAAACAAAAGGAGATCAAGGGGACAGATCGGAAAATAAGAGGTCAAAATATCACTATTTGCAGATGATATGATAGTATATTTAAGTGATCCCAAAAGTTCCACCAGAGAACTACTAAAGCTGATAAACAACTTCAGCAAAGTGGCTGGGTATAAAATTAACTCAAATAAATCAGTTGCCTTCTTCTATACAAAAGAGAAACAAGCCGAGATAGAAATTAGGGAAACGACACCCTTCATAATAGACCCAAATAATATAAAGTACCTCGGTGTGACTTTAACCAAGCAAGTAAAAGATCTTTACAATAAGAACTTCAAGACACTGAGGAAAGAAATTGAAGAAGACCTCAGAAGATGGAAAGATCTCCCATGCTCATGGATTGGCAGGATTAATATAGTAAAAATGGCCATTTTACAAAAAGCAATCTACAGATTCAATGCAATCCCCATCAAAATACCAATCCAATTCTTCAAAGAGTTAGACACAACAATTTGCAAATTCATCTGGAATAACAAAAAACCCTGGATAGCTAAAGCTATCCTCAACAATAAAAGGACTTCAGGGGGAATCACTATCCCTGAACTCAAGCAGTATTACAGAGCAATAGTGATAAAAACTGCATGGTATTGGTACAGAGACAGACAGATAGACCAATGGAATAGAATTGAAGACCCAGAAATGAACCCACACACCTATGGTCACTTGATTTTTGACAAAGGAGCCAAAACCATCCAATGGAAAAAAGATAGCATTTTCAGCAAATGGTGCTGGTTCAACTGGAGGTCAACATGTAGAAGAATGCAGATCGATCCATGCTTATCACCCTGTACAAAGCTTAAGTCCAAGTGGATCAAGGACCTCCACATCAAACCAGACACACTCAAACTAATAGAAGAAAAACTAGGGAAGCATCTGGAACACATGGGCACTGGAAAAAATTTCCTGAACAAAACACCAATGGCTTACGCTCTAAGATCAAGAATCGACAAATGGGATCTCATAAAACTGCAAAGCTTCTGTAAGGCAAAGGACACTGTGGTTAGGACAAAACGGCAACCAACAGATTGGGAAAAGATCTTTACCAATCCTACAACAGATAGAGGCCTTATATCCAAAATATACAAAGAACTCAAGAAGTTAGACCGCAGGGAAACTAATAACCCTATTAAAAAATGGGGTTCAGAGCTAAACAAAGAATTCACAGCTGAGGAATGCCTAATGGCTGAGAAACACCTAAAGAAATGTTCAGCATCTTTAGTCATAAGGGAAATGCAAATCAAAACAACCCTGAGATTTCACCTCACACCAGTGAGAATGGCTAAGATCAAAAACTCAGGTGACAGCAAATGCTGGAGAGGATGTGGAGAAAGAGGAACACTCCTCCATTGTTGGTGGGATTGCAGACTGGTTCAACCATTCTGGAAATCAGTCTGGAGGTTCCTCAGAAAATTGGACATTGAACTGCCTGAGGATCCAGCTATACCTCTCTTGGGCATATACCCAAAAGATGCCTCAACATATAAAAGAGACACGTGCTCCACTATGTTCATTGCAGCCTTATTTATAATAGCCAGAAAATGGAAAGAACCCAGATGCCCTTCAACAGAGGAATGGATACAGATAATGTGGTACATCTACACAGTGGAATATTACTCAGCTATCAAAAACAACGACTTTATGAAATTCGTAGGCAAATGGTTGGAACTGGAAAATATCATCCTGAGTGAGCTAACCCAATCACAGAAAGACATACATGGTATGCACTCATTGATAAGTGGCTATTAGCCCAAATGCTTGAATTACCCTAGATCCCTAGAACAAATGAAACTCAAGACGGATGATCAAAATGTGAATGCTTCACTCCTTCTTTAAATGAGGAAAAAGAATACCCTTGGCAGGGAAGGGAGAGGCAAAGATTAAAACAGAGACAGAAGGAACACCCATTCAGAGCCTGCCCCACATGTGGCCCATACATATACAGCCACCCAATTAGACAAGATGGATGAAGCAAAGAAGTGCAGACCGACAGGAGCCGGATGTAGATCGCTCCTGGGAGACGCAGCCAGAATACAGCAAATACAGAGGCAAATGCCAGCAGTAAACCACTGAACTGAGAATAGGACCCCCGTTGAAGGAATCAGAGAAAGAACTGGAAGAGCTTGAAGGGGCTCGAGACCCCATATGTACAACAATGTCAAGCAACCAGAGCTTCCAGGGACTAAGCCACTACCTAAAGACTATACATGGACTGACCCTGGACTCTGACCCCATAGGTAGCAATGAATATCCTAGTAAGAGCACCAGTGGAAGGGGAAGCCCTGGGTTCTGCTAAGACTGAACCCCCAGTGAACTAGACTATGGGGGGGGAGGGTGGCAATGGGGGGAGGGTTGGGAGGGGAACACCCATAAGGAAGGGGAGGGGGGAGGGGGATGTTTGCCCGGAAACCGGGAAAGGGAATAACACTCGAAATGTATATAAGTAATACTCAAGTTAATGAAAAAATCATTTGTATATGCTTAACATATTTACAACTGAAATAGCATATTCTGTCACCTATTGATATGATATCTGGAAATGGGATACATGAAGCCTTACTCTATTCAGTATTGGAGTCTTCTATTCAATGCAAGCCTGTATCTGCAAAGTATAGGATTCTGGAATTCCATGTTAGAAAATGTATGTTCACTCCTCAGGGTTCTGAATAGTTCCAGATTATTTTCCATGATCATTCTCCCCCCCCCATTATCTTTGAAAGCCTTGATCTCTTTGTTTCTTATATCTTTCCTTACAAATACATAATGTGAAGCAGACCACCCACAGAGTTCTAAAGGGAACACATGCAATCATATCAGAAATATGCAACTTCCTGCTATAACACTCTTGTTATAAGGATCCTGTCTTATTTTTACCTTCTAATAGAATAACTCTATCTACCTACTCATTCCCCTTTACCTGAAGGACTAATCCTGACCTATAAATGCTAGATTCTATTCCTATTTTTTTCATTCTCTCATTCTGGGCAGAATGGCTTTTTCTAACTTTCACATTTTCTGCCACTCCTGTCTACTACTTCTTCAGAATATGGTCACATCTGTTTCTATGTTTAAAAACAATTCAGTGCAAATCTATCCATTGATGTCAGGCCATCTGCCATTTCCCACTTAATCTGTCTTATTCAGAACTTGTTGGAGTATACTTCTGAGTATATTAGATTTCTACTTAGACATCTAAGTGTGGCACAGGAGACACAGTGATAGTAACAAGAAGAGTGAATGGTGTTACTACACAGAGAATGGAGACCATTCATTTGGATGATCACCTAGTAGAGCAAAAGTTTGCAGACTCTTGGGATCAAGGAGGAGGTGGGGTACTTATGTAAGCATTTGGAGTCCATGATGTAACCATACCAGAACACAGCAAATAAAATCATAGCAAACAACAGAATCTATCTTAGAAATGAATACACATAGAAATGCTAATGGCTTTCAAGAACTCTGAGGTGATTCATGCTAATATTTCTCTAATATACAGCTTTCTCAAGTGCTTTTATTAAATTTGTAAAAATATTTTAGCATTACTTTTCTATTTCCCTTATTTTATTTGTCCAATTTTTTAAGAAAAAAATCTAGCCTGTGATTTTTTTTTTATGAGCACATTCAAGCTAGACAAGGACTCATAAATCACTGAGTGTTTCATTTTTGCTAGTTCAGGTAATTTTCATTGATTAGAGTCCATCTTTCAAAATTATCTCAAAAAATGCTTTTGGGTATTATTTGATGGGAGGCATACATGAGGGCAAGTTTCTTTTGCCTTTATATTTGAATAAAGCCTTGATTATAAAGTCAAAGTTTAAAGTATCATTTTACTCCAGATTTCAGTGTTTATCCCTTGCATTGTCCTTAAAAATTAAATATTTTAGTGGAAATATCTTCAATGAGCCCACTACTTATTTCCTAGTACAAAAACATCAATTTGCTTAGATGCTAGGGAAAAAAAGACTTTTGATGATCCGTTTATTATGGCTTTATATGTTTTAGGCAGAATCTACTGAAGCCTAGGATGGCCCCAAAACTCACTATGTAGCAAAGGATAAACTTGACTTCTTTATTCTCTAGCTTCTACTTCCTAAGTAAGCTTATATTTGTATGTTACATGTATGAGTTACCATGCTCTACTGATACATATTCTTGTAATTTAGATACATTGATAGCCCTTCTTCCTTACGTTTACCTATACTATAATATCTTTTTGTTGTTATTATGGAACTTATGTTTTCTTTTATTTACTAATAATCTTCACTGAAAATTACATCTTCACAAATTATTCTTACTGCCATCCTATATAGGACTATCTATAGTTTCTATGCTAATATTCTTTATTTATAGTTGTCATTTGCTCATCAGTTCTTTTATATATGTTGTCCTTTGCTCAGTATCATAAGAGATGCTCAGTTTTGCCTGTGCCACAAACATCTGTCAGTGTCAAGCTCTCAGAAAATGTTTTTCAACTTTATTTCATTGATAGTTCTAACTCCTTCCTTTGAGGCTCTATTATGTTATAGACTTCCTTCATTCTTCTCCATTGTCATTTTTGTATCTGTGCCACTCTGACATCCATCATATCGTATTTCACTCTAAATCTTGTGGTCGATTGTGTTTATATAAACAGTGGTTTCATTGTGATGTAGAAGGGCCTTTTATAACAAAGTGTGTCTTAGAATATTCTTCAAGAAATTTGGGTGCAGAATTAGAACAGATAGAACAGATAGAAAAGTTGATTTATACAGAAAGATGAAAGAGAAGCCTTGCAATCAGGAGGTCAGTCTAAGGTGCTATCAGACTACTTTCATAAAAAGAAAATGTGTAGATCATGTTGCAGGTGCATAGAGATAGTATTTGAAGACAAGAGGCTAATGCACTTCATTCACAATGGAATAGCATTCCACATTAGTCAGAAGTGAAGCCTTCCCAAGAACAGTGGACACTGTGATATAAAAATGTGTATAAGCATAAACACATTCCATCATAACTGGCCACACAGTGCTCAGATCACAGAGACATTCTTAAGACATCAAAGAGAAACAGGGATTAACTATAAGGTACTGGAAATGATAGCTGGCTTCATATCTAGGAGACATAAGTGGGAAGAAAAGCAACTGCTACCTTAATACCCAGACATAAAATAAAGACACTTTTTACCCGAGGCATAGATAATGCACACACGCCATAGGAGTGACACTAAAAGGGATATTCAAATACAATCTTCATTGAGAATGTAAGATAGAAAATAAGAGAAAGGGCTTGCTTAAGATACATGCTTATGATCCTGCCATGCAGGACACTGAGGCTACATTAGAAGACTTGTTACTCAGAAAAAAATTAAACACAAGCTAATGAAATAATGCTACTTAATTTAGCCAAATGCTAACATGAAAAATAGCATTTTTTACATTGAAATTTAAAACTCTGGCAAGAAAAAGGAGAAGAAGATATAAATGTCGTATTTTGAGGAGAAATACAATTATAAGATGACTTCAGATTTCATTAGATAAATTAATATTCAGTGTATATAAAGACTAAAGTAGCAAGCATAATTATAGAGGTATGACAAATAGCCAGATCCGAGGCACTATGAAAGAAAACTAAAAATAAACTTTAAAAAGTTGCGTTAGTCTCTTTTCTTGTTGATGTGATCAAACACCTAAAAAACAAATGTAAGTGTCTTTTCATCATAGTTGAAGAAGGCATGACTGCAGGGTCCTGAGACAGCTGGATACATTGCATCTGAAGTCAGAAATCAGATAGAGATGATGCTGATGCTCAGCTCACTTTTTCCTTTTTAATCCAGTTTACCACATCAACCCATGGAATGGTGCCACTCATATTTGGGGTGGGTCTTCTTATCTCAGTTAATATAATCTAGAAAAGTCATTCTCAACCTTCCTAATACTTTGTACCTTCAATACATTTCCTCATATTGTGGTGATGCTCCAAACCATGAAATTATTTTCTTTACTACTTCATAACTGCCATTTTGTTACTGTTATGAATCATAATGCAAATATCTGATAAGCAGGATATCTGATCTGTGACCCCCACGAAAGGGCCATTCAACCCCAAAAGGATCGTGACCCACAGGTTGAGAACCACAGAAGTAGATAATCTCTCATAGACAAATCTAAAGGCTTCTCTCCTAGGTGTCTAGATCCTGTCAAATTGACAATCAATATTAACCAGGAGAAAAGAAAAATAAAAACAAAGAGAAGAAATCTTTGGTAACATAGGGCAGCCTCCATAAAACAAGAGAAGTAAAGCCTTTTATAGCAGTTATTACATTATTATAGGTAAAAAATATTTATTTTATAAGAGTAGCAAATGACACACATAAAAGATAGTAAGAGGAACACTAATTAAATACGAGTCAGCAATACTAACTCTATTATTCGGTATCTAAAGCACAATTTAGTTTAGTAAAATCATGTGGTAACTATCTAAAGACCACCAAGGGACAGACCTGCCAAGATAATATCACAAAGTGAAATACTGTACATCCTAGATCTCAGAAGGGAAAATTGACATAATTGTCAATAGACACTTGTGCACACGTGTCATCATTTTAGGATTCTAGCACTTTTTCTTTCCAGTAAATGACAAATTAAGATAACCAAGCACAGGAAAGTGGACAGAAAGTGTGGGCAATTGTCAGAAACCTGATCATACATGGTAAACTCTTAACACATACATCATAAAGAAGAGAACATTTAAAATCAAAATTTAATGAAACTCCATATATTTGGGAATTTAAAACCAGGCCAGAATAACTCATTCACTCTAGGAGAATTAACAGTAGCAATCAAGAAATGCTTATTGCAGAAACAACACTAATGATATGCTAAATCAATAGTCCACTACCAGGATCTGGGGGCCCAGGGTTCAGATCGATACCTTTTACCATGCAGCCATCTATTCCTTAATAAATCAAGGCTATATCCATTTGGACAGCATTACTACAGAAGGTTGGCTGGAAGCATTTTTACTTGATGGCAGCTATTTGATATTATTGATTCAAACCAAGGTTCTCATTTTGGCAACGAAAGTATGAGTCACTGCTACTTGTCTAGCTTAAAGGGAATATTGTGTTGATACTTTCCAGAATGTATGAGTCACTAAAGCATGTAAGATCATCTGGAAGCTTCTATAATCAGCTCCAGAGGTAGAGAACTCTGCCCCTTACAGAACAAAGTAATAAGACAGAAGAATGAGTTCATTATCTTGGAGATTTTGAGCTGATCTTTGCACAGGCCAACTGTAATTGAGAAGAGTGAGGATCTGAATTCAGACATCCTATTCCCCCCTGGAAAAAGTCAACTTTGGCAGCACACACCTAGAATCCCAGCACTGGTGGAACAGAGACAGGAGGATCCTGAACCTTGCTGTCCAGGAAGGTTAGTCAAATTAGTGAACTTCAGGTTCAGTGAGAGATAGTCTAAAGAAAAAAAACATAAAAATGAAAATGAGAATATAAACTAGAGAGAAATTGCGGAAGATTCTTAACATCAGCCTCTGCCTTTCTCAGGCATGAACACATGAACATGTAATACATTAACAAAAGAAACAGATACCTGCACCCAAATCCTGTGGGGAAGAGAACTGACCACCAGGAGTGCAGACATCTTGAGACATCAGGACAGACTGCTACCTCTGCACACCTCTGCCAACATCCCTGGTCCAAGGGGAAACAGCACAATGCCTCTGGACACAGGGATATAGAAACAGATAGCCGCCAGTACCCGCAGTTCTGGTCTGCACCCAGGACCGAACTGAATGGGCCAAAGAGCTCCCTGCACCCAAATCCCATGGAGGAGAGAGCTGGACCCTCAGAAATGTGGATACTCCTTAGAAGTCAGTGGAGACTACCCTCTGCCCACAGTACAGACCCAAGAAGAAATCACATAGTGCCAACTTTGCCTACGAGCACAAGGAAGTACGAACAATCAGGGGCAGAACCCTTTAATTCCTGTCCATGCCTAGAGCTGGAAGAAAGACTCCAGGAGCACCATCAGAACTGAGAGCAAAGCACCTGTTCTCAGAAAAGGCTGAAAGAAAACAGGAAAACAGTTCTATAGGAGTACAGACACAGAGGCCTACAGCAGGGTCAAGTCACTCTCAGAAACAGCAAGACAAGCAAACACCAGAGACAACCAAATGGCTAGAGGCAAGCACAGGAACCTAAACAATAGAAACCAAGACTACTTGGCATCATCAGAGCCTAGTTATCCCACCAAAGAAAATACTGGATATCCAAACACACGAGAAAAGCAAGGTCTCGATTTAAAAATCTCAAATTATGATGATGATGGACGACTTTAAGTAAGTCATAAATAACTCCCTTAAGGAAATACAGGACAATACAAGTAAACAACTAGAAGTCCTTAAAGAGGAAACAGAAAAATCTCTTAAAGAACTACTGTAAAAAAACAGCAAAACAGGAGAAGGAAATGAACAAAACCATCCAGGAGTTAAAAATGGAAATAGAAACAATAAAGAAAGCCCAAAGGGAGACAACCCTGAAGATAGAAAACCCAGGGAAGAGATCAGGAGTCATAGAAGTGAGCATCAATAACAGAATAAAAGTGATAGAAGAGAGAATCTCAGGAGCAGAAGATTCCATAGAAAACATTGAGACAAATGTCAAAGAGAATGTAAAACAGAAAAAGCTCCTAGCCCAAAACATACAGGAAATCGAGGACACAATGAAAAGATGAAACCTAAGGATAATAAGTATAGAAGAGAGTGAAGAATCCCAACTTAAAGGGCCAGTAAATATCTTCAACAAAATCACAGAAGAAAACTTCCCTAACCTAAAGAAAGAGATGCTCATAAACATACAAGAAGCCTACAGAACTCCAAATAGATTGGACCAGAAGAGAAACTCTTTCCATCACATAATAGTCAAAACAACAAATGCACAAACAAAGAAAGAATATTAAAAGCAGTAAGGGAAAAAGGTCAAGTAACATATAAAGGGAGACCTATCAGAATCACACCAGACTTCTCACCAGAGTCTATGAAAGCCAGAAGACCCTGGACAGATGTCATACAGACCCTAAGAGAACACAAATGCCAGCCCAGGTTACTGTTATCCAGCAAAGCTCTCAATTAACATAGATGGAGAAACCAAGATATTCTATGACAAAAACCAAATTTACACATTATCTTTGTACAAATCCAACCCTACAAATGATAATAGATTGAAAACTTCAACACAAGGAGAGAAACTACACTGTACAGATAGCAAGACTATAATTTCCTTGCAATGAAACCAAAAGAGAGATAAACAAACATAATTCCACCTCTAACAATGAAAATAACAGGAAGAGACACTCACTATTACTTAATATCTCTCAACATCAACTGACTCAATTCCCCAATAAAAAGACATAGACTAACAGAATGGATAAGTAAAGAGGACCCAGCATTTCACTGCATGCAGGAAACACACCTCAGAGACAAAGACAGATACTACCTCAGAGTAAAACACTGGAAAACAACTTTCCAAGCAAACGGCCTGAAGAAACAAGCTGGAATTGCCATTCTAATATCAAATAAAGTTGACTTTCAACCAAAAGTCATTAAAAAAGTTAAGGAAGGACACTTCATATTCATCAAAGGAAAAAAATCCACCAAGATGAACTCTCAATCCTAAATATCTGTGCTCCAAATGCAAGGGCACCTTCATTCATGAAAGAAACCTTACTAAAGCTCAAAGTAGACATTGCACCTCACACGATAATAATAGGAGATTTCACACACCACTCTAATCAGTGAACAGATCATGGAAACAGAAATTAAACAGAAACATAAAGACACTAACAGAAGTTATGAACCAAATGGAATTAGCAGATATTTTTAGAACATTCCATCCTAAATGAAAAGTATATACATTCTTCTCAGCACCTCATGGAACCTTCTTCAAAATTTACCATATATTCTATCACAAAAGAGGGCTCAACAGATATAGGAAGATAGAAATAATCTCATGCATCCTATCAGATCACCATGCATTAAGACTGGTCTTCAATAACAACAATAATGACAGAAAGCCCACTTATACATGGAAGTTGAACAATTCTCTACGCAATGACAACTTGGTCAAGGAAGAAATAAAGAAAGAAATTAAAGACTTCTTAGAATATAATGAAAATGAAGATACAACATTCCCAAACTTATGGGACACAATGAAAGTGGTACTAAGAGGAAAAGTCATAAGTCTGAGTATCTGCAAAAACAAACAGGAGAGAGCATATGTCAGCATCTTGACAGCACACCTAAAAGGTCTAGAACAAAAAGAAATAAATGAATCCAAGAGGAGTAGAAGGCAGGAAATAATCATACTCAGGGCCGAAAGCAACCAAGTAGAAACAAAAAGGAATATACAAAGAATCTACAAAACCAGGAGCTGGTTGTTTGAGAAAATCAGCAAGATAGATAAAACCTTAGCCAGATTAACTAGAGGTCACAGAGAGTGTATCCAAATTAACGAAATCAGAAATGAAAAGGGAGACATAACAAGAGAATCGGAAGAAATTAAAAAAATCATCAGATCCTTCTACAAAAGACTATATTCAACAAAAATGGAAAATCTGGAGGAAATGGACAATTTTCTAGACACATACAAGGTACCAAGGTTAAATCAGGAACAAATAAACCATCTAAACAACCCCATAGCTCCTATAGAAATAGAAGCAGTTATTAAAAGTCTCCCAACCAATTTCAGACAGGTACAACAATTCTGGAAATCAGTCTGGAGGTTCCTCAGAAAATTGGACATTGAACTACCTGAGGACCCAGCTTTACCTCTCTTGGGCATATATCCAAAAGATGCCCCAACATAAAACACAGACACATGCTTCACTATGTTCATAGAAGTCTTATTTATAATAGCCAGAAGCTGGAAAGAACCCAGATGCCCTTCAACAGAGGAATGGATACAGAAAATGTGATACATCTACACAATGGAATATTACTCTGCTATCAAAAACAATGACTTTATGAAATTCATAGGCAAATTGTTGGAATTGGAAAATATCCTCCTGAGTGAGGCAACCCAATCACAGAAAAACACACATGGTATGCACTCATTGATAAGTGGATATTAGCCCAAATGCTCGAATTACCCTAGATGCACAAAACACATGAAACTCAAGAAGGATGACCAAAACGCGAATGCTTCACTCCTTTTTTAAAAGGGGAACAAGAATACCCTTGGGAGGGAATAAGGAGGCAAAGTTTAGAACAGAGGCAGAAGGAACACCCATTCGGAGCCTGCCCTACATGTGGCCCATACATATACATCCACCAAACTAGATAAGATGGATGAAGCAAAGAAGTGCAGGCCGACAGGAACCAGATGTAGATCTCTCCTGAGAGACACACCCAGAATACAGCAAATACATAGGCGAATGCCATCAGTAAACCACTGAACTGAGAACGGGACCCCCGTTGAAGGAATCTTAGAAAGGACTGGAAGAGCTTGAAGGGGCTTGAGAACGCATATGAACAATGCCAACCAACTAGAACATCCAGGGACTAAGCCACTACCCAAAGACTGTAAATGGACTGACCCTGGGCTTCAAACTCATAGGTAGCAATGAATAGCCTAGTAAGAACACCAGTGGAAGGGGAAGCCCTTGGTCCTGCCAAGACTGAACCCCCAGTGAATGTGATTGTTGGTGGGAGGGCGGTAATGGGAGGAGGATGGGGAGGGGAACACTCATAGAAAAGGGGAGGGGAGAGTGGTTAGGGGGATGTTGGCCTGGAAACCCTGAAAGGGAATAACAATCAAAATGTAAATAAGAAATACCCAATTTAATAAAGATGAAAAAATAAGTCTCCCAACCAAGAATATCCCAGGTCCAGATGGGTTCAGTGCAGAATTCTATTAGACCTTCATAGAAGACCTCATACAAACACTGTCCAAACTATTCCACCAAATAGAAACAGATGGAGCACTACCAAATTCCTTCTATGAAGCCACAATAACTTTTATACCGAAACCACACAAAGACCCAACATAGAAAGAGAACTTCAGATCAATTTCTCTTATGAATATTGATGTAAAAATACTCAATAAAATTCTTGCAAGTTGAATCCAAGAACCCATCAAAAGGATTACCCATCATGATCAAGTAGGCTTAATCCCAGTGATGCAAGGATGTTTTAATATATGAAAATCCATCGATGTAATCCACTATATTAAAAAAAACCTCAAAGATAAGAACCACATGATCATTTCATTAGATGCTGATAAAGCATATAAGAAAATTCAACACCCCTGCATGATAAAAGTCCTGGAATGATCAGGAATTCAAGGCCCCTATTTAAACATAGGTAAAAGCAATATACAGCAAACCAGTAGGTAACATCAAACTAAATGGAAAGAAACTTGAAGCAATCTCACTAAAATCAGGGACTAGACAAGGCTGCCCATTCTCTCCCTACTTATTCAATATAGTACTCAAAGTCCTAGCCAGAGCAAATAGACAGTGAAAGGAGGTCAAAGGTATTCAAATTGGAAGGGAAGAAATCAAAATATCACTATTTGCAGATGATATGATAGTGTACTTAATTGACCCCAAAAGTTCCACTAGAAAACTACTTAACATGATAAACAATTTCAGTGAAGTGTCGGGGTATAAAATTAACTCAAAAAATCAGTAGCTTTCCTCTGATCAAAGTATACAGAGGGTGAGAAAGAAATTAAGGAAATGTCACCCTTCACAGTAGTCCCAAACAATATAAAATATCTTGGTGTGACTTTAACCAAGCAAGTGAAAGATCTGCATGACAAGAACTTCAAGTCTCTGAAGAAAGAAATGAGGAAGATCTCAGAAAATGGATAGATCTTCCATGCTCATGGATTGGCAGGATTAATATAGTAAAGATGCACATTTTGCCAAAAGCAATCTACATATTCAATGCAATTCCCCATCAAAATTCCTACTCAATTCTTTATAGAGATAGAAAAGGCAATTCCTAAATTCATTTGGAATAACAAAAAACCCAGTTCTTAACAATAAAAGAACTTTTGGAGGAATCACCATCCCTGACTTCAAACAGTATTACAGAGCAATAGTCATAAAAACTGTATGGTATTGGTACAGAGACAGGCAGATAGACCAGTGGAACAGAACTGAAGACCAGGAAATGAACCCACACACCTATGATCACTTGATCTTTGACAAAGGAGCTTTAACCTTCCAATAGAAGAAAGATAGTATTTTCAACAAATGGTGCTGGTTCAACTGGAGGTCAGCATGTAGAAGAATGCAAATTGATCCATTGTTATCACCATGTAAAAAGCTTAAGTCCAAGTGGATCAAGGACTTACACATCAAACCAGATACACTCAGACTAATAGAAGAAAAAGTGGGGAAGAGTCTCAAACACATGGGCACTGGGGAAATTTTCCTGAACAAAACACCAATGGCTTATGCTCTTAGATCAAGAATCAATGAATGGGACCTCATAAAACTGCAAAGCTTCTGTAAGGCAAAAGACACTATCATTAGGACAAACCAGCAACCAAGAGATTGGGAAAATAATATACCAATCCTACATTTGATAGATGGTTAATATTGTATTGAAAATATACAGAGTACTGAAGAAGTTAGACTCCAGAGAGCCAAATAACCCTATTAAAAATGGGGTACAGAGCTAAACAACGCATTCTCAGCTGAGGATTATTGAATGGCCAAAAAGCACCAAAAGAAATGTACAACATCCTTGTCATCAGGGAAATGCAAATCAAAACAAACCTGAGATTCCACCTCACACCAGTCAGAATGGCTAAGATCAAAAACTCAGGTTACAGCAAATGCTGGCGAGGATGTGGAGAAAGAAGAACACTCCTCTATTGTTGGTGGGATTGCAGACTGGTACAACCATTCTGGAAATCAGTCTGGAGGTTTCTCAGAAAATTGGATATTCCACTACCTGAGGTTGCAGCTATACCTTTCCTGGGCATATACCCAAAAGATGCTCCAACATATAACAAAGACAAATGCTCCACTATGTTCATAGCAGCCTTATTTATAATAGGCAGAAGTTGGAAAGAAGCCAGTTCCCTTCAACAGAAGAATAGATCAAAAATTGTGGTATGTCTACACAATGGAGTACTACTCAGCTATCAAAAACAATGACTTCATGAAATTCATAGGCAAATGGAATGAACTAGAAAATATCATCCTGAGTGAGGTAATTCAATCACAGAAAAACACACTTGTTATGCACTCATTGATAAGTAGATATCAGCTCAAAAGTTCGAATTACTCAAGATACAGTCCACAGACCACAGGAAGCTCAAGAAGAAGGATGACTAAATGCATATGTTCCCACTCCTTCTTCAAAGGGGAATAAATATCCATAGGAGGGGATATGGAAGCAAAGTTTAGAGCAGCACCTCAAGGAATGGCCATTCAGAGCCTGCCCCACATGTGGCCCATATATATGCAGCCACCAAAACTAGATAAGATTGATGAAGCTAAAAAATGCATGCTGAAAGGGACCAGATATAGATCTCTCCTGAGAGACATATCCAGAGCATGTCCAATACAGAGGTCAACGCCAGCAACAAACCATTGAACTGAGAACGGGACCCCCGTTGAAGGAATCAGAGAAAGGACTGGAAGAAATTGAAGGGGCTTGAGACCCCATGTGAACAATGCCAACCAACTAGAGCTTCCAGGGACTAAATCACTACCGAAAGACTCTACATGGACTGACCCAGGGCTTCAACTGCATATGTAGCAGAGAATAGCCTTGTTGGGGCACCAGTGGAAGGGGAAGCCCTTTGTCCTGCCAAGGTTGGACGCCCAGTGCAGGGGAATATGGAGGGGCAATAAGGGGGATGTATGGGGGATACCTGTTTGGGGGAGGGAGAGTGGAGGGAATGGGGGCTTATGGATAGGAAATTGGAAAGGGGATTAACATAAGAAATGTAAGTAAAGAAATATGTCTAATAAAAAATTTAAAAAAGAAAAAAAGCAAAACAAAAGAAACACAACTAAGAGGAGTAGGGGGCTGGAAATAATCAAACTCGGGGCTAAAATCAATCAATTAGAAACAAGAGAATAATACAAAGAATCAACAAAACCAGATTTTATTTGAAAGTACTAGTTCTCTAGCCTTCATTTCTAAAAAGGATAGAAGAGAAGACATGAATTAGAAAGCAATTATTTTATGTAAATTGGGTTTTGTGTTATCTGGTGTTACTTTGTAAATGGGAAGTATGCTCCACAGGCTCACACATTTAAATTTGGTCCTCAGCTGGTGGTGCTGGTTTGACAAGTTTTGCATCCTTTGGGACTTTGGTTTTTATAGGTAGAGAGGTATATCACTGAAAGGGAACCTATGAAGGTTTTAGCCCGGCTCCTTTCTCATCCTGTTACAATGGGCCTCTCAGCCAAGATGGGATGTGCTTCTACTGAGTCGACTTCCCTTTGATAACCTTTCCTTCCAAAACTGTGAGCCAAAGTTCCTCTCTTATGTTACTTCTGTGAGATATTTTGGCAGAATGACTAGAGAACACCCAGGGAATGAAAAAGCTTTGCATAGTTGTTTTTAATACAAAATATCATTTATTGAAAACCATTGAATTTATATGAACATAAGCCAGCCATTTGGGTTACTCGAGCAACTAATGATAATATTTTATGCAGTTTTGGGAAAGTTCATTGTTTCTTTCTGCTCAGCAATGCTTGTAGTTAGAATAGAGTTTACATGTAACATTTATTTCAAGCGTTTGATAAATAATTGGTTTTACTTTACCATTTGATCTCGATGAGATGGAAAATTGTTCTATGTCAAATCACTGATAGAGAGAAAAATTAATAGATAGGAACATATATTTAAAATTAGTTGTTACATCTTACAGCACTCAAATATACACAAACCTGGTTTTCAGATATTGAACTTGAGGTTGCGTGAGATTTGTTTTCTAAAATGTTTTAGAACAATGTATCTTGCTTATATGAGAAAAAACTGCTTTGCCATGGGAACATATTATTCATGGGAAGTATGTATCCTAGGCATAAATCATGTACTGAATCTTTAAAGACAACATAGGAAGTGGCCCATAAAAGTCATCTTTGATTTTTCTCAGTCGTTTTTAATTTTTCTCTGTTGCCATCACAATGTCTTGGTACCCTCAGCAGTTACCTTTCTCTGGATCAATGGCTAAATAATAGCAAAGTGATAACAGAAACACATCACCTTGATAAATATCCCCTCTCTGCAGATTGTCTATATTGTCCTTGTGTGCATAAAAAATCCATTTATTTAAATGTCACAAAAGATGACTTTGATTAATGTTATTAGTAGCTAAGAATGTGATTCTACTCACTGAGATAGCAAAACAGAACTGTGATGTTCAACATTGTTCAATAGAAACCAGAAAGGAGGAAAGACTTTTTCTTATCTAGATATTTATGTGTATGGTAACTGTCAGAGTCTAAAGAAAAATAATTTTCTGTTCAAAAGAGGGGAAAGAACGAGTCATAAATATATCTCATGTCATTGAAGCTTACAATAATCTATTACATCATCCATTAAAGAAGAGAATTTATAAAGCACTCACTGTTATAGTTTTAAAGGACGAAGGGATATTTTGTGAAACTCACAATATGAGAGCTGCTCCCTCCTGCTTGTAGCAGGGCTGCCACAGAGAGCCAGCTTCTCACATTACCTCTCTTTTGCAAGTGATGGGGACAGAGTTTCTCTCTTTAATCCTGGGCCAGTCTGCCAAGGCAGTCTTGAGAGGAGTAGCACAGAAAATTTCTCTCCTTCCATGTTTAGGTTTAGGGGGTTTGTCTATGCTGTAGAGATTTTTTCGTCTGTCTGATGAGCTATCCAGTGTAATACTAGATTGAAAAAGAGTCTGGTTTTGTGGTTTTGGGGGGTGTTCACCATTAGGATTAACCTTGAATTATAACATACATAAAACAGCACAGACTTCCAGTTAAGGTAATCTTATCTTCAACAATTTTAACATTTGGGGCAAGATAATTATTAGTTGCATGTAATTGATGTAGACTATTGCCTGCAATGTGTAATATTGAGTAGCATCCTTGGTCTTCACCTACCAGGTGATACAGCTTCTTCACTGACCCAGCTATGAAAGCCAAAAATAACTCCAGCATTGCCATCTATTCCCAGAGAGATCATGTGTATCCTAAGAACCCTGTCCTTGAATAGCATATACCAGTATACTAAAATAAATAGTGGTTTAGATACTCAAAAGGGAGCAAATCGAAAAACATCCTCCTGTGGAAGCAGAATTACAGAACATAGATAATAAGGAAGATCCTCAGCATGACTGTTGGAAAGACAGAGCACTGAGCCCCATTTCCTATAAAATGCATCAGGCTGTAATAGATGACTATAAAAATCTGTCATTATTAAGATGAAGGACATAGGTATTAGGACCACAGAATGAATGCAGAAGAGCAAATGAGCGAGCCATGAGGAAGATTTCAAAGCTATCTGTAAGTGCTTTGAAGAGCTAAAATGGTATTAATTATCACAGGAATGCCAGAGGCCATGGGAACAGAAGACTAATGACAATAAGTAGAGGAGACATGGAAAGCCTAAAAAAAAAAACATAACGGAAAGAATATTTTCTTTGGAGAAAAGAAAATCCTCTATTGTTAAAAGAGAGAAAGGATATATATGGTATACAGAGTTCCTTAGATGATAAATATAAACAATGAAAAACTCATCATAACACAATTGAAGGAAAATTTCAAACACAAAACCAGTGCAACATGAGAAATTCCAGAAATAAAGCAAATGACTCCAAAACAACATGAATAAAATCAACCACATAATTAATACCAATATAAAGTCAGGATAATATGTGTAAGTTCCACAAAGCTCTATATACTAGCCAGAATGTCGCTGAAAGTAAAGATGTGATAAAAATAGTTTTAAGCTTCTGGCTTTGCATAGTTGGTCAAGCAAAAATCCACTTGGGAACCAGGCTGAGAGGATGTACTGAACCTCATGAAGATGTGGGAAATATAGGGGAAAGGTGAATACATATGATAAGTCTTTTTATTGTTGTGCATAAAAACCAGGATAAGAAAAGAAGAATGTTCATGTCAACTGAGAACAAAGATTTCAGACAACACCATGCAGTGGGAGACATAACAGGGCAGATGAGCTCACCTCACTCAACTCACTCAAATATGGGTTTTGGTAGGACAAAGTTTTAGAATGCCAAGGACTAACCTCAGCATGGAGAAGGGTTCCTGAAAGAAGGGGTATCTGGGAGCTGTGAAACAATGACTCAAATTCAAATCATGGGTTACAAGCTGATGGCCTATGCTCTGCTTGAGATAGCTTTCAGATTGTTTTCTCTATGTTCTGCCCAAGACAACTTTCTAAAAACTTTCTGGATAGCTCATCTCTTGCAGATCAAAAGCCCAGTCTTTTATTTACATTTCAATTCAGTCACTACACCAGGTCCCCTTTTGATTATCCAATTAATCAGCAGCTCAAGACCCTAGCCCTTGATTCTTAGGAGAGAGCAAGCAAATTTTTTAACAATGCAAAAGAACTCAGAGATCTGTCTGCCTTTGTTAAGCACAGACAAACTAGCTGTGTGGAACCCTACCCTGAAATTACCCTTACTACCTCTTCTGGGTCTGGACTTAAACTCCCTTTGTCCCAGGCTAACCATGAACTCTGGAATCTGCCTGTCTTTGTATGCAGAAACATAGGGGTTTGCAACCCCAAAAGAACAATAGGAAACAACCAGAGCTCCCAGGGACTAAACCACTACCCAAAAAGTAAACATGGACAGACCCATGGCTCCAGCTGTATATGTAGCAGAGAGTGGCCTTGTTGGTCACAAATGGGAGGAGAAGCCCTTGGTTCTGCCAAGGCTGTACCCCTCAATGTAGGGGTATGTCAGGCGAGGGAGGTGGGAAGGAGTGGTTGGTTGGGTAGGGGAACACCCTCATAGAAGGGAGAGGGGGGATGGGGTAAGGTGTGTATGGACAGGAAACCAGGAAAGGGGATAACATTTGAAATGTAAATGAAAAGTATCTAATTAAAAAATACTTAGCTGTGTAGAATCTTGCCCAATGATTACCATGCCCTGAATCTCTTTATCTCCTTCCTTAGTTTCTGATAAGTTGGCTTATAGAGCAACTGCCTTTGTTCTTTTAGATCTGTGAGGCTCCTTATACAATTCATATTGCATCCTTATATTTTTCATAGTTGTGAAATTATATATTTTTGAGCTCACATTTCAGAGTTTTTTTCCAATCTTAAGTGCTGTCCTGAACGTCTCATAGTTTACCATTTTGCTGAGAAATTAGCCATACCCTCACCTTGAGGACTCATGCTGTCTTTACCATGCATAGTCACTAACCTTGGCAGAAAGGACATTCCTTGAAGGAGGAACATGAAGTTTATATATATATATATATATATATATAATCTGTCATACCATGCCCTCCCTGACATGGCAGACTCAGCACTAGACATCAGCAAGTTTAGGAAATCAGTGGTGAATTATGGGTCTTAATCAGTGAGTATATGAAAAGAAAATAACTATAATGCTTTGCATTTAAATTAGAAGAAAAATACCTTACAAAAAGCAGAAAAACAAAGTAAAATTTTAAAACACACCAGAAAGAAAATGTGCAGTACGACAATGCATATGAAGAGATATGAAAATTTAATTAAGCTATATTTGCTAGTAAAATTATGGAGGCTAAAATGTTCAATTATGAAATATGACTGAGTAATTTCTTGTCCTTGGAGTCATGTTCATGAAAGGATACAATATAGGAAGTGTCAGAGCCAATGAAATTTAAAATCCCAAAAGTCAAAATTTAGGTGTAAATATCATTTGGCACTATGTAAGGAACATAGAAAGAGCCAATTGCTGTATAATTATGTTTATCATCAGTGTAGTCTTAGTTATTAGCATATTTCTACAAGTAATGGCATAAGTGCAGCAGAATAACACAGCATCGTATATTTTCCCCATTATTTGTGTATAGTGTGTGGATGTGTATGTATGTTTTTAGCATGTGTCTAAAGTACATGTATGTACATGAATCCAGAGGTTGATAGCAAGAATCCTTTTTGATACCACTTCCACCTTACTCATTGAATCTCTTAATCAAATCCAGAGATTGTCGATATAGTTAATTTTGTTAGCCTTCTGACTTATTAGGTTGGAATTATAGGTGAGACATCATTTCCACCTGACATTTGCGTGGATTTCTGGACATTTAAACTCTGACCCTCATGTTTGCATGGCAAGTGCATTGACTGCTGTGTCATCTCCCCAGACCATGTATACCATTATAAAATATTTCAATGATGGTTTTAATAAACTGGAAACATTATAATTATAATTAGGAAAAACTCTATAATAAAAATGATATATAGCATTTTTGCAAACTCATACAATATACAAACTAGTTTGATCCTTATTTCTTGCTCCTAGTTTTCTTATAAAATAGGATAAAAAGCTTTGTGTGTGTGTGTGTGTGTGTGTGTGTGTGTGTGCATGTGCGCATGCTCAGCATACATGTGTCCATGCCACCATAAATATATGGAGATTTATTTGTAGGAGAGGTTTTCTCCTTCCAGTGTAGGTACTTGAGATTGAACTGAGGTTATTAGGCTTGGAGGAGTGTGCCTCTTGCATAAGACTTCAGTTTAGTTCCCAGAACCCATGCAAGGAGCCTTCAACCACCTGTAAGTATACCTTGAGAGAATGCAATATTCTTGTCTGACTTTTAGGGTTCTTCTACTCTCTCTCTCTCTCTCTCTCTCTCTCTCTCTCTCTCTCATACACACACACACACACACACACACACACTCACACACCCCACATGTACAAATGCACATTTAAAAATAAAAATATTCTAAAATACATACTTATAATGAACAAAAAGAAATCTGAAATATATTGAGAGATATTTCTTCTTTAATGTGGGATGGTTTTGATATTATAAAGTTGTCAGTACTTCTAATTAATCTGAGTTCAGTATTTCATTTGGATTTCTTCAGAAACTTGATAAACCTCACCTAAAGTTTATACTTAGGAATAAATTTTCATGAAAATGATAAAGAATTTTAATTATCTTGAGATATAAAAGCAAAGCAATCAAAACAATACAATTTGTCTTAAGAGCAAACACATATGTGTGTAGATCTCTACATTAACAAATATTAATCCATTTTTTTTCACAGCAGCTAAGAGTAGTAGCAAGAGACCATGGACATGAGCCTCATGGAAGGAAGATGTGGAGAGTCATTTGGATCTTACCTGAAATGCTAACCACATCTTTCTATATTCCCTCCTAGTTATATGGAATTCTGTTCATTCTGTCTTGATCTTAGGATATGCTAGAGCATAGAGGCTCTAGACAGTTAACTAAAGGATGGGGAGAAGATTCTATCTAGGAACTAGGAGAAGTTGTCCTCAATGCTGGAGTGAGTCTTTAGTGCAGCTTCCTTGAAGTCACAATTTGCTCCCAGAAATATGCCCCCATCTGTGCATTGTAGAGAAGTAAAAAACTCATTGGTTACTCAAGTTGTTCTTTACCAAATCATGATGTGGTCTATCTTGGGTGGCCTGTCTAGAGTGAATAGATGCTTGTGTTTGTCTCCCCAGGAAGAGTTAACACAGCAGGATGAATATAGATGGGGATCATAATAAAAATGCATAGTCAGTCCAATCAAGTATGAAAATAACATATAACTGAAATTTGTACTCTAAACATGTGATCTAAATAAACTCATCATCGATGCACTAGGACAAGGAGTGTACGAGCACTCATCATGGTGTTATGTGGTCTAGCTAGGAGGTAGAGATGATAGGAGGTAGTGAAGAGATCAAGAACACAGGGATCATGCTTCTATGCCTTACCCTGAAGTCCAAAGCCATGTGATATTTTAAACAAAATAGAAAGCCTCAGTAATGTGAACACTCCACCAGTGTTTCTGGAAGCACTCATCCACACAAGAGCATCATTTCTGGCTTACTGTAATTTGAGAAAGGTTTGAAAGAGATATTTCTTCTTCCAGGTGTGTTGCAATCTCAGAGGACTACAAATGTCTGTCAGTCTCGGGCTGGAAAATTAACTCAGTAGGTCAAGTGCTTTCTCCGCAAGTATGAGGACCAGAGTTCAGATCCATAGCATTTCTATAAATGCCAGGAAAAAGTTGTGGCCTACAGTCTTTAATCATTGCATATGAGAAACTGAGACAAAAGATAACTGGAGTAACTAAACTTGGAGTAGCTGATCTGCTCAGCTCTCAGTTCAAGCAAGAGACTCTCTTTCATTATATGAGATCAAGAACAATTGAAGAAACCTGACATTGCTTCCATATGCACTTGTACAAACACACACACACACATATTTATTCATACATGAGACCACGCATACATGAACATGTATACATACGTGCACCCCATACATATATACACAAAATTATAATTTAATTAAATTTATTTGTTAAGTTAATATGTTAATTACCAGTTTCATTTATAACTTTCAACAATCCAACTCAGTGGAGAAAAAGAACTTAGAAAAATCTCCATTTCTTTTGGTCTTTGTTTTTGGTACATGAATTCTCTGCTCAACTGCAATTCAAAGTCCTGCTGGGTTTAGCATAGGCAGAAGAAATAGAAGGCCACAGAACTTGACAGAAATAGCAATTATTTATGCACTGTAGAAGCATAAGGTGGGAAATGTTCAAAAGCCACAGTGAGAGGCTGCTGGGGAGGTTGGGGAATATTCAAGATGTCCTAGGTTCTTGGAATGCCTTGACAGTCCCTGGAGAAAATACATATTTAGTACCACAAGGTATCCAATGTTAAATTTCATTTTCAAGGGAGAATAATTACAGGATTAAGTACATGACAACTTGGGCATGAGAGTCATTGCTCCTCTCATTGCACAGAAGGATCACTTCTCACCATGTACTCCCAAGGGTAGGAAAATATAAACTCTTTCTGTAAGAAAAAAAATTGGCCTTGGCCCCGGGGGAGTACTTAACTCACAGAATAAAGTTGAAATTTTGTAAACAATTTTTCCTTTAGTATGGGACTGAAATGACTGAATGATATTCAAAAATAGGACTCAAAACTGTAAATACAACAGCATTCTTCCTGACGTATTTAACCCCTCTCTTGGGATATTTTCAGCTGTTCTTAGACTTTATAACCTCCCACGATCTTCCTTTATAGTTTTCAAGCTGAGGCTATTCCTAAATGCCCATTTTTTTTTCTGTTTCTAATCACAGTGCTCTCACAAACAACAAATTCTGGTGAGAATATGGAAAAGGGAGAAGCACAATTCTGGGATGAATGAAAATTGGCACAGACACTATGAAGAACAGTTTGGAGGTTCCTTAAGCAACTGGAAATAGAACTACCATATGATGCTGCTATTCCACCTCCATGTCCATGTCTGAAGAAATCTAAGTGCTTGTACACCTATTTTTATCATGTAGTTGTTAATGAGAGTCATGCTATGGAATGAGACTGTATATGCATATACAGATGAGCAGATAAAGAAAATGCAGTATTCATATGTAATAAAGTTTTTATCAGCCACAGAAAGAATAAAATTGAACTGGAAATCATTACATTAAATGAGATAATTTCCACACTATTAAACATTTATTTTTATATGCGTATATATAATTTATATATACACAAACATACAAAAATAATAGAAAGGAAACTACTATTTGGATGAGAAGGGATACCAGTGGGGGAGGGGAGGAAAGACAAGCTGTATGCATAATGTTTTGTAAGGTTTGTAAAGTTTACTTTTGGGTTATTTACATGCTGAGTTAGTTATCTGCCCTCATATCTTGTTTCAAACTGGACATGGTATTGCAATGCTTGTATCAAAAATCTTCTGTCTCAACTTTGCATGAACATTTCCTACCATTTATTCTATGGAACATTTCCTACCATTTATTCTATGCCTTGCCAATAGATGCTGATCACCCAATGGCTGGATAGAACAGAGAATAGCTTGGGACACTCACTAGAGAGAGGAAGGAGAGAAGGAGGGTCAGATCGACAGGGAGGGTGGAATGTAGTGGAAATTTAAGGGTTCTTTGGAAAGTAGGTTGTAAGGTGTTTTGCAGGGGCAGATACATGAAGGATTGTTTAGTTGAAGAAGACTCAGGTGAAGGGATGTTCTGCTAAACCAAGCATGTGAAAGAACACATGATGAAGGATTCTTTGCTAACAACATGCATGCCCTGGTCTGCCCTATATTGCATAGTTGAGATGCTTCTTTCAGGAATCTGAAGAGAAAAATGTACCAAAATACTTCTGGTTGGTGGACTTCGTGACATGGATTTGTATGTTGATTTTTCATAAAAGAAAATATTTTTATATTTTTGCTTGTGGCTATTGTTTTTTAGAGTTCTATCAAAGGGAGATGAAGCTCCAACTTACACAAAGAACTATAGCTAACTGACTAAAGCTGGGATTGGACAGGTGGTCCTCCTTAGGGAAGAACATACCAGTTGGTTATCCAATAAAAATGTTCCCCTCTGAAAACATATATACAATTATACAGACCAGGAAGGTTATATTTAGAAATATATATTTAAATAAAATACATACATTCATGCAGTAATAATTAATGAAAAAGAGAACATGACTTTGAAGGAGAGCTGGAAGGTATGGCGATTAGTATATGCTTGGCCCCAGGGAGTGGCAGTATTAGGAGGTGTGGCCTTGTTGGAGGAAGTGTGTCAATGAGGAGGCAGGGCTTTGAGGTCTTATATGTGTTTAAGTCTGGCAGTGTGATCTGGTTCCCTTCAGAATAAGATGCAGAACTCTCAGCTCCTTCTTCAGTAGCTAGCCTGCCTGGATGCTGCCATATTTCCTGCCTTGATAATAGTGGACTGAACCTCTGAATCTGCAAACCAGCCCCAATTAAATGTCCTTTATAAGATTTGCCTTGCTCTTGGTGTCTCTTCACAGCAGTGGACACCTTAAGACAGGAGGGATTTATAGGAGTGTTTGGAGGGAAGAAAGAAGAAACATGTAAATAAAGTACAATAATAAAAATAACCAAAGGGGGAGTGAATTAAAATAGTTTTCAAATGAAAGATGAACAATTGAAGGATACTACCCTTTAAATATTATATAATTTGAAAGGTAACATTAGTTACCATAATTATGTTATAGTTAACATAAAAAGCCTAAAGAAAAAATCTGTAAATTTAAAGATATGTTTATGTGTGACTGTAAGACTTTTGTCATGTTATTTTATATTTATTTAAACATTCCTCTTACGGCTTGGGGCTGTACCTCAGTAGAACTACATATAACTGGCATGTGTGAGTCACTGGGTTCTAGCCACACCATAATAAAGGACCAAGTAAACAAATACACTCTTTTGGTGATGAATTGAGGAGATTGTTTGCTAACAGTCTTGTATATTATTCTCAGATGTTTGTTACCAAAGATCATGTTTTGTGTGGTCTTATTTGCATACAGATTTTAATGCCTATCATTTTCATTCTCCAATTTAAATTTTTATTAGATGCTCATGTTTGTATGCGTGGGTTCCCTTGTGACAGTGTGGGTTTATTGGTGATGGTAGGGGTGTGTGTGTGTGTGTGTGTGTGTGTGTGTGTGTGTGTGTGTGTGTAGCATAAGTGCATTTGTTAACCCTGGTTGTTCCTTAGACCTGTTCTTTAAGTCTTTCACTGGAATCTGGGATTTACTTATTCAACCAGGCTGGCTAGTCAAGAGCTCTGGGATCCACCTATCCCTACCTCCCTAGCATTGGGATTATAAGGCATACACTACCATAAACAGCATTTTACATAGATGTTGGAGATCAAACTCAGTTCCTTAAATTTTCATAGCAAAAAGATTGCTAACTGATCTATCTTTCCAGTCTCCAGGTTACATTTTTTAGACATTTTTCTCTTATTGGTTATTTTTTATACATGTCAAATATTGTCCCCTTTCCAGGTTTCCCTTCTAGAAATCTAGGGTCTTCTCATGCTTCTGTGAGGGTGCTCCCCCACCCACCAACACACACCTTTTTGGCCTCTCTGCCCTGACATTTCTTTACACTAGGGCATCAGGCCTTCACAGGACCAAGGGCCTCTATTCCCATTGATGCCCTAGAAAGCCATCCTTTGCTGCATATGCAGCAAGAGCCATAGGTCCATCCCTGTGTCCTCTTGGGATAGTGGTTTAGTCCCTGGGAGTCTGGGAGGTCTGGTTGATTGATATTGTTGTTCCTATGGGGTTGCAAAACCTTCCAGCTCCTTCAATCACTTCTCTAACTTCTCCATAGGGGACCCCATTCTCAGTTCAATGGTAGGCTGTGAGCATCTGCTTCTGTATTTGTCATGCTCTGGCAGAACCTCTCGAGAGACAGCTATATCAGGCTCCTGTCAGCATGCAACATTGTCTGGGTTTTGTGACTGCATGTGGGATGAATTCCCAGGTGGAGCAGTCTCTGGATGGACATTCCTTCAGTCTCTACCCCAGATTTTGTCTCCATATTGCCTCCTGTGAGTATTTGGTTCCCCCTTCTAAGAAGGACTGAAACATCCACATTTTGGTTTTCCTTCTTGAGTTTCATGTGGTTTGTGAACTGTATATTGGTTATTCCCAGATTTTGGGCTGGGAGTGAGTGCATCGGGGAGTACATGCCATATTTGTTCTTTTGCAACTGGGGTTACCTCTCTCAGGATAATATTTTCTAGTTCCATCCATTTGCTTAAGAATTTCATGAAGTCATTGTTATTAAGAGCTAAGTATTATTCCATTGTGTAGATGTACCACACTTTCTGTAACCATTCCTAAGTTGAAGGACATCAGGGTTCTTTCTACCTTCTGGCTATTATAAAGAAGGCTGCTATGAATATAGTGGAGCATGTGTCTGTATTATACATTGGAGCATCTTTTGGGTATATGCCCATGAGTGTATAGCTTGGTCCTCAGGTACTACTATGTCCAGTTTTCTGAGGAGCCACCAGACAGATTTCCAGAGTGGTTGTTCCAGCTTGAAATCCCACCAACAATGGAGGAGTGTTCCTCTTTCTCCGCATCTCCAGCATTTGTTGTCACCTGAGCTTTTGATCTTAGCCATTCTGACTGATAAGAGGGAAAATCACAGGGTTGTTTTGATTTGCATTTCCCTGATGACTAAGGACTTTGAACATTTCTTTAGGTACTTCTCAGCCATTCGCTATTCCTCAACTGTAAATTCTTTGCTTAGCTCAGTACCCCATTTTTAAAATAGGTTTATTTGATTCTCTGGAGTATATCTTTTTAAATTCTTTGTATATATTGGATACTAGCCCTCTATTGGATATAGGATTGGTAAAGATCTTTTCCCAATCTGTTGGTTACCATTTTTTCCTATTGACAATGTACTTTGCCTTACAGAAGCTTTGAAATTTTGTGAAGTCCTATTTGTCAATTCTTGATCTTAGAGGATAAGCCATTGGTGTTCTGTCCAGGAAATTTTCTTCTGTTCCCATATGTTTGAGGGTCTTCCCTGCTTTCTCTTCTATTAGTATCAATGTTTCTGGTTTGATGTGGAGGTCCTTGATTCAAGTGGACTTTAGCTTTGTATAAGGTAATGAGAATGGATTGATTTGCATTCTTCTATATGCTCACCACTAGTTGAACCAGCACCATTTGTTGAAAATGCTGCCTTTTTTCCATTGTATGGTTTTAGTGACCATAGGTGTGTGGGTTCATTTGTGGGTCTTCAATTCTATTCCATTGATCTACCAGCCTGAGTCTGTACAAATACAATAAAGTTTTTATCAGTATTGTACTGTAGTTCAGCTGGAGGTTAGGGATGTTGATTCCCCCAGAAGTTCTTTTATTGATGTGTATAGTTTTTGCTATGGTGGTCATTTTGTTATTCCAAAAGAATTTGCAAATTGCTCTTTCTGAGTGAAGAATTGAATTGGAATTTTGATGGGGATTGAATTGAATCTGTAGATTGCTTTTGGCAAGATGGACATTTTTACTATATTAATCCTGCCAATCCATGAGCCTGGGAGATGTTCCCATCTTCTGATATCTTCTTCAACTTCTTTCTTCAGAGATTTGAGTTTTTGTCATACATCTTTCACTTGCTTTGTTAGAGTCACACCAAGGTATTTTACATTATTTGTGACTATTGTAAAGGGTGTTGTTTCCCTAATTTCTTTCACAGCCTCTTTATCCTTTGAGTAGAGGAAGGCTAGTTATTTTTTTTTTGAGTTAATTTACATCCAGTCACTTTGCTGAATTTGTTTAACAGTTATAGGAGTTTTGTTGTGTATTTTTGGGGGTCACTGAAGTTTACTATCATATCATCTGCAAATACTGATATTTTGGCTTCTTCATTTCCAATTTGTATCCCATTGACCATCTTTTGTTGTCTGATTGCTCTGGCTAGGACTTCAAGTACTATATTCAACAGTTTTCTCAGCATCTAATGAAATAATCATGGAGTTTTTTCTTTGAATTTGTTTACATAGTGGATTACAATGATGGATTTCCATAAATTGAACCATCCCTGCATCCCTGAGATGAAGCCTATTTGATCATGATGGATGATCCTGTTGAAATGTTCTTGAATTTGGTTTCCAAGAATTTCAGCCCTGACTTTGATTATTTCCCACCGTCTTCTCCTCTTGTGTGTATTTGTTTCTTTTTGTTCTAGAGCTTTAAGGTGTGTTGTGAAGGTGTTAATGTATGCTCTCTTCATTTTCCTTTTGGAGGCACTCAGAGCTATGCGTTTTCCGTTTACCACTGCTTTCATTGTGTCCCATAAGTTTGATTATGTTGTGCCTTCATTTCATTAAATTCTAAAAAGTCTTTAATTTCATTATTTCTTTCTTCCTTGACAAAGTTATCATTGAATAGAGTGCCTCTCATGTTCCAGATATATGTGGGCTTTCTTTCGTTTTTGTTGCTATTGAAGACCAGCTTTAGACTGCTGTGATCTGATAGGATGCAAGGTATTATTTCAATCCTCTTGTGTCAGTAGAGGCCTGTTTTGTGAATGATTGATTATATGGTCAATTTTGGAGAATGTACCATGAGGTGCTGAGAAGAAGTTATATACTTTTTTAGGAAGAAATGTTCTATAAATATCTGTTAATGTCAAATCCATTTGGTTCATAACTTCTGTTAGTTTCTCTATGTCTCTGTTTAATTTCTGTTTCTGTGACTTGTCCATTGATGAGAGTGGGGTATTGAAATCTCCTACTATTATTGTGTGATGTGCAATGTGTGTTTTGAGCTTTAGTGAGGTTTCTTTTATAAATGTAGGTGCCCTTGTATTTGGAACATAGATATTTAGAATTGAGAGTTCATCTTGGTAGATTTTTCCTTTGATGAATATGAAGTGTCCTTCCTTATCTTTTTTTGATAACTTTTGATTGAAAGTTGATTTTATTTGATATTAGAATGGCTACTCCAGGTTGTTTCTTCAGACCATTTGCTTGGAAAGTTGTTTTCTAGCCATTTACTCTGAGGCAGTGTCTGTCTTTGTCTCTGAGGTGTGTTTCCTGTATGCAGCAAAACGCTGGGTCCTCTTTATGCATCCAGTCTGTTAGTTTATGTCTTTTATTGGGGAATTGAGTGCAATGATGTTAATAGATATCAAGGAATAGTAATTTTTGTTTCTTGTCATTTTTGTTGTTATTGGTGGAACCATGCTTGTCTCTTTTCCATTGGTTTTGTTGCAAGGAGTTTACTTTCTTGCATTTTCTGTGTTGTAGTTTCCCTCCTTGTGTTGGAGTTTTCTGTATATTATCCTTTGTAGGGCTCTATATTTGTAGAAAGATATTGTGTAAATGTGGTTTTTTCATGGACTATCTTGGTTTCTCCATCCATGTTAATTGAAAGTTTTGCTGGATAGTGTATCCTGGGCTGACAATTGTGTTCTCTTAGGGTCTGTATGAAAATCTGCCCAGGATTTTCTGACTTTCATGGTCTCTGGTGAGAAGTCTGGTCAAATTCTGATCGGTCTTCCTTTATGTCTTACTTGACCTTTTCCCTTTAGTGCTTTTAATATTTCTTTGTTTTGTGTTTTTGGTGTTTTGACTATTAGGTGAAAAGAGGAATTTCTTTTCTGGTTCAATCTATTTGGAGTTCTGTAGCCTTCTTTTATGCTTATGGGCATCTCTTTCTTTAGGTTAGGAATGTTTTCTTCTACAATTTGGTTTAAGATATTTACTAGCCCTTTAAGTTTGGAGTCTTCATTCTCTTCTATACCTATTATCCTTATGTTTGATCTTCTCACTGTGTCCTGGATTTTTTGGATATTTTGAGCTAGGAGCTTTTTGAATTTTACATTATCTTTGATGGTTGTGTTAATTGTTTCTATGGTATCTTCTGCTCCTGAGATTCTCTCTTCTATCTCTTATATTCTTTTGCTGATGATTCCATCTATGACTCCAGATCTCTTCCCTAGGTTTTCTATATCCAGGTTTGTCTCCCTTTGTGCTTTCTTTATTGTTTCTATTTCCATTTTTAAATCCTGGATGGTTTTGTTCAATTCCTTCACCTGTTTGGTTGTGTTTTCCTGTAATTCTTTAGGGGATGTTTTCATTTCCTTTTTAAGGGCTTCTACTTGTTTACTTGTATTTTCCCGTATTTCTTTAAGGGAGTTATTTATGTTCTTCTTAAAGTCCTCTATCATTTTCACCATAAAATGTGATTTTTAAATCCAAATCTTGTTTTCCCAGTGTTTTTGGATATCCATTATTTGCTTTGGTAGGGGAACTGGTCTCTGATGATGCCAAGTATTCTTGGTTTCTGTTGCTTAGTTTCCTGTGCTTGCCTCTCGTTATCAGTTTGTCTCTGGTGTCAGCTTGTTTTGCTGTCTCTGACAGTGGCTTCACCCTCCTGTAGGCCTGTGTATCAGCACTCCTGTAGACTTGCTTTCTTTCAGCAGGATATGGGAACAGATTGGTGTTCTTGGTTTTGTTTGACCTGAAGACTACAGGCAGTTTACTTGGGGCACTAGAATTGGTCTTACCTCTGCTCTCAGGTATGTTGACACTCCTGTTGACAGGCTTTCAGCTATTGGTGCAGGCAGTAACTGGAAGAGTCCTGCCCCTGACTGATCCTAGTTCCCCGTGCCCAAAAGGCACAGGTGGCACTAGACAGTCTCCTCTTGGGTCAGGAGTGTGGGCAAAAAGTAGTTGTCTCCTCTGAGTTCCCAAGATTGTCAGCAATTCTGAGGGTCCAGCTCCCTCCCCCATGAGATTTACTTGCAGTGATTTGTGGGGCTGAGTCAGTTCAGTTCCAGGTGCAGGCTGAATCCAGCAGGTTCCTGCCGCTGACTGCTCTTATATTCCTGTATCTAGAGGCACTGTGCATTTTCCTCTTGGGCCAGGAATGTGAACAAAAGTGGGCAGATGTGGTGGTCTCTCCTGAGGTCTCAGGATTGTCTACCCTTCTGGTAGTTTAGCTCTCTCCCCCAAGGGATTGGCATGCAGGGAGCTGTGGGATCTGTTCTGTTCAGTTCTGGGCACAGACAGAAATTGGAATTGTCCTGTCCCGGAGTTCTTCTGCCTTTGTATGTCTTGAGGCCACTAGGCAGGTTGCTTGGAGGAGAAAAGTTGGTCTTACCTCTGCTCTCAGGTATGTAGGTGGTCCTCGTGACTGGCTTTCAGCTCTTGGTGCAGGCAGAAACCCAAAGGGTCCTGCCCCTGACTGCTCCTATGTCCCTGTGACCAGAGGGCAGAGATGGCACTAGGTAATTTCTTCTTGGGTCAGGAATGTGGGCCGAGAGTAGTCTCCTCTGAGTTCTCGGGATTGCCTGTGCCCCTGAGGTACCAGCTCTCTCCCTCATGGGATTTGGGTGCAGGGAGCTGTGGGACCAGTTCAGTTCTGGATTTTCCATATATTATCCTTTGTAGGACTGGACTTGTGGAAAAGCCATTGAGAGTTTTGCTGGATATAATAGCCAGGGCTGGCATTTGTGTTCTTATGGTTTGTATGACATCTGCACAAGATCTTCTAGCTTTCATAGTCTCTGTTGGGAAGTCTGGTGTGATTCTGATAGGTCTGCCTTTATATGTTATTTGACCTTTTTCCCTTACTGCTTTTTAACATTCTTTTTTTTTTTTTTTTGCATTTGGAGTTTTGACTTTTAATGTGATGGGAAGAATTCTTTTCTGGTTCAATCTATTTGGAGTTCTATAGACTTCTTTTATGTTTATGGGCATCTCTTTCTTTAGGTAGGGAAGTTTTCTTCTATAATTTTGTTGAAGATATTTACTGGTCCTTTAAGTTGGGAGTCTTCACTCTCTTTTATATCTATTATCCTTAGACTTGCTCATCTCATTGTGTCCTGGATATCCTGGATGTTTTGTGTTAGGATATTTTTTCATTTTCATTTTCTTTCACTTCTACCTGTTTACCTGTGTTGTCCTATATTTTTTAAGGGATTTATTTATGTCTGTCCTCAAGTACTGTACTGTCATCAGGAGATGTGATTTTATGTCCAAATCTTGCTTTTCCGGTGTGATGGGGTATCCATGACCTGCTGTAGTCAGAGAACTGGGTTTTGTTTATGCCAAGTGACCTTGGTTTCTGTTGTTTAGGTTCTTGTACTTACCTCTTGCCATCTGGTTATCTCTGATGATAGCTCGACTTTGTCCTCCTGTAAGCCTGTGTGTCAGCACTCCTGGGAAACCAGCTTTCTCCCAGCAGGATCTGGGTACAGAGAGCTGTGCCACAGGGTCAGCTCTGGGTGCAGATAAAAATCTGAATCAGGCTGAAACTTTTTTAGCACTCTTCTCATCTGCTGTGTAACCTAGGTTTAGAGGTTCAGTCCAGTATCATCATAGCTGGAGCATTGCAGCATCCAAGTAGGCATGATGCAGAAGGAGCTGAGATTTCTACATCTTCATCTGAAGGCTGCTAGTAGAATACTCCAGGTTGCATTTTAATGGACATATTATATTGTAAGTTTATGTCAAAAAGATCTCAAATAATTTGAGAATCTGGTTATATGCATTCTACTCTGAATTTTATCTAAATACTAGCAGAACCAAACACACAGTAAACTCCTGTCCTGCTTCATTTGCAGTGGCACCAGTTCTATAGAAACAAATTATAACTCCCTGACATTATCTGGTGTTCTGCTGGGAGATTTCATGCAGTGGGGGCACAGCTTATGCTAATAACAGAAATAAGACACTGATAACTTTATGAAGAGAGGACACCAGGGTTTAGAAAGAAGGGTAAATTGGAAAATGAAAAGTAGTCAAGGATTACAGCTATTGTGTTCAATTTGTAAAGAAAGATTAAGTAGTTATGCCACTTTTTCTTTTAGTTGAGTAGTGAGAGGTAGAGTAATTTAGGCATCCTCTAAATTAACTAGGCAGTCTTGGTGAAGCCTATTATATTGTGTAACAGTGGCTTGGATTCTCTGCATGCTTGAGGACAGCAGATAAATGGGCTCCAACTCCACAGAACTTTTGATTTGGAGTGGTAGTACCATGACTCTATGTTGGAGCATAGGAATGCTTGTCAAAACTGATTTGCCTTTGGGTAACCAAGTTGTGGGGTAGTGACAGCTGGACCAGTTGAAAGAAGGGTGCTTACAGCTTTGTGAGTACAGCCTTCAACAATTTCCACATGGGGGCCATCAAGTTCTGTTTCAGTCCCATGAGCAGACAAAAACAGTAGTCATGACTTGGAACATCATGACTTCTTTCCAAGGTGTAATATTTATATTCAAGATTTGTAGTTTGGTTTAAGAGTATTTGTGGCATTAAATCAATCTGTTGTAAAATATTTGCAGCATTAATGCCAAATTTTCATAAAGTAATTATATCATTCAAGATAGTTTCTTGCTCTATCTCTTTTGTCTTCTTGCTCCTGCTCCCTTACCCTCTTCTCCCTCTCTCCCTATTCCCCTCCCCCCTCTCCATGTGTTCATGGCCAGCCTCTAATCCTCTAATCTTCCACTCTTCTATTCCTCTCTCTCTCTTTCTCTTTCTCTCTCTCTCTCTTTCTCTCTCTCCCTGCTACCCCATTAACTCCCCTCCCCATTCCCCAAATAAACTCTATTTTACACTAAAAGAATAAATTGAATAAATAAATGCTCTTCTGAGGTTGGCCCTTTAGTTTCTATGGGATTTTCATCTATCTAAAGCCACACATCATTAGGTGTAGATAATCCCCTTACATGGAGAATTCTATACATAGGAGAAAATGTTTATGCCTCAATTTCATATCTTTGGCAATATCGTGTGGTGAGAATGGAGGTCCACCAAGTGATAGGTGATGCTTTTGCCCAGTGAGTATCATTTCAGAGCCCCCACATGTGCTGGTATTTCACATTTCTAGAGAGAACAGCTTTTTCTGTTAACTTAAAAGGCTCTAAATGCTGGAGGAGTATGTATCAATCCATTGAAATTCTCCCCCTATGAAGACTTTTAGGGACACATTTCCAAGTGACTGTCAACATAATCCTTTCTCCAACGATCTCCCCTGATTGCGTTTAATTCTATTTTCAAGTAAATCAACTACCTGGAACGTTTATGTAAGCATGTTGCTCAGCACATTTATTACCCAGCAGTTTGCTTACCTGGAAAATGCCTCTTCGCTCACTGTTTATGAAAGTGATGGTGACATAAATAGCCCTCTTGGGAACTTTCATGCTTTCTGACTTTTGATGCCTGATAGGTAAGAGACCTGCACAGCTCAATCAACAGAAGAGAAAACATAACACTATTGTTCTTTTCCACTGAACAGCCCCTTCCAGCTGTTTGATTGAACTTTCCTATTTTACTTCTATTATGTTTTATTTTAAACTCACACATTTACATTCTTTAAAAATTTAGTTAAATTTAGGAATACTCTCCCAAGAAATTGTTAGTACATTATTATTTAATTATAATTTATATCTAAGAAAAACTGTGTGTTTGCAAAACAAATATTCTTCTGTTGGAGCCTCATCCACATGGTTATGGTTTTCGAATATGGAGGCTCTGTAAGATGATGATGTCATGAGGGTGGATGCTCATGGATGGAATTCATGTCCTTATTAAAGAGATCCCAGAGAGCTCCCTATCCCGTACACCTTGTAAAGTCACAAGGAGAAGGCTCATTTGTGGTTCAGGAAGTACCTCACACAAGACACTAAATCTCCCATGCCTTGACCTTGGATTACCAGTCTCCAGGACCATCAGCATCCATTGTTATTTATAAGTCACCCAGGTAATGGAGTTCTTTCATAAAAGTCTTAATGGTTTAATGTCTTCAAATGAACTTCGTTTTCTTTCCCTGCTCCCCTTCCCCAATTTCTACTCCTTTTATACACACTTTATGCCAATCCATGTATACGTGCCATATACAAACACATATATGGAATCAAGACACACTGTCCAACAGGAACACATCAGTGGAAAACAAAGCAGAGTTACTTTCAATGTAGATACATCAGAAAAAAATTTTATTATCGTCTCCTGGCAACCAAAGGCTACTTCCATCGACAAAGTTGGAAAATCAATTTAAAGTAAAACCAAAAGAGGACAATCACCATTTTAAAATTGGGTTATTTGATTTTTTGCAGGTTAAATTTTTGAGTTCTTTGTATATGTTGAATATTAGCCCTATCAGATGTAGGGTTAGTGAAGATCTTTTCCCAATCTTTAGGTTGCCATTTTGTCCTATTGACAGTTTCCTGTGCTTTACAAAACTTTTCAGTTTCATGAGGTCCCATTTGTCACTTGTTGATCTTAGAGCCTGAGCTATTGGTGTTCTGTTCAGGAAATTTTCCTCTGTGCCAATGTGTTTGATGACCCTCAACTGAAGAATGAGTACAGATGTGGTTCATTTACACAATGAAACTCTATTCAGCCATTAAAAATGAGGATATCAAGAATTTTGCAGGCAGATAGATGGAACTGGGAAATATCATCCTGAGTGAAGTAACCCACAGAAGAAGGATGTGCATGGTATGTGCTTGCTGATAAGTGGATATTAGCCAAAAAAAGTTCAGAATACCCATAATATAACTCACAGACTGAAGGAAACTTAATAGGAAGGAAGGCCCAAGTATGGGTACATCAAACCCACTTACAAGAGGGAACAAAATAATCATGGGAAGCAGAGGAAGGACAGAACCTGGATGGGAGAGGAGAGGGGTAGGGGGAGGAGAAAAGGGGTACAGGATTGGGTATGGGGCAGACAGGAGAGACATGCAGAGGGCCAGGAGAATGAATCAAAATATGCAGCCATGGTGGATCAAGGTGGTGAACTGCTAGAAAGTCCAAGAGATCTGTCATGGGATAGGTTACAAAGACTCGTGATGACTTTAGAAGAAATGTCCAGCAGTGGGGAGATGGCTCCTGAAGAGACCACCTCTTCTAGATGGACATGGACCTCAGTTGAGGCAGGGGCCACCCAGAAATCTTCAAAATATTTAACTCCGAATTGTTCCTGCCTAAAGGAAATGCAGGGTCAAAAATGAAACAGAGACTGAAAGAAAGGCTACCTAGTCACCAACTTGGGATCCATCCCATGCCTGCACACCAAACCCAGAAACTATTACTGATGCCATATTGTGCTTGCAGACAGGGGCCTGGCATGGCTATCCTAGAAAAAGCCGTACCAGCAAGTGACTGAGACAAATGCATATACTTATAACCAACCATTGGGACCCATATGGAAGAGTTAAGGGAAGGAGTGAAGGAGCCGAGAAGGATTGTAATGACAAAGGAAGAGCTACAGTGTCAACTAGCCTGAAACCCTAAGAGCTCCCAGAGACTAAGCTAAAGCCAAGGAGCATACATGGGCTGCTCTAGGCTCTAGGCAAATGTGTAGCAGAAGACTGCCTTGTCCAGTGTCTGTAGGAGAGGATGCACTTAATCCTGTGGAAACTTGGTGCCTCAGAGAAAAGGGATTCTGGTGGGGGTAGGTGGGTGGGGGAACACTCTCTCTGAGTTGGTGGGGAAGGAGAGATAGGGTGAACAACTCCAGGAGGAGGGACCAGGAAGGGGTGCAACCTTTGGAATGTAAATAAATAAAATAATTTAATAAAAAAGATAAAAATAATAAAAACTAAGGGGGAGGAAAGAAAATAGAAAAGATGGCAACCTTAGATGACAGGACTTTATAAATTTTTTGGAGAGTAAAAACTTTGTTTCCATTTTATGAGATAAAGTGCATTCAATTCCAGCAAATCATAGTATATATATGCTATGAGTAAACCTTCATTGTTTCTTGCTTTGATTATTATTATGCAACTTTGCTATACCATCATTTGTTTGGGTGCACTATTATAAAATTCTCAACATCCTATCACCATTTAAAAATAATGATGGAATGCTAGAAATATAGTTCATTTGGTAGAGTTCCTGTCCACTATACATGTAGCACTGGGATCCAAAATGAAGTCAGGATAATTGGGACATCACAGTCAGCCTGGGCCACATAGTGGATTTGAGGCCAGCATGAGACAGACCATTTCTCAAAAAAAATATTATACCTAGGAACCTGAGGGGATGGCTGATAGTGGAAAGTTTCTGCAGTGAAAACATGAGTACTGGAGTTCAGATCCTCAGAACTAGTGAAAAATTTGGGCATGGCAATTCATGTCTATAAGCCTGGTGGTATAGGCAGAGAGACAAGGCAGTTCCCTAGAGCTTCCTGGCCATCCATATTAGCTGATGGGTTCACTGAGAGACCTTGGATCAAAAGATAAGGCATAGTGTTACAGAAGAAGGACCTAGTGCTGCCCTTGAGTCTCCATATGTGCTGCCACATACATGAACATGAACCTGCATGTACATGTATATGCATAAGCATGAATACATGCACACACATATATACATTTAAAAGTCAATTTTTGGCTCTTCTTGAAGAACTGCAAAATCTGGTGCTCTAGAGTTGCATATGAAATCTATATCATCCTGTGAGCAATGTAAACTGGCCTCTGCAATTATTACTTAATTAGCACTAGGTGTTTCTGTGAAGCTGCATCTGCTGTCACATGGTTTGAGTCTGTGGTCCCTGATGTATATGTGGGGAACATGAGCTTATGAAGAGTGTATATGGTCAAATTGCTTCTCTATTTTCCTGTCTGGTATGCTCAAACATTGAACTGTAACACAACTGTGGGAATTGAAACACTGCTTGCTTCATCAGGAGATGGACAACCATTCTGCCCTGGCTACATTTTTTTCTTTCTTGTTCATTTTTGTATTACACAGTTGTAGCTGTTAGCACATGCTTTCTAATGCATGTTGAATTTTTTATTAACTTCTCTGCAGTTAATGAATACACCCTTCTTCTACTTGTTCAGACAAAAGCTTGCCATCAATTTCTATGGGCCATATTGGTGCTTAAGCAAAGCCAGGAATGAGCCTATTATATGTACTCACAGTATGCCAGACAGAGGCAATACTTTGACTGCACCTTAGGTTAAGGATAAGCAGTTGTGTTTGGGAAGTAGCAAAGCATTGATTGCACCAGGGTTTGAGTATAAAATGACCTCAGAGTTAAGATTGTTAGGGATTGAAGTATATGAATATTGATTTATTTATTTTGTGTATGTAGTATAGGCATGTGTATGTGCTCATGTGTGCATATATGTATGTGTAATCCATATATGTTTGGAATCCAGAGGTCAACACTGAGTGACTTCCTCACCCGTTGTTCACCTTGTTTAATGAGACAGGGTCTCTCACTCAGCTTGAAGCTCACAGCTTGCCTAGGCTGGCTATCCAGAAACTTCTAGGCATCTGCATGTCTCCATCTTGTAAGCATTAGGATTACAATGGCACCACCATTTTAACCTTTTACATGGGTATTGAGCATCTAAACCCAGGTAATCAAGGTTACATAGTAAGTACTGTGCTCTCCCATCCCCCCCAACTCTGTGGTGTGTGTGTGTGTGTGTGTGTGTGTGTGTGTGTGTGTGTGTGTACGAACGGTGTGCACTTGAACCATTATTTTATTTATGGTCTTGGATTTATACAGGTTCTATGAGAATGACTAGCTCTTCTCATTCATAGACTATAGATGAGATTATTATTTTGTTCTGCATCTTTGGGGAAATAATATGGGGAAATGATAAGGAAGTTTCTGATAGGGCAAAGTTGGATTCTTAGCTTGTTCCTTACCAATAAACAGTTTTCACCAAAGCATGAGTCTTGGCTAAGGAAAACCAGAGGGTCTACACCACTCCATTCAGAATAGTTTTAGACTTGTCCACAGTTTGTCATATTTTTGAAAAATTGGGAATAATTGTTTATATGGGCAACCAGTGTTCTGTGATTCTTAGTAAAATGTGAATGTTATACTGAAAACAATCTTAGACAATCTGAAAGCAATTATAGAATTCTCTCTTTAGACAGACAGATAGACCAATGGAATAGAATTGAAGACCCAGAAATGAACCCACACACCTATGGTCACTTGATTTTTGACAAAGGAGCCAAAACCATCCAATGGAAAAAAGATAGCATTTTCAGCAAATGGTGCTGGTTCAACTGGAGGTCAACATGTAGAAGAATGCAGATCGATCCATGCTTATCACCCTGTACAAAGCTTAAGTCCAAGTGGATCAAGGACCTCCACATCAAACCAGACACACTCAAACTAATAGAAGAAAAACTAGGGAAGCATCTGGAACACATGGGCACTGGAAAAAATTTCCTGAACAAAACACCAATGGCTTATGCTCTAAGATCAAGAATCGACAAATGGGATCTCATAAAACTGCAAAGTTTCTGTAAGGCAAAGGACACTGTGGTTAGGACAAAACGGCAACCAACAGATTGGGAAAGGATCTTTACCAATCCTACAACAGATAGAGGCCTTATATCCAAAATATACAAAGAACTCAAGAAGTTAGACCGCAGGGAAACAAATAACCCTATTAAAAATGGGGTTCAGAGCTAAACAAAGAATTCACAGCTGAGGAATGCCGAATGGCTGAGAAACACCTAAAGAAATGTTCAACATCTTTAGTCATAAGGGAAATGCAAATCAAAACAACCCTGAGATTTCACCTCACACCAGTGAGAATGGCTAAGATCAAAAACTCAGGTGACAGCAGATGCTGGCGAGGATGCGGAGAAAGAGGAACACTCCTCCATTGTTGGTGGGATTGCAGACTGGTAAAACCATTCTGGAAATCAGTCTGGAGGTTCCTCAGAAAATTGGACATTGAACTGCCTGAGGATCCAGCTATACCTCTCTTGGGCATATACCCAAAAGATGCCTCAACATATAAAAGAGACACGTGCTCCACTATGTTCATCGCAGCCTTATTTATAATAGCCAGAAACTGGAAAGAACCCAGATGCCCTTCAACAGAGGAATGGATACAGAAAATGTGGTACATCTACACAATGGAATATTACTCAGCTATCAAAAACAATGACTTTATGAAATTCGTAGGCAAATGGTTGGAACTGGAAAACATCATCCTGAGTGAGCTAACCCAATCACAGAAAGACATACATGGTATGCACTCATTGATAAGTGGCTATTAGCCCAAATGCTTGAATTACCCTATATCCCTAGAACAAACGAAACTCAGGACGGATGATCAAAATGTGAATGCTTCACTCCTTCTTTAAATGAGGAAAAAGAATACCCTTGGCAGGGAAGGGAGAGGCAAAGATTAAAACAGAGACTGAAGGAACACCCATTCAGAGCCTGCCCCACATGTGGCCCATACATATACAGCCACCCAATTAGACAAGATGGATGAAGCAAAGAAGTGCAGACTGACAGGAGCCGGATGTAGATCGCTCCTGAGAGACACAGCCAGAATACAGCAAATACAGAGGCGAATGCCAGCAGCAATCCACTGAACTGAGAATAGGACCCCCGTTGAAGGAATTAGAGAAAGAACTGGAAGAGCTTGAAGGGGCTCGAGACCCCATATGTACAACAATGCCAAGCAACCAGAGCTTCCAGGGACTAAGCCACTACCTAAAGACTATGCACGGACTGACCCTGGACTCTGACCTCATAGGTAGCAATGAATATCCTAGTAAGAGCACCAGTGGAAGGGGAAGCCCTGGGTCCTGCTAAGCCTGAACCCCAGTGAACTAGATTGTTGGGGGGAGGGCGGCAATGGGGGGAGGGTTGGGAGGGGAACAGCCATAAGGAAGGGGAGGGGGGAGGGGGATGTTTGCCCGGAAACTGGGAAAGGGAATAACACTCGAAATGTATATAAGTAATACTCAAGTTAATAAAAAAAAAAGAATTCTCTCTTTATCACTCGAGAGTGTTGAGTAAGTTGCTATGCTTCCTTAAGCAGCAATTTTCTTAGTTCTAAATTGGTGACTATCTCAGTCCATTTTCTGTGGCTATAATAGAGCACCACAGGCCTGTTAATGTGTAAACAAAGAAATTTAGTTGTTGCAGGACTGACAGCTAAGAAATTCGTGCTGAGATGGTCATATATAGTGAGGGCCTTTTTTCGCTGCAGTATAGCATGAAAAATAGCATTTGTCACTCTGACAAAATAGCTTAGCAAAACAACTTGACAGAGGAAATACTTGTTTTAGTTCATGGTATTAGAGGACTCAGCCCATGGTTGCTTAGCTCTGTTGTTTTGGGGAATGTGAAAAAAAGAGTTAATCAAGATGGAATGGGCATGGTGATACTCACTTCCTGAGGAAAAGGAAAGAGAGTGCAATAGAGAAAAGCGGGAAAGAAACAAGGTAAACTTCAAAGACCTCTCTAAATACCTCCTTTCTCCACCTAGGCCACACTGCCTAAAGAGCTTATCACCTCCCAGTAAAGCTACCAGTTTGGGGTACCAAGCCTTTATTTATGGCTTCTGGGGGCGCTTCAGATCTAAGCCATGGGACTATTGTGTAAGTGAGGGGAGAGAAGAACTACAGGGGAGTAGAGAGGATGGGTGGAAGAACAATTCACATAGAGCTATTGGTATTCATGAGAGAACAGGACAGGAGTGAGAAGGATGAAGGGATGGAGTGAAGGGAATGCAGAGAAGGTGGATGGATAGAAAGAAGGTGACACACACAGAGAACAAAGGTACTCATGATATAAGAGAGAGAAGAGAAGAAGCAGAAGGATGATAGAGGAAGTGGGAGAGAGGAAAGAAGATAGATGGAGAACTGTGGTGAGAAGAGAGAAGATTAATGGAGGGAGGGTGTGAAACACACACAGGGAACAGAAGCACTCATTATATAACAGAGAGAGGAGGGAAGAGTGAGAAGGATGGATGAGGAGAAGAAGAGAGAATATGAATGACCGTTTAAAACCAAGTCATACCTAAGTTAACTCTGTATTATCACCATGGATTTTTCTCATAAGGCCACAAGCCCCAAGATTTAATTACTTCTGAAGGGTTCCACATTCCAATACAATGATGATGGCAATAAAATCTGATATGAGTTTTCTACCAGATATTTAACACTTAGCATAAAAAGCACCCAAAATGAAAATGAAAAGCATCTAATAATAAGATGTGCATGCCTCATGCTTCACAAATGTTTAAAACCCAGAACCCTGCTTCTCTAGACATCAAAGTCAGAGAACTCATATTCCTACATCTTTCTAAATAAAAAGTATACTTGATATACTATCAGGGGAGATGGAGTTCAAAGTACCCTGAAGCAAATGGATATAAGCCACAGCAGCTGAACTGGAGCCCTATTCTCTCAAATGTTGTTTCAACATTTAGCCCAGTGAACTATGTGGTATAAAAGAAGAAGAGGGAAAGTAATTTAGGTTCATAAACTTGGAAAAGATGTTAAATAAAAAAGAGAGAAAGGAAAAGAAAGAGGAGGAGGAATAGGAGGGGACGATGGGAAAATGGTGGGGTGGAAAAGAAGAGGGGGCAGATGAATAGGACCCTTGAAAGGCTCAGCACGTGGATCACTTGCTTCTAAGTCTAGCATTTAAGTTTGAGCCCATGTGGTAGAAGGAGGGAACCAACCACAGGTTTTTCTCTTGTCTCCACACACATTCCTTGGTACATGTACCCTCCCCAATAAAACCCAATATAAATAATGAAGAGGAAGAGAAGCCAGAGGGAGGAACCAGGAAGAGATAGTAGGTAAAAACCCCACTTTGCATTACTAATCTATTACTGGCCATGAATTTACCTGGTTTCAAATTATGGCTGCTTCATGCTCACTCCTTACCACCTCTCATTATATATATATATATATAATTTAGAAGGCAGTTTCATGAGATCAGCATTACCAAAACAAGAGTAGTTCTTCTCTAGAGCATTGATCATCTCCATCTTTCTCTCCAGTGCTGTTAACTTGTATCATTCTTATGGAGGTAACTGTAGCTTCTTTGAGCTCAGGTGTACAACAGTCATGCCATATATCACAGACAGTATTTAATATTACATCCCCTTCTCCTCACCGTCTGGCTCTCTTTGCCCTTTCTTCCATGATGTTTGCTGAGTCTTGGTGTTGGAGAGAGCTTGGTATCAATGCCATACCTATGCTTGGTAAGTCCTAGTGGCCTGTTTTCAGCACTTTCAATAGTAATGCATCTCTACATTAACCAGTCACCACTATGGTTGAAAGCAGCACAAATCTATGTAACACACACACACACACACACACACACACACACACACACACACACACACACCACCACCACCACCACCACCACCATCACCACCACACAAGTGCTTTGACAACATGACAATTCAGCAAAATAACATCAGTAGTTTCCTCTACAGAGCCTATAATGTCCCTAGCCAGGGAATTTAACCATGTTTACAGTATCAGGCATGAATTCCCTCCTGTAGAACAGAGCTCAAAGCCCGTCAAGAAAGTGGTTGGTCAGCACCATAATCTATTGTACCAGTGGGTACATTGTACCCAGCTGGTCAGTATTATATCATGTAGAATCTACTGCTGGGTAAGGTCATTGATGTCTTTTGTATCCCAGCAGCCTGCACAGCACTTTCTGATGCTGTGAAAGTTAACAAGCAGGGAGGAAGTTTCCCGATTATTTCAATGTTGATTTGTCTGCATCCCACAAGCAAGGTGTATTCTCAACGATAGGGTCTTATTATCTAGTTGTGGTGGGTGGATGATTGGTTTTCTTTCCAGTGATACACCTGAGTGAAAATCCTAAAACTTTTCTGTGGAGGGGCTGGAGGGATGAAAATATTATAGAAAGTAAAATTGAGGGGGACATTGATGTGATTTTGTAAGATCTAACCATCAGAAATTTCAAGATGTTCCACTGCCCACAAGTGCAGATGTAGACTAAAATACACTGATCTTTGGAGTGACTGTTGTTTCCAAGAGCTTTGCATAATAGAAGAACTGATCAGAAATAATTTCTTCTAAAAGGAGGCACTAATGGGAAACTAGTCTATACACTCAGAATCACCATTGCAGTTATAAGTTATATCCCACCCTTGCTTCTTGTGGGGATCACTAATGCACGGCAAACATGAGTCCCTCAGGCCTCTTTTCTCACAGTGCTACAAAAGCAGTGGGATGCAACAAAACACCCAAAAGCAAGGCGATCACAGACAGGCAGGGAAATATGGATGGTCTGGAAAATTGCCTTTGGATGATTGCATATGACCTCTGTGTGTAAAGAGACCTGGGACCTGGAAAATAGCATTAAGGACGCATTATAGGAGGCCATGTGCTTATTAAAATTTTGCTGTTTAAAGTAGTGAGTTCTGTGAGCTGAGAGATGACTCACCTGTTAAGAGTGCCAGGGATATATTTCTGGAACCCACACAGAGACACAGTCACTTGTAACTGTAGCTCCCAGGGATCTAATACCTTCTTTTGGCCTTCATGAGCATCAGACATATCCATAGTGCAGGTACTACATGACATATACAGGCACTCATATACATAATGTCATAAATAAACAAGTTGTTAAAGTAGCTGGAATGAAAAGGCACCCTCTGTTATATAGAGATTTGGGATCTCTGTGTAAATGCCTTAAACTTATACCGATTATAGCTTAGGATATATGTACTAAGCTGATTGAAATTTTGTAGAGCCCCTCTCTGCATTTTCTAGAGAAAATTTTCTAGAGCCACCCCTACTCTTTCTACTTGCTATGCCTTATATAAGTATCACCCAGAGCCTTTACACTGCAGATGGATCATCAACCTGGCTAGTTATTAGAACATGCTGTAACCTTTAAGAGGTGGGGCATAGTGGGAAGAGTTTAAGTCATCAAAGGACTGTGTTGAAATACATTCAGGATTTTCTTTCTTTCTTGGTTGTCAAGAAGTAAAGAGCTGACTTTACCACATACTTCCCACTATGGTGAATCATCTCAGCACAGAGCCAGAAGCAACAGGGTCAATCTTGAATGGAACCTTGTGAATTATGAGCAAAAATAAACCTTTCCTTCTCCTAGGCTGTTTGACTAAAGTATTTTGTTGCAACAATGCAAATATATACTTGAATCTGTATCTATAGCTGCACCCCAACCTTTAACCTAGTATCCCCTAATTTTTTCCAAGACCCAGTGATAAAACAAAACAACAAAACTGGGGCTGGAGACATGACTAGGCAGTTATAGTTGTGCTGCTTTTCCAGCAGATTAGAATTGTTTCCTAATACCCATGTCAGGAGGACTATAACTCTAGCTTCAGGAGTTGCAACATAATTTTGTGGTCTCTGTGAGTACACACACACACACACACACACACACACACACACACACACACACACACACAGAGAGAGAGAGAGAGAGAGAGAGAGAGAGAGAGAAATAAAAAATAAAATGAATTTAAAAATATATAATATACTAAGTCATGTGGAAAATTTCTACAACTGTACTGTGAATTGTGAAAATTATTTCCAAAATGTATTTTTCACACAATTACATTCCTACCATACAATGATATTTGTAGCTTCTCACCAGAATATTTTGCCTGAATATGTCTCTGTTATTTATGTGTGTGCCTGGTACATGTGGATGCCAGAAGTTCACATCAGATCTCCAGCTGCCATTACTATGGGGGCCACATGGGTACTAGGAATAGAACCAGGGTCTTCTGAAAGAACAACTAGTTTGTTAAAGCACTCAACCATCTCTCGAGCCCAATATTATTTATTTGTGTGTTGTGTCTACATAAGTGTCTGAACATACATGTGTACCACACAGGTGCAGTACTCATAGTGGACAGAAGAGGGAGACACATTTCCCTGGACCTTGAATCGCAGGTAGCCACGAAGTGTATACTGAAAAACAAAACTCACTCAGGTTGTGTGAAAGAACAGCAGGTTCTTTTAACCACTGAACCATCTCTCCAACAACTGATTCCACCCGTCTTACCGTATTGATCTGAATGTTTCTTTCCTGAAGACTAATTTTCATGGTACCTGAAGGTGTCATGAAAGCTTTTAAAAGAAGGAAGCAACCAATAGTCCTATTCATCTATGACACCTATGAACTACAAAAATGATAAGCCTTGCCCAATAACACTAATGGTGCAGTAGCCATGCAGATCTTGGCAGTGACCAAGCATACTCTAGTTAGACTTAAAACCCACTTAACAAGAGGGAAATCGTGCCTGGTACTGAAAACTTAATGGCTAGTAAGTCCTGGATCCTGGAAAAGAACCTACAACTGACACTTTAACTCAGTGTAATCCTTAACTACATTCTACATATTTATTATTATATTTGCAGATAAGTGCATTGTTTACAACTCATCAAGGAAACGTCTCTTTGTTTCTTTGCAACAGACGGAGACAATTACAGAAAATCACAACCAGCCAAATGTAGAGTGGTAAAGCACAGTCCCAATGGATCTATCTACAAAGCAATTCCTGCACCCAAGTTTCAGAGAATATTGCATAAGAGGAGGCAAAAAAATTGTAAGACTCAGAGAATCAGGGAGTTTGATGTGAGATTGTGTCTCCTAGTCATGTTAGATGTTATCCACATAGAGTCTTATCAAAAAAACTGCCTGAGTTGAACAAGTACAAAAATAAACATAACAAAATGGCAGGGGGAAAGACCACAAGTCCTCAATATTGCACAAAAACTACAGGAAACTAAAAAATACTGAAAGTGAGAGAAATAGTTACTAATTGGTTATCCAATACCAAATGATTATCTTCAAAAACATATATAAGTAGCTTTATATAGACTGAACACCTTATATTTATGATTATATATACTACAACACAATGTATTATGTATTCATATGTGTGCATATAACAATTATTAATAAGAAAGAGGCCGTTAATTTGAATAAGAGGAGTATATAGGAGCGTTTGAAGGGAAGAAAGGGAAGAGGAAAGGGAAGGGGAAAATGATTCAATTATATTATAACCTCAACTATAAAATAAAAAGGTGGTACTCTCAACCATTGAGCAATCTCTGCAACAATGAATTTTTCCCAACCTATATACTCTTCTATTGAAAATAGAAAAATAAGCTGAAATGAAGAGAAGTAACACAGAAAGTTAATGGAACACAAGAGCAGTTTATCTTCTTTGTTTTGGAATCAAACTACAATACAGATATCAACATGCCTTAAAAACATCTTGAAAGGTTCTGGAAATGGCTCAACAGGTGCTCAACTTACTGAACAAGTTTCTGATGACCCAAGCTCAGGGCCCTGAACCCATGCATCAAGCCCGGTGTGGGTACACCCATTTGTATTACCATCAGGTAAGTGGGCATAAATATAAAATCAATGCGGCTTTCTGGTTGCCAAGCTAGTTCCAGCTTATGTGAGAGATCCTGTCTCAAGGGAATAAGGCAGAGGCTTGTAGATCAACATGTCCCTCTCTGGCCTCTGTATACACAGGTTCATATGCCTATATACATTTATGTATGTACATTACATATATACACTAGATTCAAAGAGACACAATTACATGCATTCAAATTTGTAAAACAAGCTTGCAATGTCTCTTTTTACAATCCTCAGCAGAAGTTAAAAAGCACACCTTTTATTAGTATGTAGGAGACCATATGCAATCAGACCTCATCCTCAGGATAATTTTCTTGCCTCTAACTTCCTATGCTATTTTGTGATTTTAAAAAATGCCAAAGTCATCAGGATCAAAATGGAGTCCCTTGTGTAAACCCTGTGGCAAAAAGTTAAATCAAAGTAGGTTATGAAGAAAGAATTCTAACACATGGCAGTAACTGTCACAAATTCTTCCAGAAACACAAGCTTCCATGGAAACAAGCACAACCTTGTGTAAGAAAATTACTTCTACAAAGACATATGCCAAACTACTGGTTGGACTGATGTCATTGGCCAAAGGTGATTGATTCACAATCTCTGATATAATATTTTTTATTTCTATTTCAAAACCTTCACCTTGCCCCTATACCTCATTGAGTACACAAACCCACAGTTTATTATAGCCACTGTATTGACACTGCCATATCCTGAAATTTCAATTACAGTGCTATTTAAAAAGAAATCTAATTATTCTCTGGAGATTCTACATCTAGATATTTTATTCACCCACAAATCTGTCTCTTCTTTCTTTGCTCCAACTAATGGCTTACTTGCTATTGTCCAAACACAACTCCAGCAAGATGAAGAAATAACACTTTCCCACTCTGAGTTCAGTCATCTGTCTCAAAAAAGCATATACTCTGAGGCAAGGAGTAGATTTAGTCTTCTCTTGTGTGCCTATGATGGCTTGTTCTGTTAACTTGACATGACCTAGAATCACACCTAGAAGATAATCTCAACTAGGGATTGTCGAGATCAGGTTAGCCTGTGGGCATGTCTGTAGGGGAATTGTCTTAAGTTAATTGCTATGGGAAGACTCAACCCATTCTGTATGGCTCTGGCCATTAGTCAGGGGTCCCAAACTATATATAGAAAAACCAAAATAAGCACAAACAAGGAAGTAAACACATATGCATTTATTTATTTATGCTCTTGACTGTGGATATATATGTCCAGCTGCTTCAAATGCTTGTTATTTTGATTTATCTGAAATTGTAAGCTGAAATAAATTCCTTTCTGCATCAACTATCTTCTTGTCAACATATTTCACCACAGGACCTGAAATTGTGTCATATTTATACATTAAATATACATGAGTGATTAACTCTATGTAATCAATAATGCATTGGTATAGCATTAAGGAAAGAAATAAATTACTCCCTTTTAGGGTCATTTAAAAAGGATCAAGTCCATTTTTGAATTCTCTACTTCATGCTCCATGTATTTTCCAACCTCTGTTGTATGATTCTGAATTTGTGTTTTTCTGAAGGCTCTTATGAATCTCTCTATTCTGTCTTTGTATTTTTGCTGGGTGTGTGTGTCTGTCTGCCTGTCCTATGAACTTTATGTATTTAACAAAGGGCTTTTATGAGTCTTTATGGAACAGCACAGAAAACATCACATGGGAGAAGAAATGGGATACTTTGCAGAAATCTTTAACATTTTTTATATATAAAGGGGCTTTATTAGAGTGACTTACAGGCTGTAGTCTGTTAATCATATATTTCTCTCTCTCTCTTTGAATTCTTTTATATTGGATAGTTTTTAAATTTACATTTAAAATGTTATTCCCTTTCCCGGATTCCCATCCATAAACCCCCTATCCAATACCCCCTCCCCCTTCTTCTTTAAGGATGTTCCTCCACCCATCCAACCACTGCTTCCCGCCTCCCTACCCTGACACTCCCCTACATTGGGGGGTCCAGCCTTGGCAGGACCAAGGGTTTCTCCTCCTATTGGTTCCCAACAAGGCTATCCTCTGCTACACACAGAGCTGGAGCCATGAGTATGTCCATGTGTACTCTTCGGGTAGTGGTTTAGTCCCTGAGAGCTGTGATTGTTTGCCATTGTTGTTCTTATGTGGGTGCAAGCCCCTTAAGGTCCTTTAATCCTTTCCTAACTCCTCCAATGGGGACCCTGTTTTCAGTTCAATGGTTTGCTTGCTGCTAGCATTCACCTCTGTATTTGTCAGGCTCTGGCTGAGCCTCTCAGGGGACAGGTATATCAGGCTCCTGTCAGCATGTACTTCTTGGCTTCAGCAATATGGTATAGGTTTGGTGGCTGTATGTATATAGGCTGGATCCCCAGGTGGGGCAGGTTCAGAATGGCCATTCCTTCAGTCTCTGCTCCAAACTTTGTCTCCATATCTCCTCATAGGAATATTTTTGTTCCCTCATTTAAGAAGGAATGAAGCATTGGCACTTTGGTTGTCCTTCTCCTTGAGCTTCATGTAGTCTGTGGATTGTATCTTGGGTTACTCGACCTTTGGGCTAATACCCACTTATCAAAGAGTGCATACCAGGTGTGTTATTTTGGGTTATCTCACTCAGGATGTTATTTTCTAGTTCCATCCATTTGTCTATGAATTTCATGAATTCATTGTTTTTAATAGCTTAGTAGAACTCCACTGTGTAGATGTACCACATTTTCTGTATCCATTCCTCAGTTGAAGGACATCTGGGATCTTTCCAGCTACTGGCTTTCATAAATAAGGCTGCTATGAACACAGTAGAGCATGTATCCTTGTTATATATTGGAGAATATTTTGGGTAGATGCCTAGGAGTGGAATAGTTGGGTCTTTACTTAGTACTATATCCAAGTTTCTGAAGAACCTCTAGAGTGATTTCCAAAGTGGTTGTACTAGCTTACAATCCCACCAACAACAGAGGAATTTTCCTCTATCTCCACATCCTTGCCAGCAACTGTTGTCACCTGAGTTTTTGATCTTAACCATTCTGTCAGGTTTGTGGTGGGATCTCAGTGTGGTTTTGATTTGCAATTCCCTAATGACTAAGGATGTTTAACATTTCTTTAGGTCCTTCTCAGTCATTTGATATTCCTAAGCTGAGTCTTCTTCATTTAGCTCTGTATCCCATTTTTTGTAGGGTTATTTGACTCTCTGGAGTCTAACTTCTTGAGTTCTTTGTATACATTGGATACTAACCTCTATCAGATGTAGTATTAGTAAAGGTATTTTACCAATCTGTTGGTTGCTGTTTTGTCCTAATGACAGTGTTCTTTGCCTTACACAAACTATGCAATTTTATGAGGTCCCATTTGTTGATTCTTTATCTTAGCGTTTAAACCATTGGTGTTAGTTCAAGGCACTTTCCCCAGTGCCATAAGGTTGTCTCTGGTGTTAGCTTGTCTTGCTTTCTCTGTCAGTGGCTTAACCCTCCTGTATACCTGTATGTCAGCACTCCTGTAGACATGATTTTTCCAAGTGGGATCTGGGTACAGAGAGCTGTGGGACTGGATCAGCTCAGGGCACTGGCCAAAAGTGGAAGGGTCCTGTGCCAGACTGTTCCTGGGTCTGTGTGTCCTGAGGACTCCAGGTGAGTCGCTTGGAGCAGAAAAGTTGGTGTTACCTGTGCTCTAAGCTCTGTCAGCAATCCTGGGGACTGGCTTTCAGCTCTGGGTATAGGCAGAAACCAGAAGGATCTTCTCCCTGACTGCTCCTAGGTTCCTGTGTCTAAAGGGCTCTAGCCTTGTTCCTCTTGACCGGGAATGTGAGCTGAAGTAGTGGTCTCCCCTGAGCTTTCACGATTTTCTGCACTTGTAAGAGTCCAGCTCTCTTCTCCACTGGGTTTGCCTACAGAGAGGTGAGGGACCAGTTCTGGGCACAGGCAAAAACTGGAAGGGACCTGACCCTGACCTCTTCTGGGTTCCTGTGTCCAGAGGGCACTAGTTGGGTTACACTTGGGCCAGGAATGTGTGCAGAAGAGGCAGTCTCCCCTGAGCTATCAGGATTGTCTACACTTCTGAGAATCCAGTTATCTACCCCACAGTATTTGGATACAGAGCACTGTGGGACCAGGTCTTCTCTGGGCACAGGCAGAAACTTGAAGGGTCCTGTCCCATTCTGCTCCTGGGATTTTGTGTCCTGAGGGCTCCAGGCTGGTTGATTGGAGCAAAAGAGTTGGTCTTATCTCTGCTCAAAGGTGTGCTAGCAGTCCTGGTGACTAACTTTCAGCTTTGGGCACCTACAGAAATGGGAAGTGTCCTGCTCCTCACTATTTCTGGTTTCCTGTGTCTAGAGGACACTAGCTTGGTTCCTCTAGGCCCAGGAATGTGAGCAGAAGTAGAATCTCCCCTGAAATCTCAGAATTGTCTGCATTTCTGAGAGTCCAGCTTTCTCCCTGATAGAATTTGGGTACAGAGAGCTGTGGGAACGGTTCAACTCCAGGCACAGTCAGGAACCAGAAGGGTCCTGCCCCTGACTGCTCCTAGTTTCCTGTCTCTAGAGGGAACTAGGCAGGTTCTTCTTGGGCCAGGAATGTGAGCAGTAGTGGTGGTCTCCCCTGAGCTCTCTGAATTGTCCGCAGTTCTGAGAGTCCATCTCTCTCCCACATGGGATTTGGGTACCAACTGTTCTTTAAAACTTTTTATTAATTCTTTGTGAATTGTACCCCATTCATCCTAGTCTCCCTCATCTCCTCATCCTCTCAAAATTGTGCTTCACTCTTTCGGTTTCATTGCAAGGAGATTATATTCTTGCTTTCTGTATGGTGTAGCTTGCTTCCTTGTGTTGGAGTTTTCCATCTATTATCCTTTGTTGGGCTAAGTTTGTAGAAAGATTTTGTGTAAATTTGTTTTTTTCATAGAATATATTGGTTTCTCCATCTATGTTAATTTAGAGTTTTGCAGGATACAGTAACCTGGGCTGGCATTTGTGTTCTCTTAGGGTCTGTATGACATCTGTCCAGGATCTTCTGGCTTTCATAGTCTCTGGCGAGAAGTCTGGTGTGATTCTGATAGGTCTGCCTTTATATGTTACTTGGCCTTTTTCCCTTACTACTTTTAATACTCTTTCTTTGTTTTGTGCATTTGGTATTTTAACTATTATGTGATGGAAGGAATTTCTCTTCTGGTCCAATCTATTTGGAGTTCTGTAGGCTTCTTCTATGTTTATGGGCATCCATTTCTTTAGGTTAGGGAAGTTTTCTTCGGTAATTTTGTTGAAGATATTTACTGGCCCTTTAAGTTGGGAGTCTTCTATGCCTATTATCTTTAGGTTTGATCTTCTCATTGTGTCCTGGATTTCCTGGATGTTTTGGTCTAGGAGCTTTTTGCATTTTACATTATCTTTGACAGTTGTGTCGATGTTTTCTGTGGTATCTTCTGCTCCTGAGATTCTCTCTTCTATCTCTCGTATTCTGTTGGTGATGCTTGTATCTACGGCTCCTTGTCTCTTGTTTAGGTTTTCTATATCCAGGTTTGTCTCCTTTTGTGCTTTCTTTACTGTTTCTATTTTCATTTTTAAATCCTGAATGGTTTTGTTCAATCCCTTCACCTGTTTGGTTGAGTTTTTCTATAATTCTTTCAGGGATTTTTGTGTTTCCTCTCTAAGGGCTTCTACTTGTTTACTTGTGTTTTCCTGCATTTCTTTAAGGGAGTTCTTTATGTCCTTCTTAAAAGTCCTCCATCATTATCATAAAATGTGATTTTAAATCTAAATCTTGCTTTTCCGGTGTGTTTGTATATCAAGTATTCTCTTTGGTGGGAGAACTGGGCTCTGATGATGCCAAGTAGTCTTGGTTTCTGTTGCTTTGGTTCCTGTGCTTACCTCTAGCCAATGAGTTGTCTCTGGTGTTTGCTTATCTTGCTGTTTCTGAGAGTGACTTGACCCTGCTGTAGGCCTTTGTGTCAGCAGTCCCATAGAACTGTTTTCCTGTTTTCTTTCAGCCTTTTCTGAGAACAGGTGCTCTGATTTCAGGTGTGTAGGCGCTCCTGGTGACTGTCTTCCAGTTCTAGGCATGGGCGGAAATCAGAAAGTTCCTGCCCCGATTGCTCCTAGGTCCTTGCACCCTGCGGTCACAGTTTGCACTATGCGATTCTCCCTTGGATCTGGACTGTTGTGGGCAGAGGGTAGTCTCTTCTGACTTCTCAGGAATGTCCACACTTCTGAGGGTCCAGCTCTCTCCCTCATGGGACTTGGGTGCAGGGAGCTGTTTGGACGGTTCAGTTCAGTCTTGGATGCAGACCAGAACTGCAGGTACTGGCGGCTGGCTGTTCCTATATCCCTGTGTCCAGAGGCACTGTGCAGTTTTCTCTTGGACCAGGGAGGTGGGCAGAAGTGTGAAGAGGTGGCACTCTGTCCTGTGGACTCAGGATGTCTGCATTTCTAGGTTCCTAGCTCTGTTCCCCATGGGATTTTCTGCCCTTCACCCTTATGACTTATTTTCACCTCAAATAAACATACGTGCACACACACAAAGCTTAGAAAAAATCTCATTGCTGAAATATTCCCCTCCTACACAAGATCCAGCTCTACTGTGGTACCCAGGAAGGGTTCAGGACCTGCTCTTCCAAGTTCTGCATGCTCTGAGGAGCAGGCCAGCTCAAGTGCTTTAACCATTTTTTACATGTTATTAACTTACTGTTTTCAACTGATCCCAACTGACACATATAACAAACATTATGCTTTAATCAACTTATATCCATAAATTTTTGCCTTTAAATTTTATGGTAGATGTTAGGTAGTTGCTTTCAACATCTGTATTTGCTACAGCAAATATGTATCGGCATATGTATGATACACATGCATACATTTACACATTCTGGCTCAGAAGCATGAAAAGAGCGCATAATTTAAGATTGTAGCTATGCATTATCTTAGATTGTAAAAGTTGATTACACAGGAAATCCACTGCAAGTAGGTTGATTGCTACAATGTTCTCTTAAACGCACTTTAAGCCAACAGTTGAAGTACATAATAGAATAGCAGTCTTAAGTTTTTAAGTGACCTCAAGATATGTTGTTAAAATGCAAGAGACATTTTCAGAGCATTGAATCACCTTTTGTTTTTCTTAAAGAAGTATGTTCATGGAGGTGGTCACTGGTGAAGAGGTGGTCTAGGCTTGGGGTACTGTAGGGCAGCCTAAGTCAGTATTACCTTGTGGTAGGTGGTCCTTTAGAAAAATTGGCAATGACATGGTAAGGAAGAATGAGAGGATGAAGCAGACAGACAGAATGGCTATTCTTTTTTTTTTATTTTACATCCCCCTCCCCCCTCCCCTTCCTTATGGGTGTTCCCCTCCCAACCCTCCCCCCATTGCCGCCCTCCCCCCCACCAGTCTAGTTCACTGGGGGTTCAGTCTTAGCAGGACCCAGGGCTTCCCCTTCCACTGGTGCTCTTACTAGGATATTCATTGCTACCTATGAGGTCAGAGTCCAGGGTCAGTCCATGTATAGTCTTTAGATAGTGGCTTAGTCCCTGGAAGCTCCGGTTGCTTGGCATTGTTGTACATATGGGGTCTCGAGCCCCTTCAAGCTCTTCCAGTTCTTTCTCTGATTCCTTCAACGGGGGTCCTATTCTCAGTTCAGTGGTTTGCTGCTGGCATTCGCCTCTGTATTTGCTGTATTCTGGCTGTGTCTCTCAGGAGAGATCTACATCCGGCTCCTGTCGGTCTGCACTTCTTTGCTTCATCCATCTTGTCTAATTGGGTGGCTGTATATGTATGGGCCACATGTGGGGCAGGCTCTGAATGGGTGTTCCTTCAGTCTCTGTTTTAATCTTTGCCTCTCTCTTCCCTGCCAAGGGTATTCTTGTTCCCCTTTTAAAGAAGGAGTGAAGCATTCACATTTTGATCATCCGTCTTGAGTTTCATTTGTTCTAGGCATCTAGGGTAATTCAAGCATTTGGGCTAATAGCCACTTATCAACGAGTGCATACCATGTATGTCTTTCTGTGATTGGGTTAGCTCACTCAGGATGATGTTTTCCAGTTCCAACCATTTGCCTATGAATTTCATAAAGTCGTTGTTTTTGATAGCAGAGTAATATTCCAATGTGTAGATGTACCACATTTTCTGTATCCATTCCTCTGTTGAAGGGCATCTGGGTTCTTTCCAGCTTCTGGCTATTATAAATAAGGCTGCAATGAACATAGTGGAGCACGTGTCTTTTTTATATGTTGGGGCATCTTTTGGGTATATGCCCAAGAGAGGTATAGCTGGATCCTCAGGCAGTTCAATGTCCAATTTTCTGAGGAACCTCCAGACTGATTTCCAGAATGGTTGTACCAGTTTGCAATCCCACCAACAATGGAGGAGTGTTCCTCTTTCTCCACATCCTCGCCAGTATCTGTTGTCCCCTGAGTTTTTGATCTTAGCCCAGAATGGCTATTCTTATAAGACTATATTTTGAGATTTAATCCTGAAGACCAATTAGAAGGATTGAGGCAGCTAAATTTGTCTTCCAATCTAGATAGAGATATATTTTGTGTTTTTTCCCTGTTTTTTATTTTTTTAAATTTGGAGAGAAAGCTGTTTTTATAACCTAGACATATCTTGATATAAAGGGGAACTAAACAACATTCCGAGGGTTTTATAAATATTATTCCATCTCTGAGTATAGTTAACAGTGAATGGGGTAGTACACATACAGTGAAAACTGTGTCACATTTAAGTTGCTGGCAGAGCTAACAGGTTTCTTGATGCTCTCCAAGTCACATGATAGCAGTTTCAAGAACATCTAATCTCTTAAGGATTTGTTGGTCAATATGAATTTGTTCTTGTAACTTGGTAGTGATGTTTTAAAGATAAAAAATTGACTTTTGCTACAGTGTGGATAGACTGAGCTAAGGCTACTGATGCATTGGCAGGGCTAATTCTAGCAGCTATGGTAGCTACAATAATAATCCCCATGAATATTTTTTGTACATATATGTTCCAGGGTTTAGTTAATCTTTTTTAAAACAAATACCCATGCTATGGACAAGTGAGATGAACAGGAATCCAGGAATGGATTTGTTTAAGAAGGAAGATCAGGAAATAAAATCACAGTGTAATAAAAGTAAGTTTGGTAAAACTTGTTTGGGGTGAAATTAGAAGTATCATACAATTTACATGTAGTTGAAATTCAGTAAAATGGTCTTCCTTTTTTACCAGTCTGTTGTCTTCTGGTGCCTGTTCATAGTATGGATTTACTAATGATGTTGGGATTCAGAGAAAGCCTGTAGGAAAAAGCACAGATGTGGAGCCTCAGCTCTAATTTATGACAGAACAAAACCAAGAAATTGGTTGGGTCCTTAAAGGGGTTTATATAATCTGTGTGTTTGGGTGTTAGATACAGATTGATGAGGGCAACTTGGAATTCAAAGAAACAGATATCTCCAGAAGAAGAATCATTCTTTTAATCAGAACAACTTAATGGACATGGTCTCTCCATGGACATGGAGACTGTGTGTAGGTGTTTCTGGGAGAATGGGTATTTATATGATGGAAAGGGGGGAACTTTGAGGATGGAGGATTACTTGTGCATGTCAGTGGCACTATAGTGCCAGAGTGACAGGTGTTACTCAGAGTAGTACTGGTTGTTATTATTATTATTAGAAGCTTCCTGCAGCCTAGCAGCTCATAGGTTTTATAAATGAAGTCAGCTTTGCCATCCAGAACTTTTCAGTTCATCTGAGGCTATTCAGACATTAACCCTTCAGATAAACTTTTTGCTTCCTTGTGAAGTTTTTTTTTTTTTTTGAGATATTAGGGTAAACTTGAGGGGAACAAATTTTTAAATTTAAAGTATTCTTGCTTTGGGAAGTTACTCCTGAGCTGTTAATCCCTTGTTCCCCTAGCCCCCCTTTGTTTATCTTTTTGACATTTGAGCAGTAAGTGAGATTGTTCAATTAGGGCTTGTGCTTGGCAGTTATAGGGAATGTAGGGGAGGGTGGCCTCTCAGAATTACCAAGATACCAAGTTCTCAGCACAAAGGAGGTTTGTTACTCTGGAGGGGCAAGTTGGGGGTAGGATTGGGATTGGGGGTGGGGGTCAGGTTTGCTGCTGATGGATCAGGCAAAGGCTGCAGGAGTGGGTTTTTAAGGAAAAAAAAGGAATTCTGTGCTAGGATGAGTTTAATAAGTCCTAATTGGACATGCTAATCAAATAATGAATTTTGATAGTTGGACATTGGTGTATTGTCTATGGAATAAGTCAGTGGGAAAATAAGAGAACGGACCTTGGGGGATGGATTTAGGAATAAAATCTAAGGGTTGTAAACAAGGTAGAGAGAAGGGGAAATGGTAAAGCCTATCAGTACCATATTTACCATATATGGACTTGCATCTGCCATGGCTGAGCCTTCTAGAGATCTTTAGGGAATGCCACAAGCAACATGAATCTCTCAAAGTTGACAAAATTTTAAATATATACTTAGAACCATTGTTGCATTGGTCTGTTTTAGGACTCCCAGTACAGAGAAGGCAGTCCGTAAGTGTTTGCAAACAGCTCAAGCAGGCTCATGTGTTTGAGCAGCCACATAGATAATCCATGGAAAGTTATCGACACAAACATGAATACATTTAGAATGACCAAAGGAGATTAAACATTTTTGAGTCTGTGACACTTATGTGTCAGAGCTGTAGTAGACATTTATAACTGCTACCAAGTGTAGATTAATATGAGAATTCCATTGATTTAAGTGGAGATTTAACATCAATGTGCTAAACTCTGAACTTTGAAGTTGTAATATTGCATATATTGTTTTTAAGTCTCATCTTTCACATGACTTAAGTCATTTCCTCAGACCTTCACAACTAACATAAACCTTCTATTTTCTCTTCCCACTCTGGAAACATGCAGCAATCTTTATCACAACTTACATTAACCTTTTATCTTTCCTTTCCATCCAGACATTTCCATGCATCTTAACCTCCTCTATAGCTTGCATAATGAACTTTTTATTTTTTAAATTTTAACCTTCATATATATTATTGATTTTTGCACCTTTATATCCATTTGTTACAAGCAAGAAAGTAGATACACATGGCTTAACAAAAGTTATATTTTATTATGGTGAGAATAAAATCCATCACTCAAGGTTCACAATTAAAATTCCTAATTATGGTACTATGCCTATCTCCCCAAGGCTACTCACCTGTGCTACATGTCTTAGCTGAAGTTCAAGTCCAGTTTCTAACAGAAGGTAGAGGGTCAGTGCTAGGTTATTTCTCCACTGCCAGTGAAATGAGCCATTTTAAACCAGACTAGATTACATTAAAGGCAGGTTTATTGGGAAGTTGCTCTAGGATGGGTGAGTTCGTGGGCCCCAAGGATGGAGGTTTTGGAAGTCACCATTGTGAAAGGGCGGGGAATAGGAGAGGGAGAAAGAGAGAAAGGAGTTTGCATTGGGAGAGAAGAGAGAGAAGAGACAAGAGAGACACGGAGAAAGAGAAGAAAGAGAGAGAGGAAGAGTGACAGACAGACAGACAGACAGACACACAGAGAGAGAGAGAGAGAGAGAGAGAGAGAGAGAGAGAGAGAGAGAGAGAGAGAGAGAGAGGGAGAGGGAGAGGGAGAGGGAGAGGGAGAGGGAGAGGGAGAGGGAGAGAGAGAGAGAGAGAGAGGAAAGAGCTAGTTTTGAGGAAAGCTTTCAGAGATTACAGGCTCAGTTTCAGTTGACCTGGTATGTCTGAATTTCCCTTTGCCTTCAGGGCTTCTCCGTTACACAAAAGAGGTGGGAGCTTCTGGGAGACTCCTAGGCTCCTTTTGTTTTTGGTGACTGGAGTATCCAAAATTCATATACTCAACAGGGGATATATCCAGGAAGTTTTCTCAGTATGTTCAAATGTTTGAAGATGCTTCCATTAAGGCATTAAAGGTTTCTAACATGAAGCACCAAAATGTGTTGGTCATGTACTAGTGATTAAATTCTAAATTACCAACAGTAACAATGTCCATTGTACATCTGAGTGTCCTTCCACAGGGATGGAAAATGAAAAAAGAGCACAGAATTCTGTGTCATTCCTAAGTGGCATTTCCAGAAAGCAGAAAACATGTACACGGATGTAAGCAGAGTTAATGACATCATTTGCAAGGTCTATAATGAGTCTGCAGTTCTTTAAATCTCTGTATGTATACCAGTCTATATGTTTACATGTGGAAGCCACATACACACGTGTGTGTGTGTGTGTGTGTGTGTGTGTGTGTGTAAAATGTTTGGATATGAGCATGTGTGTGTCACAGTACATGTGTGAAGGCCAGAGGACCTTTCTACCTTGTTTGGTATAGAGTGCCAAGTTTCAAACTAGGACAAATGACTGAGGTACTTATTTGGCATATCAAAGTAGACCTTGTTTCCAGGTCCTCCTAGCATCCCTCAGTCCCTACCTGTTACAGGGCATGGCTGGCATATCTTGTACCCCCTACTTTGAACTCTTTAGCCCTGGGGGGCTGAACTGCTCTTCCATATATAATCCAGACATTTTTGTTACCCATTCTCTTTGTACTTTTGGGCCTTCTGGCTGCTGCAACTGGTTATCCTCTCTACCCTTTTCTTTCCCCTCTCCACCACTCTTCCCATGACTCAGGATTCTCCCAGATGTCTCTGCCTCTAGCAATGCTCTCCTGCACATCTATAATAAAATTTTTCTTTTACCATACCTAGAAGTCCTTGCCATTCCTTTTTATTTTTTCTACAGAGCAACAAAGAGACTTTTATGAGGTTTCTTGAGATCTGAACCGGGTCATCATAGTTTCACAGTAAGTGCTTTTACTCAATGATATGTGCCCCCAGCTCTACTCCCTTTTTTGAGACAAGATCTATCATTAGCATAGAGCCTGCAAGGAAGCATAGGCTAGTTAGCCAGGGAGCCCCAGGGATCTACCTATCTGTGAGATCTCTCAGTGGCTGGGTTACAAAAAACCACCATCGCATCTGGCTTTTAAAATGCCTACCTAGTGCAATTGTTCAGAAAGAACAATTCCTTGAAGTTTTGGGATCAAATTCAGGTTTTCTTGCTTGTAAAATAAGCATTTACCAACTGGGACATCTTCCCAGCTCTGGAATGTGAAATCTTTCCTTTGAGGAATCTGAGGTGAGTTGATTCTTGGTTAGTCCAACATTCTCATTTTAAGCCCTTCTCAGATATGAAATGTTCTCACTGTGACTTAATATAGAATAGAATGGAGCTTATATTCTTCTAATATTATGGAAATTTGTACCTGTTCCCTCCATACTCAGAGTTTGAGGCTCTAATTTATTCTGATGAAAAAAGTGTCCTTTGGTGACCTTCTGACTCAGGCTTGTAGTATAGACTGTATTTTCAGTTGCTCATTAGTGTATAATACAGTTTATACATTTCATTTCTAAGACATTTTATGTCTATAAATGACACTACTTAGAATTCACTCACTTGGACTCTTCACTACAATTGTTGATTCTATTAAACACCAGACAACAACTCCACAGTTGAGAAATCAATAACACCTTAATTCCCCTTTTCTTACAAGAAAGCCATATTTTGTGTATAACACATTTCCTGGAACATAAATACCACATATTTCTTCTTTAAGACATTTATGTCAGAAGGAAATTGATACTTTAGTAGAAGAACCTGTTTGAACGTCAGAGAGAACAATTATTTTCTTGAGTGTATTAAATCAGAGAATGATAACACCTTCCCCAATGTGATGTTAATCTAAATTTTCAAGTTACTTTATTTTAGGTTGGTATATCACACACATTTTGAGAAATAACTACATGTATAAAGGGCACTATCATATTTTCTATTTCTTATTGACATTTGTGTTTGTATCTTTTAATCATAACATCTGGACTTGTTCTCGCCCACACTGGCACCCTGAGTCCACCCACAAAATCTGTTCTATTTCCTCATCTCAGGGAGATTCATGTGTTCCTCCTGAGACATCTTTACTTTGTCTAATAACTTCTCTGGGTCTGTGGAGTGTGATAATAATTTATTTAACAGCTAATATTCACTTATAAGTGAATATACTGTTTGTCTTTCTGGGTCTGGCTTGGATTGTTTAGGATGACATTTTTCTAGTTTCATTTATTTACTTAGAAATTTCACTATGTCATTTTCTAACACCTCAGTTTATTGCATTGTGTTATGCCATATCTGGTTGATAGACCTGGGAGAACTGCTCTTTTCTGAAGGGAAATGGAGGAGTAGTGGATCTAGAAGAGAGGAGAGGTGAAATGGGGAAATTGAGAGTAGGAGCTGCTGTGGTCTGGATGTATTGTATGAAAGATGAATAAAGAAAAAGAAAAAATATGGACTTATTTTGGTCAGGAAAAGTCTCTATAATGGATCTGTACTTTTTAGAAATCAAAAAATGCAATGTTCTACTGGAAACCAATCTACAAAATAGAGATCTACTTTCATTTGGCATCCCAAATAAGTGTCTGTTGAAGTTCTTTGCAATATATCTCTCTTCCAAATCAAGTATTTTTACATTGTTTTGTTGCCTTATAAACCACTCCAAACTTGGTGGCTTAACAAAACAGCATTTTGTTGTTCTCCTGATTCTGTAGGTGAGATGGGCTTAGTTGTGTGGTTCTTCTTTCTATAATGTTGGCTGTGGTACAAGTTACATTGAAATTTTGTTGCTTGACTCTAAGATGGTTCTCTTATATGGTCACCAGTCCATTCTGGGACCTCTGTTCTGGTGGTCAGCTGAAGTTCCTCATCTCTTTCAAAACCTTTCCATGTAAGATTTTCTTTGCATGACAAATAGGTAGCTATGTTCTACGTGGAGCAGGGAATCTGAGCAGAAAAATTCTGAAAGCGCATATTTTTCTTATCCCTACATTATTATTGATTGACAGAAGTATGATAATCTAACATAGAGTATGGTCCTACTATGCTGAGCCCAGTGCTATCTATCATAATTATAGCTATTCTAGTTTGGATGTTGAGTATATTTTAGCCCTCAAAAAGTTGTTTTATGTTTTATTGTATAATTAGTCCTTATTGGAGCTCACTCTTGTTTTCAAATGACAGAACAAAACATTGAAGAAAACATTGAAGTTCACAGAAATTGAACTTTGGAAAGTAAAACAAAAATAGTGGAGACTACACCCTCTCCCACGTGCACGTTATCAAAATCTAGATAAAGGATGATGATGATAAATCTCTCTCTCTCTCTCTCTCTCTCTCTCTCTCTCTCTCTCTCTCTCTCTCTCTCTCTCGATCTCACTCTCTCTCCCTCTCTGTTTGTGTGTAAAACTCACCAAGTAGATTAGTTTGCCTGGACAATGATATCCAAGAATCCCTATGGAGACTGGCTAGTTTCTGCCTAGGATGCACTGATATTACAAGCGTGCATCACCTGACCCAGCTTTTAAAAACCTTTTTACATTTATTGGTTCTTTGTGAATTTTACATCATTCTTCCCAATCCCACTCATCTCCCCTCCCATTGTATCCATCCTCCCTTTTTGTAATCTAGCCCCAACAGAGAAAAAAACCTTGTTGTGGAAACTGTAGTGTTTCACAGTGTGTCCCTCAGTATACCTTTTTCCCACACTTTTTTGTCTGTAAATGTTTATCGCAATGACTTGTTGGTATGGTATGAAGCCTCTTGCTTCTGCTACTCTACTAAAATTGAAAGCTCATTGGGACATCTTTTGGTTATGCTATTGTTGCCCTGTGTCACAGAGATGCTGTAGTTTTGGATCTGTAGGACTGGCTTCTTCATGAACTTCAGCAGTTCATTGATGGGGCAGATACTGGGCTAGGCCAATTCTAAGCCCTGGATCTGGGCCTGAGTGGTATCTGAGCTAGTCAACCCTCTGGCTCTCTGCTTCTCATGCCCTTGGGTCAGTGCACCAGAGCCAGCTTTATCCTGCTGCCCAGGTAAGGTGTAGGGCCTGTTCTCCCAAGTGTTGTAGCCAGTGACAGCTTTCCTGCCTGCCATTAGTGGCAAGGGGCAAGAGGATGTAATAGCTCTTCATTGCCCATGTTATTGCACAGCAGACATGTTGTAGGGCCAGCTCTTCCATGCTCAGACTCTCAGGGCTGGATCACCTGTGACCCTTCCATCGGGATTTCTATTGTGCTGCCCAGGCAAGGTGCAGAGCCTGCTCTCCCAAGTGCTGTAGCAGGTGAGGACCTGGATCAGCTCTCCTCTTCCATGACTCAGGTCTCCTGCCTGCCAAAAGTGGTGAGGATCAAGGAGGGAGGAAAGTGTCATTTTATTGCCCAAACCATCACACGGGAGATGAGTGGTAGGTCCAGCTCTCCCATGCTCATATTCTGGGGGTAGGGGTGGTTCACCCACGACTCCTGCAATGTGCAGAGTCACTTTGCCAATTATTGCAGCTGGCTAGAGCAGAGTCAGCTCTCTTGCTCTCTAGACCCCAGGGTCAGCTCTACTATGATGTCTAGCTGGGAAGGGGGGCAGTAATGCACAGCCTTAAATATGTGCATGTGCCCTGGTGGCAGTCAAGACCAGGGTCATCCACCTGGCATTAGATATGGTCCTGTATGGCAGGCATACCAGGACCCCACTATGGTCCCAGGTGGCATTACTGGCTACTCATATCATACTGTTCCTTACTACCCTTGAGTCTCCAGTACTGCCTTTCTTCATCTTTCCCATATCCTTCTGTTTCTCTTTCTCTTCCATGTTCCTACCACTTACTTTTTTCTCTTAGAGGCAGCCAGGAACTTTGAGTGTCTGAGGTTGTCTTAGGAGTGATCTGAGGAATGCTTGACCCTATTAGTGCATTATAGCACCGGAAAGGGGTCAATTCAGGCACGGTCCATCCTACCGGCACCAGTCCTGTCTGGCACCTGACTGGTAAATGTCTCAGGCTAGTTCCATGTCTAGAGGGTCTGGTTGTCACTCTGGATTCTCTCCTGGTGAGGCCCACTTGAGTGGCTCCATATGAGGCCCATTTGTCTTGGGCTCACTCCTGCTTGGATCCTTAGTTCCAGGCAGAGTTCTAGTCTCTGGGTTGGCCTTGGTCCTGGGAGCTTTTGGGGACCTCTATGGTGCTGGCCTGGTAGTCATTTAAGGCTTGCTTCTTTCAGGGAATGTTAGCCTACTAATCATTCAGATGCTCATAGGTCAGAAAAATGGTAGGCTAATTTGACATAGCCTCCTTCCTCTCCATCACCTACTCATACACATGTGACATAACAGACACACCTGAAATGCTTCTAGGTGCAAGCAGCTTTTTTAAAAATGTGGATTGGATACCATCGCTTAAACTTATGTATTCATGTTTTAAAGTTGAGCACTTTATAAATTTAACTATTACTACAACCCAGAAAGTAATAAATGTGGGTGGTTGTAGATATTTTTAACCTGAGTTAAACATTATGTAACAAATACACAAAGCAAACTATCAGGTGACATGCCATTATTGCACTCAATTTCATTTTAATGTATCAGTTTAAAATTTTTTTGAAAGGTACTTTCCCGAAACATTAAGAATCAGTTTCCAAATAACGAACAAGAACTGTTAGAACAAGAACTGTTACAATTTTTAGTTCGTGGTGCAATGAATTACTGCGTTTCTTGTCATCAACTCAGTAAATACTGATGCTTTCAAAATTGTCCTTTCAATACAAAGAAATAGAAAGTAACTGACATTAAAACTTACTTTTTTCATTTTTATTGGATATTTTTATTTACATTTAAAATGTTATTCCATTTGCTGGTTTTCTGACCATAAGCCCCCCCATTTCATTCCCCCTTCTTCTACAAAGGTGTTCCCCATCCCTAACCACCCCCCTTCCTGCCTCCCTACCCAGACATTCCCCTACACTAGGAGTTGGGGGGGGAGGTCCAGCCTTGGCAGGATCAAGGGCTTCTCTTTCCACTGGTGCCAAACAAAACCATCCTCTGCTACATAGGCATCTGGAGCCATGGGTCTGTCCATGTGTACACTTTGGGTAGTGGTTTAGTCCCTGGGAGCTCTGGTTGGTTGGTATTGTTCTTATGGGGTTACAAGCCCCTTTAGATCCTTTGATCCTTTCTCCAATTACCCCTAACAGGGACCCTGTTCTCAGTTCAATGGTTTGCTGCTAGCATTCACCTCTGTATTTGTCAGGCTCTGGCTGAGCCTCTCAGGAGACAGCTATCAGGCTCCTGTCAGCATGTACTTCTTGGCTTCATCAATGTTGTCTAGTTTTGGTGGCTGTATATATATGGGCTGGATCCCCAGGTGGGGCAGGCTCTGAATAGCCATTCTTTCAGTCTCTGCTACAAATTTTCTCTCCATATCTCCTCCTATGAATATTTTTATTCCCCATTATAAGGAGGACTGATGCATCTACTTTTTGGTTGTCCTTCTTGAGCTTCATGTGGTCTATGGATTGTATCCTGGGTAATTTGAGGTTTAGGACTAATACTCACTTATCAGTGAGTGCATACCACATCTGTTTTTCTGTGATTGGGTTACCTCACTCAGGATGATATTTTTTTTTTTAGTTTCCACCCATTTGCCTATGAATTTCATGAAGTCATTGTTTTTGATAGCTGAGTAGTACTCCATTGTGTAAATTTCTGTATCCATTTCTGTATCCATTCCTCTGTTGAAGGACATCTGGGTTCTTTCCAGCTTTTGGGTATTATAAATAATGCTGTTATGAACATAGTAGAGTATGTGTCTTTGTTGTATGTTGGAACATCATTTGGTTATATGCCCAGGAGTGGTATAGCTGGATCATCAGGTAGTTCAATGCTCAGTTTTCTGAGGAACCTCCAGACTCATTTGCAGAGTGGTTGTACCAGCTTACAATCCTACTAACAATGGAGGATTGTTCCTCATTCTCCACATCCTTGCCAAAATCTGTTGTCACTTGAGTTTTTGATCTTACCCATTCTGACTGTCCTGAGGTGGAATCTCAGGGTTTTTGATTTACATTTCCCTGATGACTAAGAATGCTAAACAGTTCTTTAGGTACTTCTCAGCCATTCCATATTCCTCAGGTGAGAATTCTATTATTATTTATGTACCCCATTTTTAATAGGGTTATTTGGTTCTCTGGAGTATAACTTCTTGAGTTATTTGTATATATCGGAATATAGTGCTATCAGATGTAAGATTGGGAAAGATCTTTTCCCAATCTGTAGGTTGCCTTTTTGTCCTAATGACAGTGTTCTTTGCCTTACAGATACTTTGTAGTTTTATGAGACCCCATTTGTCAATTTGTGATCTCAGAGCATAAACCGTTGGTGTTTTGTTCAGGATAATTACCCCAGTGCCCTTGTGTTTCAGGCTCTTCCCCACTTTTTCTTCTATTAGTTTGAGTGTATCGGGTTTTATGTGGATGTCCTTAATCCACTTGTACTTCAGCTTTGTACAGGGCAACAAGAATGGGTCAGTTTGCATTCTTCTACATGCTGACCTCTAGTTGAACCAGCACCATTTGTTAAAAATGCTATCTTTTTTGCACTGGATGATTTTAGCTCCTTGGCAGAGATCAAGTGACCATAAGTGTGTGGGTTCATTTCTGGGTCTTCATTTCTATTCCATTGATCTACCTACCTGTCTCTGTAAAAATGCCATGCAGTTTTTCTCATTATTGCTCTGTACTACAGCTTAAGGTCAGGGATGGTGATTCCCCCAGAAGTTCTTTTATCCTTGAGGACAGTTTTTGCTATCCTGGGTTTTTTGTTATTCCAAATGAATTTGCAAATTGCTCTTTCTAACTCTATGAAGAATTGAGTTAAAATTTGGATGGGGATTCCACTGAATCTGAAGATTTTTTTTGGAAAGATGGCCATTTTTACTACATGAATCCTGCCAATTTATGAGTGTGGGAGATCTTCCCATCTACTTTGATCTTCTTCAATATCGTTCTTCAGAAACTTGAAGTTCTTGTCATTACAGATCTTTCACTTGCTTGGTTAGAGTCACACGGAAGTATTTTATATTACTGGGGACTATTGTGAAGGGTGTCCTTTCCCTAATTTTATTCTCAGCCAGTTTATCCTTTGAGTAGAGGGAGGCTACTGATTTGTTTGTGTTACTTTTATACCAAGTCACTTTGCTGAAGTTTTTTTTTTTTTTTTAATCAGGCTTAGGAGTTCTCTGGTGGAACTTTTGGTATCACCTAAGAATACTGTCATATCGGCAGCAGCTCTCTACTCCCAGACCCGGTGAGAGAGAGACCCAACCGCCTGGTCAGGTGGGCACTCCTGAGGCTGCAGAGCGGAAGAGACCACCAACACTGCTCACCCCTGCCCACATCCCTGGCCCAAGAGAAAACTGTATAAGGCCTCTGGCTCCCGTGGGGGAGGGCCCAGGAGCAGCAGGACACCTGCCAGAGACACCACCGGACCCTGAAGGAAACAGACCAGATAAACAGTTCTCTGCACCCAAATCCCGTGGGAGGGAGAGCTAAACCTTCAGAGAGGCAGACAAGCCTGGGAAACCAGAAGAGACTGCTCCCTGCACACACATCTCGGACGCCAGAGGAAAAAGCCAAAGACCATCTGGAACCCTGGTGCACTGAAGCTCCCGGAAGGGGCGGCACAGGTCTTCCTGGTTGCTGCCGCTGCAGAGAGCCCCTGGGCAGCACCCCACGAGCGAACCTGAGCCTCGGGACCACAGGTAAGACCAAATTTTCTGCTGCAAGAAAGCTGCCTGGTGAACTCAAGACACAGGCCCACAGGAACAGCTGAAGACCTGTAGAGAGGAAAAACTACACGCCCGAAAGCAGAACACTCTGTCCCCATAACTGACTGAAAAAGAGGAAAACAGGTCTACAGCACTCCTGACACACAGGCTTATAGGACAGTCTAGCCACTGTCAGAAATAGCAGAACAAAGTAACACTAGAGATAATCTGATGGCGAGAGGCAAGCGCAGGAACCCAAGCAACAGAAACCAAGACTACATGCCATAATCGGAGCCCAATTCTCCCACCAAAACAAACATGGAATATCCAAACACACCAGAAAAGCAAGATCTAGTTTCAAAATCATATTTGATCATGATGCTGGAGGACTTCAAGAAAGACATGAACACACTTAGGAAAGCACAGGAAAACATTAATAAACAAGTAAAAGCCTACAGAGAGGAATCGCAAAAATCCCTGAAAGAATTCCAGGTAAACACAATCAAACAGTTGAAGGAATTAAAAATGGAAATAGAAGCAATCAAGAAAGAACACATGGAAACAACCCTGGATATAGAAAACCAAAAGAAGAGACAAGGAGCTGTAGATACAAGCTTCACCAACAGAATACAAGAGATGGAAGAGAGAATCTCAGGAGCAGAAGATTCCATAGAAATCATTGACTCAACTGTCAAAGATAATGTAAAGCGGAAAAAGCTACTGGTCCAAAACATACAGGAAATCCAGGACTCAATGAGAAGATCAAACCTAAGGATAATAGGTATAGAAGAGAGTGAAAACTCCCAACTCAAAGGACCAGTAAATATCTTCAACAAAATCATAGAAGAAAACTTCCCTAACCTAAAAAAAGAGATACCCATAGACATACAAGAAGCCTACAGAACTCCAAACAGATTGGACCAGAAAAGAAACACCTCCCGCCGTCACATAATAGTGAAAACACCAAACGCACAAAATAAAGAAAGAATATTAAAAGCAGTAAGGGAAAAAGGTCAAGTAACATATAAAGGGAGACCTATTAGAATCACACCAGACTTCTCGCCAGAAACTATGAAGGCCAGAAGATCCTGGACTGATGTTATACAGACCCTAAGAGAACAAAAATGCCAGCCCAGGTTACTGTATCCAGCAAAACTCTCAATTAACATTGATGGAGAAACCAAGATATTCCATGACAAAACCAAATTTACACAATATCTTTCTACAAATCCAGCACTACAAAGGATAATAAATGGTAAAGCCCAACATAAGGAGGCAAGCTATACCCTAGAAGAAGCAAGAAACTAATCGTCTTGGCAACAAAACAAAGAGAATGAAAGCACACAAACATAACCTCACATCCAAATATGAATATAACGGGAAGCAATAATCACTATTCCTTAATATCTCTCAATATCAATGGCCTCAACTCCCCAATAAAAAGACATAGATTAACAAACTGGATACGCAACGAGGACCCTGCATTCTGCTGCCTACAGGAAACACACCTCAGAGACCAAGACAGACACTACCTCAGAGTGAAAGGCTGGAAAACAACTTTCCAAGCAAATGGTCAGAAGAAGCAAGCTGGAGTAGCCATTCTTTTTTTTTTCTTTTTTTCTTTTTTTTTTATTAACTTGAGTATTTCTTATATACATTTCAAGTGTTATTCCCTTTCCCGGTTTCCGGACAAACATCACCCTCCCCCCTCCCCTTCCTTATGGGTGTTCCCCTCCCAAACCTCCCCCCATTGCCACCCTCCCCGCATAGTCTAGTTCACTGGGGGTTCAGTCTTAGCAGGACCCAGGGCTTCCCCTTCCACTGGTGCTCTTACTAGGATATTCATTGCTACCTATGGGGACAGAGTCCAGGGTCAGTCCATGTATAGTCTTTAGGTAGTGGCTTAGTCCCTGGAAGCTCTGGTTGCTTGACATTGTTGTACTTTTGGGGTCTCGAGCCCCTTCAAGCTCTTCCAGTTCTTTCTCTGATTCCTTCAACGGGGGACCTATTCTCAGTTCAGTGGTTTGCTGCTGGCATTCGCCTCTGTATTTGCTGTATTCTGGCTGTGTCTCTCAGGAGCGATCTACATCCGGCTCCTGTCGGTCTGCACTTCTTTGCTTCATCCATCTTGTCTAATTGGGTGGCTGTATATGTATGGGCCACCTGTGGGGCAGGCTCTGAATGGGTGTTCCTTCAGTCTCTGTTTTAATCTTTGCCTCTCCCTTCCCTGCCAAGGGTATTCTTTTTCCTCATTTAAAGAAGGAGTGAAGCATTCACATTTTGATCATCCATCTTGAGTTTCCTTTGTTCTAGGGAACTAGGGTAATTCAAGCATTTGGGCTAATAGCTACTTATCAAGGAGTGCATACCATGTATGTCTTTCTGTGATTGGGTTAGCTCACTCAGGATGATATTTTCCAGTTCCAAACATTTGCCTACGAATTTCATAAACTCGTTGTTTTTGATAGCTGAGTAATATTCCATTGTGTAGATGTACCACATTTTCTGTATCCATTCCTCTGTTGAAGGGCATCTGGGTTCTTTCCAGTTTCTGGCTATTATAAATAAGGCTGCGATGAACATAGTGGAACACGTGTCTCTTTTATATGTTGAGGCATCTTTTGGGTATATGCCCAAGAGAGGTATGGCTGGATCCTCAGGCAGTTCAATGTCCAATTTTCTGAGGAACCTCCAGACTGATTTCCAGAATGGTTTTACCAGTCTGCAATCCCACCAACAATGGAGGAGTGTTCCTCTTTCTCCACATCCTCGCCAGCATCTGCTGTCACCTGAGTTTTTGATCTTAGCCATTCTCACTGGTGTGAGGTGAAATCTCAGGGTTGTTTTGATTTGCATTTCCCTTATGACTAAAGATGTTGAACATTTCTTTAGGTGTTTCTCAGCCATTCGGCATTCCTCAGCTGTGAATTCTTTGTTTAGCTCTGAACCCCATTTTTAATAGGGTTATTTGTTTCCCTGCGGTCTAACTTCTTGAGTTCTTTGTATATTTTGGATATAAGGCCTCTATCTGTTGTAGGATTGGTAAAGATCTTTTCCCAATCTGTTGGTTGCCGTTTTGTCCTAACCACAGTGTCCTTTGCCTTACAGAAGCTTTGCAGTTTTATGAGATCCCATTTGTCGATTCTTGATCTTAGAGCATGAGCCATTGGTGTTTTGTTCAGGAAATTATTTCCAGTGCCCATGTGTTCCAGATGCTTCCCTAGTTTTTCTTCTATTAGTTTGAGTGTGTCTGGTTTGATGTGGAGGTCCTTGATCCACTTGGACTTAAGCTTTGTACAGGATGATAAGCATGGATCGATCTGCATTCTTCTACATGTTGCCCTCCAGTTGAACCAGCACCATTTGCTGAAAATGCTATCTTTTTTCCATTGGATGGTTTTGGCAACTTTGTCAAAAATCAAGTGACCATAGGTGTGTGGGTTCATTTCTGGGTCTTCAATTCTATTCCATTGGTCTATCTGTCTGTCTCTGTACCAATACCATGCAGTTTTTATCACTATTGCTCTGTAATACTGCTTGAGTTCAGGGATATTGATTCCCCCTGAAGTCCTCTTATTGTTGAGGATAGCTTTAGCTATCCTGGGTTTTTTGTTATTCCAGATGAATTTGCAAATTGTTCTGTCTAACTCTTTGAAGAATTGGATTGGTATTTTGATGGGGATTGCATTGAATCTGTAGATTGCTTTTGGTAAAATGGCCATTTTTACTATATTAATCCTGCCAATCCATGAGCATGGGAGATCTTTCCATCTTCTGAGGTCTTCTTCAATTTCTTTCCTCAGTGTCTTGAAGTTCTTATTGTACAGATCTTTTACTTGCTTGGTTAAAGTCACACCGAGGTACTTTATATTATTTGGGTCTATTATGAAGGGTGTCGTTTCCCTAATTTCTTTCTCGGCTTGTTTCTCTTTTGTATAGAGGAAGGCAACTGATTTATTTGAGTTAATTTTATACCCAGCCACTTTGCTGAAGTTGTTTATCAGCTTTAGTAGTTCTCTGGTGGAACTTTTGGGATCACTTAAATATACTATCATGTCATCTGCAAATAGTGATATTTTGACCTCTTCTTTTCCGATCTGTATCCCCTTGATCTCCTTTTGTTGTCTGATTGCTCTGGCTAGAACTTCAAGAACTATATTGAATAAGTAGGGAGAGAGTGGGCAGCCTTGTCTAGTCCCTGATTTTAGTGGGATTGCTTCAAGTTTCTCTCCATTTAGTTTAATGTTAGCAACTGGTTTGCTGTATATGGCTTTTACTATGTTTAGGTATGGGCCTTGAATACCTATTCTTTCCAGGACTTTTATCATGAAGGGGTGTTGAATTTTGTCAAATGCTTTCTCAGCATCTAATGAAATGATCATGTGGTTCTGTACTTTCAGTTTGTTTATATAATGGATCACGTTGATGGTTTTCCGTATATTAAACCGTCCCTGCATGCCTGGGATGAAGCCTACTTGATCATGGTGGTTGATTGTTTTGATGTGCTCTTGAATTCGGTTTGCCAGAATTTTATTGAGTATTTTTGCGTCGATATTCATAAGGGAAATTGGTCTGAAGTTCTCTTTCTTTGTTGTGTCTTTGTGTGGTTTAGGTATAAGAGTAATTGTGGCTTCATAGAAGGAATTCGGTAGAGCTCCATCTGTTTCAATTTTGTGGAATAGTTTGGATAATATTGGTATAAGGTCTTCTATGAAAGTTTGATAGAATTCTGCACTAAACCCGTCTGGACCTGGGCTCTTTTTGGTTGGGAGACCTTTAATGACTGCTTCTATTTCCTTAGGAGTTATGGGGTTGTTTAACTGGTTTATCTGTTCCTGATTTAACTTCGATACCTGGTATCTGTCTAGGAAATTGTCCATTTCCTGAAGATTTTCTAATTTTGTTGAATATAGGTTTTTATAGTAAGATCTGATGATTTTTTGAATTTCCTCTGAATCTGTAGTTATGTCTCCCTTTTCATTTTTGATTTTGTTAATTTGGACGCACTCTCTGTGTCCTCTCGTTAGTCTGGCTAAGGGTTTATCTATCTTGTTGATTTTCTCAAAGAACCAACTTTTAGTTCTGTTGATTCTTTCTATGGTCCTTTTTGTTTCTACTTGGTTGATTTCAGCTCTGAGTTTGATTATTTCCTGCCTTCTACTCCTCCTGGGTGTATTTGCTTCTTTTTGTTCTAGAGCTTTTAGGTGTGCTGTCAAGCTGCTGACATATGCTCTTTCCTATTTCTTTCTGCAGGCACTCAGCGCTATGAGTTTTCCTCTTAGCACAGCTTTCATTGTGTCCCATAAGTTTGGGTATGTTGTACCTTCATTTTCATTAAATTCTAAAAAGTTTTTAATTTCTTTCTTTACTTCTTCCTTGACCAGGTTGTCATTGAGTAGAGCATTGTTCAATTTCCATGTATATGTGGGCATTCTTCCCTTATTGTTATTGAAGACCAGTTTTAGGCCGTGGTGGTCCGATAGCACGCATGGGATTATTTCTATCTTTCTGTACCTGTTGAGGCCCGTTTTTTGACCAATTATATGGTCAATTTTGGAGAAAGTACCATGAGGAGCTGAGAAGAAGGTATATCCTTTTGCTTTAGGATAGAATGTTCTATAAATATCCGTTAAGTCCATTTGGCTCATGACTTCTCTTAGTCTGTCGACATCACTGTTTAATTTCTGTTTCCATGAACTGTCCATTGATGAGAGTGGGGTGTTGAAATCTCCCACTATTATTGTGTGAGGTGCAATGTGTGTTTTGAGCTTTAGTAAGGTTTCTTTTACATATGTAGGTGCCCTTGTATTTGGGGCATAGATATTTAGGATTGAGAGTTCATCTTGGTGTATTTTTCCTTTGATGAATATGAAGTGTCCTTCCTTATCTTTTTTGATGACTTTTAGTTGAAAATTGATTTTATTTGATATTAGAATGGCTACTCCAGCTTGCTTCTTCTGACCATTTGCTTGGAAAATTGTTTTCCAGCCTTTCACTCTGAGGTAATGTCTGTCTTTGTCTCTGAGGTGTGTTTCCTGTAGGCAGCAGAATGCAGGGTCCTCGTTGCGTATCCAGTTTGTTAATCTATGTCTTTTTATTGGGGAGTTGAGGCCATTGATATTGAGAGATATTAAGGAATAGTGATTATTGCTTCCCGTTATATTCATATTTGGAAGTGAGGTTATGTTTGTGTGCTTTCATTCTCTTTGTTTTGTTGCCAAGATGATTAGTTTCTTGCTTCTAGGGTATAGCTTGCCTCCTTATGTTGGGCTTTACCCTTTATTATCCTTTGTAGTGCTGGACTTGTAGAAAGATATTGTGTAAATTTGGTTTTGTCATGGAATATCTTGGTTTCTCCATCTATGTTAATTGAGAGTTTTGCAGGATACAGTAACCTGGGCTGGCATTTTTGTTCTCTTAGGGTCTGTATGACATCTGTCCAGGATCTTCTGGCCTTCATAGTTTCTGGCGAGAAGTCTGGTGTGATTCTGATAGGTCTGCCTTTATATGCTACTTGACCTTTTTCCCTTACTGCTTTTAATATTCTTTCTTTATTTTGTGCGTTTGGTGTTTTGACAATTATGTGACGGGAGGTGTTTCTTTTCTGGTCCAATCTATTTGGAGTTCTGTAGGCTTCTTGTATGCCTATGGGTATCTCTTTTTTTAGATTAGGGAAGTTTTCTTCTATGATTTTGTTGAAGATATTTACTGGTCCTGTGAGCTGGGAGTCTTCACTCTCTTCTATACCTATTATCCTTAGGTTTGATCTTCTCATTCAGTCCTGGATTTCCTGTATGTTTTGGACCAGTAGCTTTTTCCGCTTTACATTATCTTTGACAGTTGAGTCAATGATTTCTATGGAATCTTCTGCTCCCGAGATTCTCTCTTCCATCTCTTGAATTCTGTTGGTGAAGCTTGTATCTACAGCTCCTTGTCTTTTCTTTTGATTTTCTATGTCCAGGGTTGTTTCCATGTGTTCTTTCTTGATTGCTTCTATTTCCATTTTTAATTCCTTCAACTGTTTGATTGTGTTTTCCTGGAATTCTTTCAGGGATTTTTCGATTCCTCTCTGTAGGCTTCTACTTGTTCTCTAAGGGAGTTCTTTATGTCTTTCTTGAAGTCCTCCAGCATCATGATCAAATATGATTTTGAAACTAGGTCTTGCTTTTCTGGTGTGTTTGGATATTCCGTGTTTGCTTTGGTGGGAGAATTGGGCTCCGATGATGCCATGTAGTCTTGGTTTCTGTTGCTTGGGTTCCTGTGCTTGCCTCTCGCCATCAGATTATCTCTAGTGTTACTTTGTTCTGCTATTTCTGACAGTGGCTAGACTGTCCTATAACCTGTGTGTCAGGAGTGCTGTAGACCTGTTTTCCTGTTTTCTTTCAGCCAGTTATGGGGACAGAGTGTTCTGCTTTCGGGCGTGTAGTTTTTCCTCTCTACAGGTCTTCAGCTGTTCCTGTGGGCCTGTGTCTTGAGTTCACCAGGCAGGTTTCTTGCAGGGGAAAAATTGGTCCTACCTGTGGTTCCAAGGCTCAAGTTTGCTCGTGGGGTACTGCCTAAGTCCTCTCCGCTCTGGCAGCAACTGGGAAGATCTGCGCTGCTCTTTCCAGGAGCCTCCGTGCACCAGGGTTTCAGATGACGTTTGGTGTTTTCCTCTGGCGCCTGGATTTGCACAGAGTGCAGTCTCTTCTGGTTTCCCAGGCGTGTCCGCCTCTCTGAAGGTTCAGCTCTCCCTCCCACGGGATTTGGTTGCAGAGAACTGTTTATCCGGTCTGTTTCCTTCAGGTTCCGGCAGTGTCTCAGGCGCAGGGGTCCTGCCGCTCCCGGGCCCTCCCCTACGGGAACCCAGAGGCCTTATACAGTTGCCTCTTGGGCCAGGGATGTGGGCAGGGGTGGGCAGTGTTGGTGGTCTCCTCCGCTCTGCAGCCTCAGGAGTGCCCACCTGATCAGGTGGTGAGGTCTCTCTCCCACGGGGTTTGGGAGCAGAGAGCTGCTGCGGGCCGGGATCCGCGGGTGTGGGACTTCCGGTAAACACAGGAAGTGCCCGGCCTTAGAGGAATTTTGCCTCTGTGTGTCCTGAGTTCACCAGGCAGGTTTCTTGCAGGGGAAAAGTTGGTCCTACCTGCAGTTCCAAGGCTCAAGTTTGCTCGTGGGGTACTGCCTAAGTCCTCTCCGCTGTGGCAGCAACCGGGAAGATCTGCGCTGCTCTTTCCAGGAGCCTCCGTGCACCAGGGTTCCGGATGGCGTTTGGTGTTTTCCTCTGGCGCCTGGATATGCACAAAGTGCAGTCTCTTCTGGTTTCCCAGGCGTGTCCGCCTCTCTGAAGGTTCAGCTCTCCCTCCCACGGGATTTGGGTGCAGAGAACTGTTTATCCGGTCTGTTTCCTTCAGGCTCCGGCAGTGTCTCAGGCGCAGGGGTCCTGCCGCTCCCGGGCCCTCCCCTACGGGAACCCAGAGGCCTTATACAGTTGCCTCTTGGGCCAGGGATGTGGGCAGGGGTGGGCAGTGTTGGTGGTCTCCTCCGCTCCGCAGCCTCAGGAGTGCCCACCTGATCAGGCGGTGAGGTCTCTCTCCCACGGGGTTTGGGAGCAGAGAGCTGCTGCGGGCCGGGATCCGCCGGTGTGGAGTAGCCATTCTAATATCAAATAAAATCAATTTTCAACTAAAAGTCATCAAAAAAGATAAGGAAGGACACTTCATATTCATCAAAGGAAAAATCCACCAAGATGAACTCTCAATCCTAAATATCTATGCCCCAAATACAAGGGCACCTACATACGTAAAAGAAACCTTACTAAAGCTCAAAACACACATTGCACCTCACACAATAATAGTGGGAGATTTCAACACCCCACTCTCATCAATGGACAGATCATGGAAACAGAAATTAAACAGTGATGTCGACAGACTAAGAGAAGTCATGAGCCAAATGGACTTAACGGATATTTATAGAACATTCTATCCTAAAGCAAAAGGATATACCTTCTTCTCAGCTCCTCATGGTACTTTCTCCAAAATTGACCATATAATTGGTCAAAAAACGGGCCTCAACAGGTACAGAAAGATAGAAATAATCCCATGCGTGCTATCGGACCACCACGGCCTAAAACTGGTCTTCAATAACAATAAGGGAAGAATGCCCACATATACGTGGAAATTGAACAATGCTCTACTCAATGATAACCTGGTCAAGGAAGAAATAAAGAAAGAAATTAAAAACTTTTTAGAATTTAATGAAAATGAAGATACAACATACCCAAACTTATGGGACACAATGAAAGCTGTGCTAAGAGGAAAACTCATAGCGCTGAGTGCCTGCAGAAAGAAACAGGAAAGAGCATATGTCAGCAGCTTGACAGCACACCTAAAAGCTCTAGAACAAAAAGAAGCAAATGCACCCAGGAGGAGTAGAAGGCAGGAAATAATCAAACTCAGAGCTGAAATCAACCAAGTAGAAACAAAAAGGACCATAGAAAGAATCAACAGAACCAAAAGTTGGTTCTTTGAGAAAATCAACAAGATAGATAAACCCTTAGCCAGACTAACGAGAGGACACAGAGAGTGTGTCCAAATTAACAAAATCAGAAATGAAAAGGGAGACATAACTACAGATTCGGAGGAAATTCAAAAAATCATCAGATCTTACTATAAAAACCTATATTCAACAAAATTTGAAAATCTTCAGGAAATGGACAATTTCCTAGACAGATACCAGGTATCGAGGTTAAATCAGGAACAGATAAACCAGTTAAACAACCCCATAACTCCTAAGGAAATAGAAGCAGTCATTAAAGGTCTCCCAACCAAAAAGTGCCCAGGTCCAGACGGGTTTAGTGCAGAATTCTATCAAACCTTCATAGAAGACCTCATACCAATATTATCCAAACTATTCCACAAAATTGAAACAGATGGAGCCCTACCGAATTCCTTCTACGAAGCCACAATTACTCTTATACCTAAACCACACAAAGACACAACAAAGAAAGAGAACTTCAGACCAATTTCCCTTATGAATATCGACGCAAAAATACTCAATAAAATTCTGGCAAACCGAATTCAAGAGCACATCAAAACAATCATCCACCATGATCAAGTAGGCTTCATCCCAGGCATGCAGGGATGGTTTAATATACGGAAAACTATCAACGTGATCCATCATATAAACAAACTGAAAGAACAGAACCACATGATCATTTCATTAGATGCTGAGAAAGCATTTGACAAAATTCAACACCCCTTCATGATAAAAGTCCTGGAAAGAATAGGAATTCAAGGCCCATACCTGAACATAGTAAAAGCCATATACAGCAAACCAGTTGCTAACATTAAACTAAATGGAGAGAAACTTGAAGCAATCCCACTAAAATCAGGGACTAGACAAGGCTGCCCACTCTCTCCCTACTTATTCAATATAGTTCTTGAAGTTCTAGCCAGAGCAATCAGACAACAAAAGGAGATCAAAGGGATACAGATCGGAAAAGAAGAGGTCAAAATATCACTATTTGCAGATGACATGATAGTATATTTAAGTGATCCCAAAAGTTCCACCAGAGAACTACTAAAGCTGATAAACAACTTCAGCAAAGTGGCTGGGTATAAAATTAACTCAAATAAATCAGTTGCCTTCCTCTATACAAAAGAGAAACAAGCCGAGAAAGAAATTAGGGAAACGACACCCTTCATAATAGACCCAAATAATATAAAGTACCTTGGTGTGACTTTAACCAAGCAAGTAAAAGATCTGTACAATAAGAACTTCAAGACACTGAGGAAAGAAATTGAAGAAGACCTCAGAAGATGGAAAGATCTCCCATGCTCATGGATTGGCAGGATTAATATAGTAAAAATGGCCATTTTACCAAAAGCAATCTACAGATTCAATGCAATCCCCATCAAAATACCAATCCAATTCTTCAAAGAGTTAGACAGAACAATTTGCAAATTCATCTGGAATAACAAAAAACCCAGGATAGCTAAAGCTATCCTCAACAATAAAAGAACTTCAGGGGGAATCAATATCCCTGAACTCAAGCAGTATTACAGAGCAATAGTGATAAAAACTGCATGGTATTGGTACAGAGACAGACAGATAGACCAATGGAATAGAATTGAAGACCCAGAAATGAACCCACACACCTATGGTCACTTGATTTTTGACAAAGTTGCCAAAACCATCCAATGGAAAAAAGATAGCATTTTCAGCAAATGGTGCTGGTTCAACTGGAGGGCAACATGTAGAAGAATGCAGATCGATCCATGCTTATCATCCTGTACAAAGCTTAAGTCCAAGTGGATCAAGGACCTCCACATCAAACCAGACACACTCAAACTAATAGAAGAAAAACTAGGGAAGCATCTGGAACACATGGGCACTGGAAATAATTTCCTGAACAAAACACCAATGGCTCATGCTCTAAGATCAAGAATCGACAAATGGGATCTCATAAAACTGCAAAGCTTCTGTAAGGCAAAGGACACTGTGGTTAGGACAAAACGGCAACCAACAGATTGGGAAAAGATCTTTACCAATCCTACAACAGATAGAGGCCTTATATCCAAAATATACAAAGAACTCAAGAAGTTAGACCGCAGGGAAACAAATAACCCTATTAAAAAATGGGGTTCAGAGCTAAACAAAGAATTCACAGCTGAGGAATGCCGAATGGCTGAGAAACACCTAAAGAAATGTTCAACATCTTTAGTCATAAGGGAAATGCAAATCAAAACAACCCTGAGATTTCACCTCACACCAGTGAGAATGGCTAAGATCAAAAACTCAGGTGACAGCAGATGCTGGCGAGGATGTGGAGAAAGAGGAACACTCCTCCATTGTTGGTGGGATTGCAGACTGGTAAAACCATTCTGGAAATCAGTCTGGAGGTTCCTCAGAAAATTGGACATTGAACTGCCTGAGGATCCAGCTATACCTCTCTTGGGCATATACCCAAAAGATGCCTCAACATATAAAAGAGACACGTGCTCCACTATGTTCATCGCAGCCTTATTTATAATAGCCAGAAAATGGAAAGAACCCAGATGCCCTTCAACAGAGGAATGGATACAGAAAATGTGGTACATCTACACAATGGAATATTACTCAGCTATCAAAAACAACGAGTTTATGAAATTCGTAGGCAAATGGTTGGAACTGGAAAATGTCATCCTGAGTGAGCTAACCCAATCACAGAAAGACATACATGGTATGCACTCATTGATAAGTGGCTATTAGCCCAAATGCTTGAATTACCCTAGATCCCTAGAACAAAGGAAACTCAAGACGGATGATCAAAATGTGAATGCTTCACTCCTTCTTTAAATGAGGAAAAAGAATACCCTTGGCAGGGAAGGGAGAGGCAAAGATTAAAACAGAGACTGAAGGAACACCCATTCAGAGCCTGCCCCACATGTGGCCCATACATATACAGCCACCCAATTAGACAAGATGGTTGAAGCAAAGAAGTGCAGACCGACAGGAGCCGGATGTAGATCGCTCCTGAGAGACACAGCCAGAATACAGCAAATATAGAGGCGAATGCCAGCAGCAAACCACTGAACTGAGAATAGGTCCCCTATTGAAGGAATCAGAGAAAGAACTGGAAGAGCTTGAAGGGGCTCGAGACCCCAAAAGTACAACAATGCCAAGCAACCAGAGCTTCCAGGGACTAAGCCACTACCTAAAGACTATACATGGACTGACCCTGGACTCTGACCCCATAGGTAGCAATGAATATCCTAGTAAGAGCACCAGTGGAAGGGGAAGCCCTGGGTCCTGCTAAGACTGAACCCCCAGTGAACTAGTCTATGGGGGGAGGGCGGCAATGGGGGGAGGGTTGGGAGGGGAACACCCATAAGGAAGGGGAGGGGGGAGGGGGATGTTTGCCCGGAAACCGGGAAAGGGAATAACACTCGAAATGTATATAAGAAATACTCAAGTTAATAAAAAAAAAAAATTCCCCTCAACAAAAAAAAAAAAACAATACTGTCATATCATCTGCAAATAGTGATATTTTCACTTTTTACTTTCCAATTTGTATCCCTATGACCTCTTTTTGTTGTTTGATTGCTCTGCCTAGGACTTCAAGTACTATATTGAATAAGTAGGGAGAGAGTGGGCAGCCTTGTCTAGTCCCTACTTTTAGTGGGATTGCATCAAGCTTCTCTCCATTTAGTTTGATGTTGGCTCCTGGTTTGCTGTATATTGCTTTTACTATGTTTTGGTGTGGGCTTGAATTCCTTATCTTTCCAGCGCTTTTATCATGAAGGGGTGTTGAATTTTTTCATATGCTTTCTCAGCATCTAATGAGACGATCAATTTTTTTCTTTGAATTTGTTTATATAGTGAATTACATTAATTGATTTCCATATACTGAACCATCCCTGCATCCCTGGGATGAAGCCTACTTGATCATGATGGATGATCATTTTGATGTGTTCTTGGATTCAGTTTTTGAGAATTTTATTGAGTTTTTTGTGTCGATATTCTTATGGGTAATTTTTCTGAAGTTCTCTTTCTTTATTGGGTCTTTGTGTGGTTTAGGTATAAGAGTAATTGTGACTTCATAGAAAGAATTGTGTAGTCCTCCTTCTGTTTCTATTTTGTGTGATAGTTTGGACAGTATTGGTATGAAGTCTTCTATGAAGATCTGATAGAATTTTGTAATAATTCTGTCCTGGGCTTTTTCTTTTTCTTTTTTTTATTTTTTTGGTTGGGAGATTTTAATAACTACTTCTATTACTTTAGGAATTAATGGACTGCTTAAGAAGTTTATCTGATCCTACTTTAACTTTGGTACCTGGAATCTGTCTAGAAAATTATCCATTTCATCCTGATTTTCCAGTTTTGTTGAATAGAGGCTTTTGTAGTAGGATCTGATGATTTCTTGAATTTCCTCAGATACTGCTGTTATGTCTCTCTTTTCATTTTGATTTTTAAAAATTGGATACTCTCTCTGTGCCCTCTGGTTAGTCTGCTAATAGTTTATCTATCTTACTGATTTTCTCAAAGATCTAACTCCTGATTGTGTTAATTCTTTGTATAGTTCTTTTTGTTTCAGCTTGGTTGATTTCAGCCATGAGTTTGATTATTTCCTGCCGTCTACTCCTCTTGGGTGCATTTGCTTCTTTTTGTTCTAGAGATTTTAGGTGTGCTGTCGTGATATTAAAGTATGCTCTCTCCAAATTCTTTTTGGAGGTACTCAGAGCTGTGCATTTTCCTCTTAGTACTGCTTTCATTGTGTCCCATAAGTTCGGTTATGTTGTGCCTTCATTTTCATTAAATTCTAAAAAGTTTTTAATTTCTTTATTTCTTCCTTGACAAAGTTATCATTGAGTAGAATGTTGTTCAGTTTCCATATATGTGGGCTTTCTTTCATTATTGTTGTTATAGAAGACCAGCTTTAGACTACTGTGATCTAATAGGATGCATGGGATTATTTCAATTTTCTTCTATCTCTTGAGGCCTGTTTTGTGACTAATTATGTGATCAATTTTGGAGAAGATAGTATGAGGTGATGAGAAGAAGATATATTTTTTTCTTTAGGAAGAAATTTTCTATAAATATCTGTTAAGACCATTTGGTTCATTAATTCTGTTAGTTTCTCTATGTCTCTGCTTAATTTCTGTTTCCATGATCTGTCCATTGATGACAGTGGGGTATTGAAATCTCCTACTATTATTGTGTGAGGTGCAATGTGTGCTTTGAGCTTTAGTAAGGTTTCTTTTATGAATTTTGGTGCCCTTGTGTTTGGAGCATAGATATTTAGTATTGAGAGTTCATCTTGGTGGATTTTTCCTTTGATGAATATGAAGTGTCCTTCCTTATCTTTTTGATGACTTTTAAAATCATTTTATTCTATATTAGAATGGCTACTCCAGCTTGGTTTTTGGCACCATTTGCTTGAAAGTTGTTTTCTAGCCTTTTACTCTGAGGTAGTGTCTGTCTTTGTCTCTCAGTTGTGTTTCCTGTATACGTCAAAATCCTGGGTCCTTGTTATGTATCCAATCTGTTAGTCTATGTCTTTTTATTGGTGAATTGAGTCCATTGATGTTAAGAGATATTAAGGAATAGTTATTGTTGGTTCCTGTCATTTTTGTTGTTAGAGGTGGAATTATGTTTGTGTGTCTCTATTCTTTTGGTTTCATTACTTTCTTGCCTCTTCTAGGGTGTAGTTTCCCTCCTTGTTGGAGTTTTCCATCTATTATTCGTTGTAGGGGTGGATTTGTAGAAAGATACTGTGTCAGAGAAAGAACTGGAAGAGCTTGAAGGGGCTCGAGACCCCAAAAGTACAACAATGTCAAGCAACCAGAGCTTCCAGGGACTAAGCCACTACCTAAAGACTATACATGGACTGACCCTGGACTCTGACCCCATAGGTAGCAATGAATATCCTAGTAAGAGCACCAGTGGAAGGGGAAGCCCTGGGTCCTGCTAAGACTGAACCCCCAGTGAACTAGACTATGGGGGGAGGGCGGCAATGGGGGGAGGGTTGGGAGGGGAACACCCATAAGGAAGGGGAGGGGGGAGGGGGATGTTTGCCCAGAAACTGGGAAAGGGAATAACACTTGAAATGTATATAAGAAATACTCAAGTTAATAAAAAAAAGAAACTGGAAAAAAAACAAAAAAAAAAAGATACTGTGTAAATTTGGTTTTGTCATGGAATATCTTGGTTTCTTTATATATGTTAATTGAGTGTTTTACTGGATATAGTAGCCTTGTCTGGTATTTGTGTTCTCTTAGAGTTTATATGAAATCTGCCCAGTATCTTCTGGCTTTCATAGTCTCTGGTGAGAAGTCTGGTGTAGTTCAGATCAGTTTCGGGTGCAGGCAGAAACTGGAAGGTAACATTAAAACTTATAATGTCACAGAGGTAGCCACAACTGCAGTGAGAGCACACTACTCAGCCAGATGACTCAACAGTCACCACAACCACAAGCCAATCAGGTAATGAGACCAGGAAGAAAAGAGAAACCAAAGCACATTATACCCATCTATTAAAGACAAACTCATAAATTGGTACTAACCCTATAATTACCACAAAAGTACATGCCTAGATGGTACCATAAGAACACTATCAACAATAACTAGGGAAATATGTTACCACCAGAGAGCAGCTGTCCTACTACAGCAAGCCATGAACATTGTTTCAACCTTAAAACAAAAAGAACCTTTAAGAAAACAACCTTAAAATCAAATGTATGGAGATAATAGCAGTGCTTAAAGAGGAAAATAATAAATCTGTCAAATTGATCTAGGAAAATACAAACAAACAATGGGAAGAAATTAAGGAAGACCTTAAATGAAGCCAAGAAAGGAAGTATAAATAAAGGTGAAGGAAGAACAAAACTTTAATAGAAGTAGAAGCCATAAAGAAAACATAACCAGAGGGAATTCTGGGGATGGAAAACGTAGGTAAGAGAACAGGAATCATAGACAAAAGGATCACCAACAGAATACAAGAGATGAAAGAGAAAATCTCAGGCATAGAAGATGCAATAGAAGTAATTGATACAGTAGTCAATGAAAATTATAAATTTAAAAATTCCTGAGACAAAACATGCAGGAAATAAAGGACATTATGAAAAGACCAAAGAATAATAGGAGTAGAAAGAAGAGAAGAATTTCAGCTCAAAGTCCCAAAAATTACTTTTGATAAATCATAGAGGAAAAAAATCCCAATCTTAAGAAGAACATGCCTATAAATGTACAAAAAGATTACAGATCACCAAATAGTTTGGACCCGAAAAGAAAGTGTCATGTATCACCCTGTACTGCCTGGTTGAGTGTGTCAACTTGACACAAACTGGAATCATCACAGAGAAAGGAGCTTCAGTTGAGAAAATGCCTCTAAGAAATCTAGCTGTAACGCATTTCTCAACTAGTGATCAAGGGGTGAGGATCCAGCCCATTGTGGGTGGTACCATCCCTGGGATGGTAGTCTTGGGTTCTATAAGAAAGCAAGCTGAGCAAGCCAGGGAAAGCAAGCCAGTAAGTAACATTCCTCCATGGCCTCTGCATCAGCTCCTGCTTTCTGACCTGTTTGAATTTAAGTCCTGACTTCCTTTGGTGATAAACAGCAATGTGAAAGTGTAAGCTGAATAAACCACTTCCTCCGCAACTTGTTTCTTGGTCATGATGTTTTTTGCAGGAATAGAAACCCTGACTAAGACACACATAATAATTAATTAAGTCACCACATAATAATCAAAACACTAAATTTGCAAAACAAAGAAAGAATATTCAAAGCTGCAAGTGGAAAAGTGAAAGTAACATAAAAAGGCTGAAAACCATAAAATAGAGACAAAGAGAGCAATATAAGAAATAAATGAAACGAACAATTGGTTCTTTGAGCAAATCAACAAGACAAACCTTTAGCCAAACTAATTAAACGATAGAGAGAAAAATATCCAAATTAAAAAAAAAAGTCAGAAAGGAAGAGGGAACATAACAGCAGACACTGAGGAAATACAAAGTATCATTAGGTGACCTTTCAAAAGCCTATACTCCACAAAATTGGAAAATCTAGAGAAAAATGCACAATTTTCCCGATAGATACCACTTACCAAAGTTAAATCAAGATCAGGCAAACAATTCAAATAGTCCTGTAACCCCTAAGGAATATAAGCAGTCATCAAAAGTCTCCCAACAGGGGGTTGGGGATTTAGCTCAGTGGTAGAGCGCATGCCTAGGAAGCGCAAGGCCCTGGGTTCGGTCCCCAGCTCCGAAAAAAAAGAACCAAAAAAAAAAAGTCTCCCAACAAAAAAGCTCAGGGACAGATGGTTTTAGTGCAGAATTCTAACAGACTTACATAGAAGAACTAATACCAACACTCCTCAAATTATTCCTCAAAATGAAACAGAAGTAACATTGTCAAATTCCTTTTATGAGGCTATAGACACCCCGATACCTAAAGCACACAAAGATTCAATAAAGAAAACGAATTTTAGACTAATTTCTCCCCAAACATTGATGCAAAAATACTCAATAAAATACAAACAGAATACTAGATCACATCAAAAAGATTATCCACCATGATCACATAGGCTTCATCACAGGGATACATGGATATTTCAATGTTTGAAAATTTGTCAAGATATTCCACCATATAAACAAATTGAAAGAAAAAATTCCCCACATGATTGTCTCATTAGATGCTGTGAAAGCCTTTGATAAAGTCCAACACCCCATTCTTGTTAAAGGATTGGAGATATCAGGGACACAAAGGACATACTTGAATATAATAAAGGCAATACAGCAAGGTGTTAGCCTACATCAAATTAAATGGAGAGCTACTTAAATGGAACCCACTAAAACCAGACACAAGACAAGACTGCCACACTGTCTATATTCAATATAGTTCTCCAATTTATAGATAGATCAATAAGACAACTAAAGGAGATCAAGGCAATAAAATTTGGAAAAAATGAAATGGAAGTGTTGCTATTCATAGATGATATAATACTATATACAAGTGACCTCAAAAATTCCACCAGAAAACATTTAAGTGTGATAAACACCTTCAGCAAAGTGCCTGGATACAAAATTAACTCAAAAAATCAGTAGCCCTCTGTACTCAGTGGTTTTGTGTGTCAACTTGACACAAGCCAGAATTATCACAGAGAAAGGAATCTCCCTTGAGTATATGCCTCCATGAGATAAAACTGTAAGTTTTTTTCTCATTTATAGATTAAGTGTGGGAGGGCCCATTGTGGTTAGTGTCATCCCATTGCTGGTAGTCCCAGGTTCTATAAGAAAGCAAGCTGAGAAAGCCAGAGGAAGCAAGTCAGTAAGTAACATCCCTCCATGGCCTCTGCATCAGCTCATGTTTCCTGACCTGCTTGACTTCATGTCCTGACTTCTTTTGGTGATAAACAGCAATGTGAATGTGTAAGCTGAATAAACCCTTTCCTCTCCAATTTGCTTCTTGGTCATGATGTTTTTTGCAGGAATAGAAACCCTGACTAAGACACCATCTTTTATACAAATGGTAAATAGGCTGAGAAAGATATAAGGGAAGCAATACTGTTTATAAGAGTCACAAATAATATAAAATATGTTGGTGTAACTCTGATCAACCAAGTCAAAACTTATACAAACCTATACAGTCAATCTCTAAAGAAAGAAGTTGAGGAAGATATCAGAAGATGGAAGATCTCCCATGCTTATCAACTAGTAGGGCTAATATAGTAAGAAAATGTCTACAGATTCAACACAATCCACATCAAAATCACAACACAATTCTTTACAGACTTTCAAAGAACAATATGAAACAATACAAAATGGAAAATAAAAAATAGAATAGTTAAAAAATTATATATTAAAAAAAATTCTGGAGGTATAACCATCTGTGATTTCAAGCTGTACCACAGAGCTATAGTAATAAAAAACATATGGTATTGGTATAAAAACAGACAGGTTGTTCAATGGAATTGAATTGAAGACACAGATGTAAATCCATACACCTATGAATACCTGACTTTTGGTAAAGAATCTAGAAATATACAATGGGAAATAGAAAGCATCTTGAAAATGGTACTGTTCAAATTTGAAGTTGGCATGTGGAAGAATGCAAATTGATCCATATTTATCTATCACCCTGGGCAAAACTCAGGTCCAGGTGGATCAAAGACCTCAACCAAAAGCAAGATACACTGAACCAGATTAAAAAGAAAGTGTAGAGTAGTGTTGGATGCCTGGGCACAGGAGACAACTTCCTTAACAGAACACCCCTGGCTCAGGTTCATAGATTGAAAATAAATAAGATCTAGTGAAACTGAAAAGTTTCTGTAAATCAAAGGACACAATAGGACAAAATGACAGCCTACAGATTGGGAAAAAGATCTTCTCCAATCCTACATTTGATAGAGGGCTGATATCCAAAATATATAAAGAACTCAAGAAACAAGACATCACACAAACCAAATAATTCACATAAAAATGGGGTACAGATCTAGACAGAATTTTTAACAGAGGAATCTCAAGTGGCTGAGAAACACTTAAATGTTCGACATCCTTAGACATCAGGGAAATGAAAATCAAAAATGACTCTGAGATTCTGTTTACACCTGTCAGAATGGCTAAAATCAAAGACACACATGAAAGCTCATGCTGGCCAGGATGTGGAGCAAAAAGGAACACCTATCCATTACTGGTGGGAGTGCAAATCTGTACAAGCAGTTTGGAAATCAATATTGTGGTTTCTCAGAAAATTGAGAATTGATCTAGCTCATGGCCCAGATATATCACTCCTGGGTGTATACCCATTACATTCTACCACAAGAACACTTACTCAACTTGTTCCAGTAGAATGTTGTATAAATATCTATTAAGTTTATTTATTCTAGTATGTCAATCACTTCTGATGTTGCTTTAATTTTGTCCAGATGGCCTGTCTATTGTAGAAAGTTGGATATGACAATTCTCTACTATTAACGGGTTGATGTTAATCGCGTCTTTAAACCCAGTAGTAAACTTTTAAAGAAATTGTGTACCCCAGACTTGAACTTGTATGTTTAAAATAGTAATGTCTTCTTGGTTAATTGTCCTTGATAAGGAATTCCATATTTATCTCTTCTGATAAATAGATATTTCTGATAGTTTTTGTTTAAAGTCTAGTTTGTTAGTTAGGCTAGTTATTCATATTTGGTTCCTTGTTCCATACAATTGGAATGCTTTGACCTATCCTTTTATATAAGACAGTTCCTTTCTTTAAAAATATATTTCTTTAAAAAATTCTCTAGTATATTTCATCCCAACCACAATTTTCCCTCTTTCCTCTCTACCTAGTCCCTCCCTACCACCTCCTTTCCCCTTCAGATCCACTTCTCTTCCATTTACCTTCAGAAAAATGCTGGCCTTCAAGTGATATCTACCAAACACGGCTTAACAAATTGCAATAAGACTTGGTTAACCATTCATATTAATGCTGGATGAGGTAACCCTGTATAAGAGTCCTCCAATAAGCAAAGAGCAAAAGACAGCCCCATTCCCATTGTTAGGAGTCCCACAAGAACACCCAGCTACACAACCACTACATATATATATATATGCATATATGAAATTATATATACATATACACATATACCTGTATACATAATACATATACACATGTATATGTATGCATATGAATATGTATATATGTACATATGCAGAGGACCTAGTACAAACCTATATAGGCTCCCTGGCTGTTGATTCAATCTCTGTGAGCTCTATATGGTTGATTCTGCGGAAAATTTTCTTGTTGTTATGGAAGGACTCTTGTATGCTGGAAACCTAGTACCTCCTAATAGTGACAATGGGATGGTTAGGTACTCTAGAGTTCATGTCAGTTTCAATCTTGATCCAAAGTGGAACTGTATAAATGACAACTGCGACGACGATGATGATGATGATGATGATGATGACAAAGACACTTGCTGTTGTGCAGCACAGTAGATCTGCACTGTATGCTGGTTTTTCAGTCAGTGTTCTGAGTCAGTGACTTCACCTCCCTCACCTTTTCCTGGATCTTGGTTTCCACAGGTGGGTAAGCCAGAAACCAATGTGGAGGACCATGTAAGCAGCAGAGCACTAACTTCAAAAGTGAAGTTTAGTTATATCATTTGCACAAATGTATCTCTCTAACATTAAGGTTTGGGAAATAAAGTGACCATTAAGCATTTCTGAAAACATTTATAAATTAGATTATAAGATCAGAAATAAACAAGGGCCAAGGTAGACATACAGATACTTACACAGAAAGATAAAATTTCTGCTACCACGAAAAATACCCTAAGAAAATATACTCTCTTAGAGAAGAGATTTATTTGGCTTTTGGTTTCTGTGCTCAATGGACTTCATTCTTTACCTCCAAGTGAGGTAGGACATGGTGGTGTAGAGTGTATCTTGGAACAAATTTCTTCACTCCATGGAACCTAGGAAAGAGGAGAGGAAAAAGAAAGAGAAAGGGAGACAGATACAGAAACATATACCTGGAGCAAAATATACTCTGGAAGGGTCTGAGTCCTTCTTGATTCTTTAAACTAAGATCTGGCACCTAAACATTTCTGCCAATAGCCTATTCTGTTGTAGTCTTCCCATAGGTAAATCCATTGATGAGGTGAACTTATCCTGTCATATCACCTCTGAATGAACAAAGAACATTGAGGTCCATGAATTTCATGCATAAGTCTATGGGAGGCCATTTTGGCTCAAGCCACAACATGCATGAATATAAGTGGCTTCCCAACCTGTTTCACATACTCATAGATGTAATTTGAATATGTTTGTGATTTTCTTTGATGTGAAATCTGTGATTTAGATACAACATATACCATTGCTATTTACTTTTATAGTTGTGTGCTGTAGAGTATAATGTAAACATGTGGGGTTTATTTGTTTGTTTGTTTCTGCTTTTATTGAGAGAGAAATCATAAATACAACTTAGTAAACTTTATTTTTGACACAGCATCAGAATGTGCTGCATTTTTGTCTGCAGACCATTGATTTTAAAAATATAACCTGGCAATGTAGCCTAGGATGGCCTTAAATTCAACCCTCCTACCTCAGCTTTTGAAGGGCCAGGATCACATACATGAAGCATGTTGCCTAGCTCCATAGACTATTTTTTAACTATCCAACATTTCCAAAGCAACTAGAAAGTGATAATAATTTGTCCATTCATGGTTTCACAATACAGCATTATGAAAAAACAGGTGCAGATTGTTCCTGAGAGCTAACACAATGACTTAAATCAACTTTTCTTTTGGTACCAAGATTGTAGAGACATTGCAGTGGGCAGATTTAGACAAGGGATGAAAGGAAAACACAACAGAGATGCATGTAATTCCCAGAATGGAGCAATGGTTCTTCTCATATGACTAACTCAATCTAAAAACAGATTCACATGGGGGAGGAGCTTCATTAGTAATATGCTTGCTGAGCAGACTGGAGAACACAAGCTAAAATTCTTAGCACACACATTAATTTAAAAAAGGCATAAGAGTGCACATCTGTAACCTCAGCTCTGGTGAGGCAAAGGCAGTCTGATTTCTGAAGCTCACCATCCATCCAATCAGTTAGTTTGAAATTCAGTAAGAGATTTGTCTCAAAAAAATAAGGGGGAGGGTAATTGTTAAGGAACATGTGACAAGTTGGTCTGTGACTCCACATACACATGCACATCAATACTAACATGTTTATGAACATATTCACACACATATACTATAAAAGTTGATCTTTAAAAAGACACCGTGAGGTATAGTCAAATCTTCAAGTACATTGGAAGCATGGGTCTGAAAATGTTGGCTTTCTGAGACAGTTGAGATTATTATCAGTACTTTTTAATGTATAAAGTACCAAGGACAAAGAACAAGCATGAGATCTGTACTGGGCTCTGGGACTATCATCACAAATACTACTAACTGTTCAACTAACCCAACAGAAATTCCTTTTGTAATTCTTGAGTCTGGAAACATAAGATCAATATATCATTAGTAGGATTGGATCCTAAATTAGGTTCTGCTCTTTGTTTCCTTCTAGCGTTGCAAGCACTCAGGTTTGGATTGCATGTGGCAAGCTCCTTTCATCTTCACATCATTTGCCCCCTGTCTGGGCATCTATATCTGCATTGAAATTCCTGTCTTTTACAAAGTGGACTAAACACATTGGATTACATTAGTTATTACTCTCACTGATGTAATACTATGTTTTCAAAAAGCAACTCAAGGAAGGAATGACTTTGGCTCAAATTTCGATGGATCATCATTGAAGAGATGGCTTCAAGTCAGGAAGCAGAGGGAGGTAAATGCTGATGCTCAGCTAACATGCTCTGCGTCTGCGTCTGTGTCTGTGTCTGTGTCTGTGTCTGTGTCTGTGTGTCTGTCTGTCTGTCTGTCTGTCTCTCTCTCTCTTTCTCTCCCCCTCTCTCTCATTTTTCAATTTAGAACCCTAACACATGGAGTGATGCTCTCCATATTTAGGGTGGTTCTTCTCATCTTGACTGATACAGTATAGGAACTAACTCACAGATATAATGAGAGGTTTATCTCTCCTAGTTGATTCTATATATTGCCAAATGGACAATATTAGCCACCATATTGGTTGAAGTCACACCTTAACAACCTAATCTCCATTAGCTTAAACCTCCCTATTTGCAAATATAGCCACATTAACCACATTAACATGTATTGCAGTATCACACTTCAACAATTCCTTGAGGGTGTTTGTGGGTATGTTTCAACTTATCTTATACCATGTGGAGGAATAACTTTTAAATTATACTCAGTATTGCAAGAATGATCATGAAAACAAGAGAAGATGATGGTCAATTATCATTTTTGTGCTAAATCAGGTTCCACATTCATGTTAGCAATTAAAATTACAATTCGGAAGAAGCTGAGATATTTATATGGAATGTTTTCCACTTCGTTGAATGTTCTTTTTCAAGTAAAAATTGTATTCAATTTTCAGAAAAAGTGCATATTTTATGCTTAGTTCTTCTCTCACTTAATTGTCTCTGCATGGCAAGCACCTTAATCTTTCTCTTCCCCTCTCTTCAACTTCTTCTTTTTACTGAGATTTTTAAAAGTCAGCTAACTTGCTTGCTTCCTGTGGTGTTAAATTGTTCTAGCCACCCTTTGTCATTATGACAAGATAGTTGAGATAAATGATTTAGTCCTGTAGTTTAGGCTACTAGCTGGTAATCATGCTTTTAGCACAGGAGTACTTGAGTGATCAGTTTAGAGTCAAAACATTATGTGGAGCTGGGGATGTGTCTCAGTGGCTAAAGGTTCTAATTTACAAACATGAAGACCTGTATTTAGAGCCCCCAAACCAATCTCATTTATAAACACATGCACACACAGGTGTACCACCAGATACATACACTGCATGTACAAACAGAGAATAAAGTGTTAATAATTTGGAAAAATCAAAACTCCTTCCTTTATACTCATAAGTTAATCCAAAACTTTGAATATGCTGGCTTTCAATATTTTGAAGTAATGTATTTCCTCATTAAAAGTAAAAATACAACTAGGATTTTCATAAAATATGAAGAATGACTGTCACCCTACTGTACTAAAAGGAGATTCATATGATACATGAAATATCAAATAGCTTCTTATAGGTGAGGGCTCATTAATCCCTGCCTAATACATGATAGAATGTTTACTAGTTTGATCTTATAATGGTCTTGTACAGATGACTATAGCTCCTGTGAATTCATGAGAGTATCAGTCTTGTCATGTAGAAAAGAAACCATTTGCCCTGGTCCATCCTGAACTCTGGCTTTTCTAATCTTTTCATACTCTCGTTCATGATGAAAACATTCTTTTTATTTCTGTGTATATAACACAGGGGTATTCCTGGAGCATAACTTAGAGCTGGGTGTGACCTGCCAAATTTGGGTATTGAGAACTTCACACAAACTTCTGAAAGAATGGCAATTGCTCTTAACTGATATGTGTGTGTGTGTGTGTGTGTGTGTGTGTGTGTGTGTGTGTGTGTGTGGCTTAGTCCTTTGGAGCTATGGTTGGTGGGTATAGTTGTTCTTTTTTTTTTCCTTAAGCCAAGGGCGAAGTTTAGTGGGCAGTTTAAAAACAACAGTCCTTCATATTATTGGTTTTTGTTGGTCTTTAACATTTTCTCTGTGTGTAGCCCTGGGTACCCTGGAACTCTGTAGAACAGGCTTGCCTGGCCTTGAACTTTGGAGATCTGCCTGCCTCTGCCTCTCAAGTGCTGTGACTAAAGGTGTGTGCCACCAGGCCCAGCTAGTTTGTAGTAGGAAACAAGTGGTTGAACTTCAGTCCCCTCCTGTAGCACAGAACAAGCCTAGATTCACAGACCAATGTGCATAGAAAAGCAGGTTGTCCTCACAAAAGGCTTCCAGGTGCCAAGAGGGTGTGTGTCACCATCGTGGAATTCCAAGCACAATGTATGAATTTATGCTTGTGTTTTTCTAAATCCTGAGCTACAGGAAAGGACTGTCACTGCAGGTCAGGGTACAAATGCTGTTACACTGATCAAGGGCAGCAAGCCCCAGAGGTTCCAAAGCGGTTGTAACGTGGCCTCACATAAGACTGAGCACCACCTTTGTCACATTTCTAGCTGCCTTTCTCCCTGAGGAACAAGCCCCCAGGCTTATACACCAGCAGTTGGGGGTGGGGGTGGGGTTTCAGGGCGGGGCGGAGGCAGGGCTGCTGTGGAGTTTAAGGCTAGCCAGGGCCACACAGGAAGACGTAGTATTGAACAAACCAAACACAAGGCCATATCTCTGACAAAAATAAAAAGTAAAACCAAGACCCTCTTCATCCAGATTCAAGTGTGCCCTTTGGTCTGCCCCACTGCTTTAAGAGTCTTGGAGGGTGTGGGAGGGATACTTGGGCTAGTCGCCCACCCAACATTAAACACTAAGATAGAAGGAAGGCAGGGCATTTCTTTCCTCCACAGCTTGTGTGGATCTAAGAGACGGGCAGCCAACTGGAGAACAATCGTCCTGTTCCATGAACTAGTCCATGCTAAATGTCTTCGATGCTCGCACACCCTACTGTGGTTCTCCTGGCCCTTTCCTTCAGTTTTTGAAGGCAAAAAATAATCTTCTCTGAAGATACTTGGTAATTTTATACAAACAAAAGCATTTCCAATTCATGCTTTTGGAAAACCTGCTCCTGCTCTAGTTGAGCTGCCGGATGAGCTGGTTGATGCGGTCACCCCGGCAGCCAGGTGAGCCCATCCCCTTGAGGAAGCCCACTCTATTCTTGGTAGCATGACGGGCCACAGAGAGGTGGAAAGGGCACAAGAATGAAGAGATCTGCTGGAAATGTTTCCCAGGGAAGGCAATTTCATGGATGAGGTCTTCCAGGCAAATGACACCAAACTGCCCCAGGTGCTCCTCAATCACTGTGTTGTCGGTCAGAGGGACAGTCTTATTGTTAATCTTTGCTTGTCCACGTTTCAAGATGAGTTCTCGGACAGACTTCAGATTTGGAAATCCACAGGTCACATAAGGCTCAACTGTGCGCAGCATTCTCATACTCTGAGGGGTGACCTTGACAAAGACGCCACTGAACAATTTCTTCAGGCCAAGTTTCATGATGGTGCTCTTTACCAATAAACTCACTCCTTCAATCTTTTCCATGCGTATAACAAAGGCCAAGGAGTGTTTATCAGGGACCTCCAAAGTGCGCGGCTTCACTTCTAGTCGCTGGACACACACCTTGTCACGTTGCTGCCGCCAGGAATCATGCACGAAAGATTCTAGTCGTCTAAATCGGAATTCCTTCCCTTTTCTCTCTCTCTTTGCCAAAAGAGCCTACTTTGCCTGAGTGGCTTTGAGGGCTTGATAAGCCTTCCTCTTTTTCAGGAGATTTTCTGGAACCAAAGGGATCTTTTTTCTTTCCCCTTCCTCCGCCATCTTTCCGGTTCTCCAGCTCGGGTATAGTTTGTTCTTATGGGGTTGCAAGCCCCTTCAGCTCCTTCATTCTTTTCTCTAACTCTTCCAATGAGGAAAACATTCTCAGTTCAACGGTTTCCTGCTAGCATTTGCCTCTGTATTTGTCACACTCTGGCTGAGCCTCTCAGGAGACATCTGTATCAGGTTCCTGTCAGCATGCACTTCTTGGCTTCATCAATATTGTATACTTGTGGCTGTGTGTGTGTGTGTGTGTGTGTGTGTGTGTGTGTGTGTGTGTGTGTGTGTGATATTGGGTTACCTCACTCAGGATGATATTTTCTAGTTCCATACATTTGCCTATGAATTTCATGAAGTCATTGTTTTTGATAGCTGAGTAGTACTCCATTGTTTAGATGTACCACATTTTCTGTATCCATTCCTCAGTTGAAGGGCATTTGGGTTCTTTCCAGCTTCTGGCTATAATAAATCATTAGAAGGGAGAACAAAATAATCAAGCAGGGTAGAGTGTGGGAGGAACTTGGGAGGAGTTGAGGAGGGGGAGAATTAAAAAGGGGTATATGATCAAGCATGTGTAGAGAAGGGCATGATATATAGAGGGTCTGGTGTGTAGCACTGGAGGCTCTGAAACTGGGGGTTGTCACCAGCAAGTCCCAGATGCCAGGAAAGCAAGAGGCTTCCAGGACCCAACACGGATGAGATTAGTTGAAATGCCCAACAATGGGGATGGAGAACATGGTGAGATCATATTCAGAGGTTAGGCAACACCCCTTCTCAAAATTTTAACCCAGAATCGATCTTTTCTAAAGAAAATAAAGAGATAAGAATGAAGCAGAGTCTGAAGGAAAGGCCATCCAGGGACTGCCCCATCTGGGGATCCATCCCATATACAGACACTAAACCCAGACACTGTTGAGGATGCCAAGAAATGCTTGTTGACAGGAGCTTGCTATAGCTGTTTCCCGAAAACCTCTGCCAGAGACTGACAAATATAGATGCGAATGCTCACAGCCAACCATTGCACTGAGCACAGGGACCCTAATGGAGGAGTAAGAGAAAGGACTGAAGGTGCTGAAGGGGTTTGCAACCCCAAAGGAAGAACTACAATATCAACCAGAAGATCTTCCAGAGCTCCCAGGGACTAAACCACCAACCAAAGAGTACACATAGAGAGGCCCATGGCTCCAGCTGCATATGTAGCAGAGGATGGCATTTTTCTGGTATCAATACGAGGAGAAGCCCTTGGTCCTGTGAAGGCTTGATGCCCCAGTCTAGGGGAATGCCAGGGTCATGAGTTGGGAGCGGGTGGGTGGGAGGGAGAAAATCCTCATAGAAGCATGGAGGGGGGGATGTGAGAGGGGGAACCAGGGAAGGGGTTAGCATTTGAAATATAAATACTTAAAATATCCAACAAAGTAATATCTTTTAAAATATTTTGTTTTATTTTTAGAGATTAAAATATAATTTAACCATTTTCTTCTTTCCCTTCAAACCATCCCATATACATCTCTATGCTCTCTTTTAAATTCATAGCCTCCTTTTCATTATTTGTACCTACATATGTGTGTGTATATATGCACATATGTATTCCTAAATACATAAATACATATTTTATATGTATGCTTTTATGGATAACCCTTTAGTATTACATAAGTAATTGTGTTTTTTTTTCCCAGGGAAGATTCTCTTGCTCTCAACATTCGTTAAATTCCTATAGTTGTTTGTATAAGATTGATTACCTTTGGGCTTTCTTTTGTCCATATTAGTATGTCTGTTGCTGTTGTTCATGTTTATATCATGTTAAAGCTGTCATGTTTTTGAAACTTTATGGGCATAGCTTCTGGCATTACTAGAAGACACAAATTTCCTGCTCCCTGATCCTTAGGTATGGGAACATTTTATATATGTGTTAATTGGGAATGAGCTCCAATCTTCTTCCAGATTGGTTTTAGTTTTCTACAGTGGTCTCATTCTATGACAAAGAGAAGATTCTTTCATATGTTGTGAGGACTATACTTATCTGTAAGTATAACAACAAATATCTAGAATCTACTTAAGAATTATGCTGATTTAGTAAAGTTGTAGTTGTGGGTTCTTCTCCAAGATTCATGATTTCAATATCCCTCAATAGCTGACTAGGTTTCAAACCAGTCATGATTCCTCCTTCCCTCATTAATTAGATCTTAAATCCAATTGCAAATCTGTTGGCTTCTACAAAGTTATGCATGCCACTAGTTCACTCTTAGGGGTATAGTACTATCTGCTTTGCTTTTTATGTGTGTGCTTAGGATCAACTCAGGTCCACAGATTTTTCCATCAAACTTCTTACTCATTGAGTCTTATTCTCAGCTCCTGGTTAGTGTGTTTTGAGAAGAAGGGAGAGAAAAGGAAGCTTGTACCTGACAATAGAGTGTATTGCATTTCTTGATATTTTTTTGGAACAAAGGCATTAATGCTCTAATATCCTTCATCAGTTTAATAGAGGAAAAAAATTACTGTTGACACTCCAATGTGGATTGATTTCCTTCTCAGCTTTCTGGGCTGAATTGCTTATTTTTCTCTGCCAAAAAAGGGAGGATAAATGCTTTCTAGGGCAAACGAATTCTCTGTACACACTTTCCCCCAATGAACCATGACATTACCTGGTGCTGTTGAGCCATTGTTTTCTGACTGATGCTGCCCATGAACCAAAGATAGCTCCTAATTGGAATTCAAAGGATATTTGAGGCTATGGATGTTAAATCTTTGTAAGCTATTTTATTGTAACATAGGGCTGCAGTTTTCATTAAGGTATAATTATATAATTGACTAAAAGTAGGATAATTTCCTGGGCACTTTTCAAAACTCTTACATTCACTCAAAAATCCAGTTTTAAAAGTATCCCTTTGCCTAAAAATATGTTTCAAGTGGACTCATGTCTCCAACCCCCACCAAAGATGATATGTGATTGCATTGGGTTATGTTTTGTGACATTCTCATCACAGTTGGGTCTCCCTTAATTACTTTAATTACTCTGTGAATAAATAAAGGTCATTTCATTACAATCACATTTATTAATCACCCACCTTTTCTCCTCATTAACATTTTCTTTTTTAACAGGTATCAGGCAGCAACTGGTTCCGTTAGAGCTATTAAGATGTTAATGTCACGTCTGACTTATCCAACATACAGACTCAAGAAAAGGAAGACAATGATTTATTTATTTGTCGCTCCTCAATTGTATTTTATTTTGTCAATCTGATTCTGCATCTGATGGGACACTGGTTACTGGTTGCTGGCAAATTAATCTTTTGAAGAGTCTACTGCTGACAGGTTGTATCCTAGTTGGATTTCCTTATTATCTGGGTCACCCAGGCAGTATTAATCCTTTGAAACATGAAATAAAGTTCCCAAAGAGATGCTGGTGCCTGTGTTAAATATCCCACAAAGCTGACTAAACTGAATAGCATTTTAGTGATTGTGGAGAGGTTGGTATATTACAGGTACAGAGGTAAATCATCTTGGGGTATTGTTAGTCCCTTCAATAGCCCTTCAGTTAATAGATTTATGCACAGCTTAGTGTCTTTGTAAATATCAGTTAAATTCTTTTGGACTGTTTTTACAGACTCCAAGATCTTTTGTAATACATAAGCTAAAAATGTAATTAGATAGAACCTATAGCACAAGTCATCCATTTTGCTGGAAGCTCTGCACCTTATATTCTAATTTCTAAAGTATTTAGAAAATTTTTTGTTTAATTACTATAAAAAACATCATGAAACTGTTACCACATTGGAACATGGTATTTGCGATAGCCTACAGCTGTGTTCCTGGGCCATGATCACTCATATCTGGCTACAGAATAATCTCTTTCCCTTGGAAGAAAGAGCTGTGTTCTTTTTTTGTTTTTCATCTTTATTAACTTGGGTATTTCTTATTTACATTTCAATTGTTATTCCCTTTCCAGGTTTCCTGGCCAACATCCCCCAAACACCTCCCTCTCCCCTTCTCTATGGGTGTTCCACCCCCCATACTGCCCCTATTACTGCCCTCCCCCCAACAATCACATTAACTGGGGGTTCAGGCTTGAAATGACCAAGGGCTTCCCTACCACTGGTGCTCATACTAGGCTATTCATTGCTACCTATGATGTTGGAGCCCAAGGTAAGTCCATGTATAGTCTTTGGGTAGTGACTTAGTCCCTAGAGGCTCTGGTTGGTTGGCATTGTTGTTCATATGGGGTCTCAATACCCTTCAAAATCTTTCAGTCCTTTCTAAGATTCCTTCAACGGAGGTCCCGTTCTCAGTTCAGTGGTTTAATGATGGCATTCACCAATGTATTAGCTGTATTCTGGCTGTGTCTCTCAGGAGGGATCTACATCCTGTTGATGTCAGCCTGTACTTCTTTGCTTCATCCATCCTATCTAGTTTGGTGGCTGTATATGTATGGGCCACATGTGGGACAGGCTCTGAATGGGTGTTCCTTCTGCCTCTATTCTAAACTTTGCCTCCCTATTCTTGTTCCCCATTAAAAGAAGGAGTGAGGATTGGCATTTTGGTAATCCTTCTTGAATTTCATGTGTTCTATACATCTCGGGGAATTCAAGCATTTGGGCTAATAGCCACTTATCAATGAGTGCATACCATGTGTGTTTTTCTGTGATTGGGTTACCTAACTCAGGATGATATTTTCCAGTTCCGCCATTTGCATATGCATTTCATAAAGTCATTGTTTTTGATAGCTGAGTAATATTCCATTGTGTAGATGTACCACATTTTCTGTATTCATTCCTCCGTTTAAGGGCATCTGGGTTCTCTCTAGCTTCTGGCTATTATAAATAAGGCTGCATGAACATAGTAGAGCACGTGTCTTTGTTATATGTTGGGGCATCTTTTGGGTATATGCCCAAGAGAGGTAGAGCTGGGTCCTCAGGTAGTACAATGTACAATTTTCTGAGGAACCTCCCGACTGATTTTCAGAATGGTTGTACCAGTCTGCAATCCTACCAACAATGGAGAAGTGTTCCTCTTTCTCCACATCCTCGCTAGCATCTGCTGTCACCTGAGTTTTTGATCTTAGCCATTCTCACTGGTGTGAGGTGAAATATCAGGGTTGTTTTGATTTGCATTTCCTTTATGACTAAAGATCTTGAACATTTCTTTAGGTGTTTCTCAGCCATTCAACATTCCTCAGCTGTGAATTCTTTGTTTAGCTCTGAACCCCCTTTTTAATAGGGTTATTTGTCTTCCTGCGGTTTAACTCTTGAGTTCTTTGTATATTTTGAATATAAGCCCTCTATCAGTTGTAGGATTGGTAAAGATCTTTTCCCAATCTGTTGGTTGCCATTTTGTCCTAACAACAGTGCCCTTTGCCCTTTGAGTTTTATGAGATACCATTTGTCGATTCTTGATCTTAGAGCATAAGCCATTGGTGTTTTGTTCAGGAAATTTTTTCCAGTGCCCATGTGTTTGAGATGCTTCTCCACTTTTTCTTCTATTAGTTTGAGTGTATCTGGATTGATGTGGAGGTCCTTGATCCACTTGGACTTAAGCTTTGTACAGGGTGATAAGAATGGATTGATCTGCATTCTTCTACATGCTGACCACCAGTTGAACCAGCACCATTTGCTGAAAATGCTATCTTTTTTCCATTGGATGGTTTTGGCTCCTTTGTAAAAAAAACAAGTGACCATAGGTGTGTGGGTTCATTTCTGGGTCTTCAATTCTATTCCATTGGTCTATCTGTCTGTCTCTGTACCAATACCATGCAGTTTTTATCACTATTGCTCTGTAATACTGCTTGAGTTCAGGGATAGTGATTCCCCCTGAAGTCCTTTTATTGTTGAGGATAGTTTTAGCTATCCTGGGTTTTTTGTTATTCCAGATGAATTTGCAAATTGTTCTGTCTAACTCTCTGAAGAATTGGATTGGTATTTTGATGGGGGTTGCATTGAATCTGTAGATTGCTTTTGGTAAAATGGCCATTTTTACTATATTATTCCTGCCAATCCATGAGCATGGGAGATCTTTCCATCTTCTGAGATCTTCTTCGATTTCTTTCTTCAGAGGCTTGAAGTTCTTATCATACAGATCTTTTACTTGCGTGGTTAAAGTCACACCAAGGTATTTTATATCATTTGGGATTATTGTGAAGGGTGTCATTTCCCTAATCCTTTCTCAGCTTGTTTCTCTTTTGTGTAGGGGAAGGCTACTGATTTATTTGAGTTTATTTTATACCCAGCCACTTTGATGAAGGTGTTTATCAGGTTTAGTAGTTCTCTGGTGGAACTTTTCGGGTCACTTAAATATCGTATCATATCATCTGCAAATAGTGATATTTTGACTTCTTTCTTTCCAATCTGTCTCCCTTTGATCTCCTTTTGTTGTCTGATTGCTCTGGCTAGAACTTCAAGAACTATATTGAGTAAGTAGGAAGAGTGTGTGCAGCCTTGTCTAGTCCCTGATTTAGTGGGATTGCTTCAAGTTTCTCTCCATTTAGTTTAATGTAAGCTACTGGTTTTCTGTGTATGGCTTTTTACTATGTTTAGGTATGGGCCTTGAATTCCTGTGCTTTCAAGGAATTTTATCATGAAGGAGTGTTGAATTTTGTTAAATGCTTTCTCAGGATCTGATGAAATGATCATGTCATTTTTATTTTTCAGTTTGTGTATATAGTGGTTTACCTTGATGGTTTTCTGATTATTAAAACGTCCCTGCATGGCTGGGATGAAGCCTACTTGATCATGATGGATGTTTGTTTTGATGTGCTCTTGGATTATGTTTGCCAGAATTTTATTGAGTATTTTTGCATCAATATTCATAAGGGAAATTGGTCTGAAGTTCTCTTTCTTTGTTGGGTCTTTGTGTGGTTTAGGTATAAGAGTAATTGTGGCTTTATAGAAGGTATTCGGTAGCGCTCCATCTGTTTCAATTTTATGGAATAGTTTGGATAGTATTGGTATGAGGCCTTCTATGAAGGTCTGGTAGAATTCTGCACTGAGCCCATCTGGACCTGGGCTCTTTTTGGTTGGGAGACCTTTAATGACTGCTTCTATTTCGTTAGGAGTTTTGGGGTTGTTTAAATGGTTTATGTGTCCCTGATTTAACTTTGGTATCTGGTATCTGTCCAGGAAATTGTCCATTTTCTGCAGATTTTCAAGTTTTGTTTAATATAGGCTTTTGTAGTAGGATCTGATGATTTTTGAATTTCCTCTGATTCCTCAGTTATGTCTTCCTTTTGATTTCTGATTTTGTTATTTTGGACAGACTCTCTGTGTCCTCTTGTTAGTCTGGCTAAGGGTTTATCTATCTTGTTGACTTTCTCAAAGAACCAATTTTTGGTTCTGTTGATTCTTTGTATGGTCCATTTTGTTTCTACTTGGTTGATTTCAGCTCTGAGTTCCATTATTTCCTGCCTTCTATGCCTCCTGGATGTATTTGATTCTTTTTGTTCTAGAGCTTTTAAATGCACTGATATATGTTCTGTCCTGTTTCTTCTTGCAGGCACTCAGAGCTATGAGTTTTCTTCTTAGCACAGCTTTCACTGTGTCCCATAAGTTTATGCATGTTGTACCTTCATTTTCACTAAATTCTAAGAAGTCTTTAATTTCTTTCTTTATTTCTACCTTGACCAGGTTATCATTCAGTAGAACATTGTTCACTTTCCATGTATACGTGGGCGTTCTTCCCTTATTGTTGTTGAACACCAGATTTAGGCCTTGGTAGTTTGAAGGGACGCATGGGATTATTTCTATCTTTCTGTATCTATCGAGGCCTGTTTTATGTCCAATTATATGGTCAATTTTGGAGAAAGTATCACGAGGTGGTGATAAGAATGTACATCCTTTTGTTTTAGGATAGAAAGTTCTGTAAGTATCTGTTAAGTCCATTTGGTTCATGACGTCTCTTAGTCTGTCTATGTCTCTGTTTAATTTCTGTTTCCATGATCTATCCATTGATGAGAGTGGGGTGTTGAAATCTCCTACTATTATTGTGTGAGGTACAATGTGTGCTTTGAGCTTTAGTAAGGTTTCTTTTATGTATGTAGGTGTCCTTGTATTTGAAGCATAGATATTTAGAATTGAGAGTTCATCTTGGTGGATTTTTCCTTTGATGAATATGAAGTGTCCTTCTGTATCTTTTTTGATAACTTTTTGTTGAAAATCGATTTTATCCGATATTAGAATGGCTACTCCAGCTTGCTTCTTCAGACCATTTGTTTGGAAAGTTGTTTTCCATCCTTTCACTCTGAGGTAGTGTCTGTCTTTGTCTCTGAGGTGTGTTTCCTATAGGCAGCAGAATACAGGGTCCTCATTGTGTATCCAGTCCGTTAATCTATGTCTTTTTATTGGGGAGTTGAGTCCATTGATGTTGAGAGATATTAAGGAATAGTGATTACTGCTTCCTGTTATATTCATATTTGGATGTGAGGTTATGTTTGTGTGCTTTTCTTCTCTTTGTTTTGTTGCCAAGACAATTAGGTTCTTGCTTTTTCTAGCGTGTAGCTTGCCTCCTTATGTTGGGGTTTACCATTTATTATCCTTTGTAGCACCGAATTTATAGAAAGATACTGTTTAAATTTGGTTTTGTCATGGAATATCTTGGTTTCTCCATCTATGTTAATTGAGTGTTTTGCTGGATACAGCAACCTGGGCTGGCATTTGTGTTTTCTTAAGTTCTGTATGACATCTGTCCAGGATCGTCTGGCTTTCATAGTCTCTGGTGAGAAATCTGGTGTGTCTGATAGGTCTGCCTTTATATATTACTTGACCTTTTTCCCTTACTGCTTTTAATATTCTTTCTTTGTTTTGTGCATTTGGTTTTTCTTTGTTTTGTGCATTTGGTTTTTTGACTGTGATGTGATGGGAGGAGTTTCTTTTCTGGTCCAATCTATTTGGAGTTCTGTAGGCTTCTTGTATGTTTATGGGCATCTCTTTCTTTAGGTTAGGGAAGTCTTCTTCTATCATTTTGTTGAAGGTATTTACTGGTCCTTTGAGCTGGGAGTCTTCACACTCTTCTATACCTATTACTCTTAGGTTTGATCTTCTCATTGAATCCTGGATTTCTTGTATGTTTTGGACCACTAGCTGTTTCCGTTTTACTTTATCTTTTACTGTTGTGTCCATGATTTCTTTGGAATCTTCTGCTCCTGAGATTCTCTCTTCTATCTCTTGTATTCTGTTGGTGATGCTTGTATCTACGGCTCCTTTGGTTTTCTATATCCAGGATTGTCTCCCTTTGTGCTTTGTTTATTGCTTCTATTTCCATTTTTAATTCCTTCAACTGTTTGATTGTGTTTTCCTGGAATTCTTTCAGGGATTTTTGTGATTCCTCTCTATAGTTTTCTACTTGTTTATTTATGTTTTCCTGAGTTTCCCTAAGGGAGTTCTTTATGTCTTTCTTGAAGTCCTCCATCATCGTGATCAAATGTGATTTTAAATCTAGATCTTGCTTTTCTGGTGTGTTTGGATATTCAGTGTTTGCTTTGGTAGGAGAATTGGGCTCTGATGATGCCATGTAGTCTTGGTTTCTGTTGCTTGTGTTCCTGCCCTTGCCTCTCACCATCAGGTTGTCTCTGGTGTTACTTTGTTCTGCTGTTTCCAACATTGGCTAGACCATTCTATAGGCCTGTTTGTCAGGAGTGCTGTAGACCTGTTTTCCTGTTTTCTTTCAGCCAATTATGGGAACAGAGTGTTCTGCTTTCAGGCGTGTAGTCTTTCCTGTCTACTAGTCTTTAGCTGTTCCTGTGGGTGTGTGTCCTGAGTCCACCAGGCAGGTCGCTTTGTGCATAAAAGTTGATCTTATCTGTGGTCCCACAGCTGAATTTGCTCTTGGGGGTCTGCTTTTGAGCTCTCTGTGAGGGCGGCAACCAGGAGGGCCTGCACCACCTTTTCCCAGGGACCCGATGCACTGGGGTCCCAGTTGGAGTTAGAAATGTGGGCAGAGTACAATCTCTTCTTGCTTCTCAGGTATGTCTGCTCCTCTGAAGGTTTAGCTCTTCCTCCCACGGGATTTGGGTGCAGGGACCTGTTAGGTCCCTTCAGGTCTCGGCAGTGTCTGGACCGCAGGAGCCTGCTGCTTGAATGCCAAGAGCTGTGTTCTTTTTCCACATGTGAGAAACATTCATATTCTATGGTAACAATTTAAACACAGGATATGTTTCACTAATATATAAACACACCATAACCAGATATCATATAAAAAGAGCTAATGTTTAAGATGAAGTACTTTGCTCTTATTCTGAGTTATCTTGGAAATACAGATACACAGGTACATATATACATGAACACATATAGTGGCAAGTATCTTCTAGGATAGCCTCCAGTTATCCACACCTCTTTCTCTAAACATTTTTATATTTTTGAGAATTTAATATATAAATCCATGATAGTTACATGGTTTCCATCCCTCCTCTGGATTTCGCACCCAACTCCTTCTCAAATTTATGACCTTATTTTTTCTAATTACTATTGTTATTTACACACACACACACACACACACACACACAATCACCGCACTACTGAGTCCATTTAGTATGTGTTATGGGCTGATCTCTTGGGATTGGATAATCTTGCAGAGGCTTATTCCTCAATTTCTCTCTCTCTCTCTCTCTCTCTCTCTCTCTCTCTCTCAGCAGCTTGTAATTCATGAATCTTCCCCACCCACATCACTGTGTTGACTAGTGCAGCATGATCTCTAGCTCTTGAGACTGCAAAAATTATTTTGTACTGGATGCTAATTAAAAACAGAAGAGAAGCTGCTGACAATGTACTTCACTGCTATGTAGATAAATTGCTTAGGCAACGTCCTTGCCTTGACCTTCAGTGTGTTCATGTTTGCATGAACCCATTTAAGTATGTGAATTCAGACATACTCCCCATCATAATCATTGTCAAAGAAGGTCTTATTTGAGACTCCAAGACTATTATAATAAGGATATTTGATAAGACTATTGTAGTGGGGTATATTGAAACCAACACTGTAGTTACATAAGTAGGGGAGGATTTAAATACTGCTGTGTGTTAGAAGAGTATTGTTGCATTAGGACATTGTAATTATTATAAAACATATTAAAGTCATCCACATTTGCTACTTGTAGGGATCCTATATCCTTGGGAAGATGTGTATCTCAAGGTGCAGAGACAGATTAAAGTATAGTCTGTAAAAAAAAAATAGTAGAAAGAGTGGTCAGGAGTCTGTTGCCTACAAGAAGCCTGGCTTAAGTTGAAGGGGAATCTTCAGGCTTTTGTCCTGAATTCATGCATTTGTATAATTCTCATCCTTCAATTATTGCATGTGCCTAGAAATTTGCTTCTAAGAAATGTAATATATCAAAAACTGGTGGGCTGTTTCTTCAAATGACTATATTCCATCTTTTTTCTTTATCGTGGGCCTGTTTCTCACTTGCTCTGCTGGACCAAGTTGTTGTTCTGTGAATTCTCTAAGGAAAGAAATGTTTCAAGGCATCATTGATCAAGAGAATCTTATCAGGAAATCTTGAGACTTCCTTAATGCTTGTCTGCACAGTATTAAGGAAAATCAATATGAATGGTTATGTATAGCATAATTCCATATTTTTCTACTACATCAGTTTGATGCTATAACAAACTGTCTAATATTATATAGTTTATAAAGTGGAGAAAGACACTTGTTACATTTCTGGAGGTAGAGAAATCTAAGACCAAAGTTTCCATTTGTTCAGTGCTTACTAAGGTGTGGACCTCTTTATCTCCATGATGGTTCTGACCCTTCATAAGGAGAATAAATCTGGGACCTCATACTACAGGCGACAGAAGAAAAAAGTGCAGATATATGCCACTTCCTTATAACCTTTTATGAATTAATCATCTCAATATCACATATGACAATTAAATATCAATACATCACATTTAAGAAACACATTCAAACCACAGCAAATATCTAAGTATTAAAACATAAATGAAATAGCAATTGAATTATATTGGAAATAATTAGGTAAATTCAGAATACTGAAACAGTACATTTTAAGCAGGAGTCTACATATTCAGTTCTATTTACTTAAGTAAAATATGGAGGACATATTTTTTGCATTTTCTTTTTTAATATTTATTCTTCTCTCATATGTGTGTTACATTCCAACCAAAATTTCCCCTCTCTTCATTTTTCCCATTCCCTCTCTAAATCGCCTCTCCTCCAGACCCATGCCACCTCTGTTCCCCTTCAGAAAAGATCAGGCTTCTAAGTGATATCAACCAAGCATAGCATAATTTATAATAAGACTAATATTAGTCCCACACCCGCGGATCCCGGCCCGCAGCAGCTCTCAGCTCCCAGACCCGGTGAGAGAGAGACCCAACCACCTGGTCAGGTGGGCACTCCTGAGGCTGCAGAGCGGAAGAGACCACCAACACTGCTCACCCCTGCCCACATCCCTGGCCCAAGAGGAAACTGTATAAGGCCTCTGGGCTCCCGTGGGGGAGGGCGCAGGAGCAGCAGGACACCTGCCTGAGACACCGCCAGAACCTTAAAGAAACAAACCGGATAAACAGTTCTCTGCACCCAAATCCCATGGGAGGGAGAGCTAAACCTTCAGAGAGGCAGACAAGCCTGGGAAACCAGAAGAGACTGCTCCCTGCACACACATCTCGGACGCCAGAGGAAAAAGCCAAAGACCATCTGGAACCCTGGTGCACTGAAGCTCCCGGAAGGGGCGGCACAGGTCTTCCTGGTTGCTGCCGCTGCAGAGAGCCCCTGGGCAGCACCCCACGAGCGAACCTGAGCCTCGGGACCACAGGTAAGACCAAATTTTTTGCTGCAAGAAAGCTGCCTGGTGAACTCAAGACACAGGCCCACAGGAACAGCTGAAGACCTGTAGAGAGGAAAAACTACACGCCTGAAAGCAGAACACTCTGTCCCCATAACTGACTGAAAGAGAGGAAAACAGGTCTACAGCACTCCTGACACACAGGCTTATAGGACAGTCTAGCCACTGTCAGAAATAGCAGAACAAAGTAACACTAGAGATAATCTGATGGCGAGAGGCAAGCGCAGGAACCCAAGCAACAGAAACCAAGACTACATGCCATCATCGGAGCCCAATTCTCCCACCAAAACAAACATGGAATATCCAAACACACCAGAAAAGCAAGATCTAGTTTCAAAATCATATTTGATCATGATGCTGGAGGACTTCAAGAAAGACATAAAGAACTCCCTTAGGGAAACACAAGAAAACATTAATAAACAAGTAGAAGCCTACAGAGAGGAATCGCAAAAATCCCTGAAAGAATTCCAGGAAAACACAATCAAACAGTTGAAGGAATTAAAAATGGAAATAGAAGCAATCAAGAAAGAACACATGGAAACAACCCTGGATATAGAAAACCAAAAGAAGAGACAAGGAGCTGTAGATACAAGCTTCACCAACAGAATACAAGAGATGGAAGAGAGAATCTCAGGAGCAGAAGATTCCATAGAAATCATTGACTCAACTGTCAAAGATAATGTAAAGCGGAAAAAGCTACAGGTCCAAAACATACAGGAAATCCAGGACTCAATGAGAAGATCAAACCTAAGGATAATAGGTATAGAAGAGAGTGAAGACTCCCAGCTCAAAGGACCAGTAAATATCTTCAACAAAATCATAGAAGAAAACTTCCCTAACCTAAAAAAAGAGATACCCATAGGCATACAAGAAGCCTACAGAACTCCAAATAGATTGGACCAGAAAAGAAACACCTCCCGTCACATAATTGTCAAAACACCAAACGCACAAAATAAAGAAAGAATATTAAAAGCAGTAAGGGAAAAAGGTCAAGTAACATATAAAGGGAGACCTATCAGAATCACACCAGACTTCTCGCCAGAAACTATGAAGGCCAGAAGATCCTGGACTGATGTCATACAGACCCTAAGAGAACAAATGCCAGCCCAGGTAACTGTATCCAGCAAAACTCTCAATTAACATTGATGGAGAAACCAAGATATTCCATGACAAAACCAAATTTACACAATATCTTTCTACAAATCCAGCACTACAAAGGATAATAAATGGTAAAGCCCAACATAAGGAGGCAAGCTATACCCTAGAAGAAGCAAGAAACTAATCGTCTTGGCAACAAAACAAAGAGAATGAAAGCACACAAACATAACCTCACATCCAAATATGAATATAAAGGGAAACAATAATCACTATTCCTTAATATCTCTCAATATCAATGGCCTCAACTCCCCAATAAAAAGACATAGATTAACAAACTGGATACGCAACGAGGACCCAGCATTCTGCTGCCTACAGGAAACACACCTCAGAGACCAAGACAGACACTACCTCAGAGTGAAAGGCTGGAAAACAACTTTCCAAGCAAATGGTCAGAAGAAGCAAGCTGGAGTAGCCATTCTAATATCAAATAAAATCAATTTCCAACTAAAAGTCATCAAAAAAGATAAGGAAGGACACTTCATATTCATCAAAGGAAAAATCCACCAAGATGAACTCTCAATCCTAAATATCTATGCCCCAAATACAAGGGCACCTACATACGTAAAAGAAACCTTACTAAAGCTCAAAACACACATTGCACCTCACACAATAATAGTGGGAGATTTCAACACCCCACTCTCATCAATGGACAGATCATGGAAACAGAAATTAAACAGTGATGTCGACAGACTAAGAGAAGTCATGAGCCAAATGGACTTAACGGATATTTATAGAACATTCTATCCTAAAGCAAAAGGATATACCTTCTTCTCAGCTCCTCATGGTACTTTCTCCAAAATTGACCATATAATTGGTCAAAAAATGGGCCTCAACAGGTACAGAAAGATAGAAATAATCGCATGCGTGCTATCGGACCACCACGGCCTAAAACTGGTCTTCAATACCAATAAGGGAAGAATGCCCACATATACGTGGAAATTGAACAATGCTCGACTCAATGATAACCTGGTCAAGGAAGAAATAAGAAAGAAATTAAAAACTTTTTAGAATTTAATGAAAATGAAGATACAACATACTCAAACTTATGGGACACAATGAAAGTTGTGCTAAGAGGAAAACTCATAGCGCTGTGTGCCTGCAGAAAGAAACAGCAGCTTGACAGCACACCTAAAAGCTCTAGAACAAAAAGAAGCAAATACACCCAGGAGGAGTAGAAGGCAGGAAATAATCAAACTCAGAGCTGAAATCAACCAAGTAGAAACAAAAAGGACCATAGAAATAATCAACAGAACCAAAAGTTGGTTCTTTGAGAAAATCAACAAGATAGATAAACCCTTAGCCAGACTAACGAGAGGACACAGAGAGTGCGTCCAAATTAACAAAATCAGAAATGAAAGGGGAGACATAACTACAGATTCAGAGGAAATTCAAAAAATCATCAGATCTTACTATAAAAACCTATATTCAACAAAATTTGAAAATCTACAGGAAATGGACAATTTCCTAGACAGATACCAGGTATCGAAGTTAAGTCAGGAACAGATAAACCAGTTAAACAACCCCATAACTCCTAAGGAAATAGAAGCAGTCATTAAAGGTCTCCCAACCAAAAAGAGCCCAGGTCCAGACGGGTTTAGTGCAGAATTCTATCAAACCTTAATAGAAGACCTCATACCAATATTATCCAAACTATTCCACAAAATTGAAACAGATGGAGCCCTACCGAATTCCTTCTACGAAGCCACAATTACTCTTATACCTAAACCACACAAAGACACAACAAAGAAAGAGAACTTCAGACCAATTTACCTTATGAATATCGACGCAAAAATACTCAATAAAATTCTGGCAAACAGAATTCAAGAGCACATCAAAACAATCATCCACCATGATCAAGTAGGCTTCATCCCAGGCATGCAGGGATGGTTTAATATACGGAAAACCATCAACGTGATCCATTATATAAACAAACTGAAAGAACAGAACCACATGATCATTTCATTAGATGCTGAGAAAGCATTTGACAAAATTCAACACCCCTTCATGATAAAAGTCCTGGAAAGAATAGGAATTCAAGGCCCATACCTAAACATAGTAAAAGCCATATACAGCAAACCAGTTGCTAACATTAAACTAAATGGAGAGAAACTTGAAGCAATCCCACTAAAATCAGGGACTAGACAAGGCTGCCCACTCTCTCCCTACTTATTCAATATAGTTCTTGAAGTTCTAGCCAGAGCAATCAGACAACAAAAGGAGATCAAAGGGATACAGATCGGAAAAGAAGAGGTCAAAATATCACTATTTGCAGATGACATGATAGTATATTTAAGTGATCCCAAAAGTTCCACCAGAGAACTACTAAAGCTGATAAACAACTTCAGCAAAGTGGCTGGGTATAAAATTAACTCAAATAAATCAGTTGCCTTCCTCTATACAAAAGAGAAACAAGCCGAGATAGAAATTAGGGAAACGACACCCTTCATAATAGACCCAAATAATATAAAGTACCTCGGTGTGACTTTAACCAAGAAAGTAAAAGATCTGTACAATAAGAACTTCAAGACACTGAGGAAAGAAATTGAAGAAGACCTCAGAAGATGGAAAGATCTCCCATGCTCATGGATTGGCAGGAATAATATAGTAAAAATGGCCATTTTACCAAAAGCAATCTACAGATTCAATGCAATCCCCATCAAAATACCAATCCAATTCTTCAAAGAGTTAGACAGAACAATTTGCAAATTCATTTGGAATAACAAAAAACCCAGGATAGCTAAAGCTATCCTCAACAATAAAAGGACTTCAGGGGGAATCACTATCCCTGAACTCAAGCAGTATTACAGAGCAATAGTGATAAAAACTGCATGGTATTGGTACAGAGACAGACAGATAGACCAATGGAATAGAATTGAAGACCCAGAAATGAACCCACACACCTATGGTCACTTGATTTTTGACAAAGGAGCCAAAACCATCCAATGGAAAAAAGATAGCATTTTCAGCAAATGGTGCTGGTTCAACTGGAGGGCAACATGTAGAAGAATGCAGATCGATCCATGCTTATCACCCTGTACAAAGCTTAAGTCCAAGTGGATCAAGGACCTCCACATCAAACCAGATACACTCAAACTAATAGAAGAAAAACTAGGGAAACATCTGGAACACATGGGCACTGGAAAAAATTTCCTGAACAAAACACCAATGGCTTATGCTCTAAGATCAAGAATCGACAAATGGGATCTCATAAAACTGCAAAGCTTCTGTAAGGCAAAGGACACTGTGGTTAGGACAAAACGGCAACCAACAGATTGGGAAAAGATCTTTACCAATCCTACAACAGATAGAGGCCTTATATCCAAAATATACAAAGAACTCAAGAAGTTAGACCGCAGGGAAACAAATAACCCTATTAAAAAATGGGGTTCAGAGCTAAACAAAGAATTCACAGCTGAGGAATGCCGAATGGCTGAGAAACACCTAAAGAAATGTTCAACATCTTTAGTCATAAGGGAAATGCAAATCAAAACAACCCTGAGATTTCACCTCACACCAGTGAGAATGGCTAAGATCAAAAACTCAGGTGACAGCAGATGCTGGCGAGGATGTGGAGAAAGAGAAACACTCCTCCATTGTTGGTGGGATTGCAGACTGGTAAAACCATTCTGGAAATCAGTCTGGAGGTTCCTCAGAAAATTGGACATTGAACTGCCTGAGGATCCAGCTATATCTCTCTTGGGCATATACCCAAAAGATGCCTCACCATATAAAAGAGACACGTGCTCCACTATGTTCATCGCAGCCTTATTTATAATAGCCAGAAAATGGAAAGAACCCAGATGCCCTTCAACAGAGGAATGGATACAGAAAATGTGGTACATCTACACAATGGTATATTACTCAGCTATCAAAAACAACGAGTTTATGAAATATGTAGGCAAATGTTTGGAACTGGAAAATATCATCCTGAGTGAGCTAACCCAATCACAGAAAGACATACATGGTATGCACTCATTGATAAGTGGCTATTAGCCCAAATGCTTGAATTACCCTAGATCCCTAGAACAAAGGAAACTCAAGACGGATGATCAAAATGTGAATGCTTCACTCCTTCTTTAAATGAGGAAAAAGAATACCCTTGGCAGGGAAGGGAGAGGCAAAGATTAAAACAGAGACTTAAGGAACACCCATTCAGAGCCTGCCCCACATGTGGCCCATACATATACAGCCACCCAATTAGACAAGATGGATGAAGCAAAGAAGTGCAGACTGACAGGAGCCGGATGTAGATCGCTCCTGAGAGACACAGCCAGAATACAGCAAATACAGAGGCGAATGCCAGCAGCAAACCACTGAACTGAGAATAGGTCCCCTATTGAAGGAATCAGAGAAAGAACTGGAAGAGCTTGAAGGGGCTCGAGACCCCAAAAGTACAACAATGCCAAGCAACCAGAGCTTCCAGGGACTAAGCCACTACCTAAATACTATACATGGACTGACCCTGGACTCTGACCCCATAGGTAGCAATGAATATCCTAGTAAGAGCACCAGTGGAAGGGGAAGCCCTGGGTCCTGCTAAGACTGAACCCCCAGTGAACTAGTCTATGGGGGGAGGGCGGCAATGGGGGGAGGGTTGGGAGGGGAACACCCATGAGGAAGGGGAAGGGGGAGGGGGATGTTTGCCCGGAAACCGGGAAAGAGAATAACACTCGAAATGTATATAAGAAATACTCAAGTTAATAAAAAAAAGACTAATATTAATTATATTTTTTAGATATTTAGCTCACATATAATCCTAACTCTATTTTCTGACATCTATGATGTTAAGCAAATATATAGTCATAGCTTTTATTTTATAGTACTATATACTTATCATATCCATGCAATTTAAACACACACACACACACACACACACACACACACACAAACACATACACACTCACATGCACGCCATGAAAATTCAAACTTCAGTTGTAAAATTGTAAAATGAAGACTAAGTAAACATGGCAGACCATGATGGAATCATTTAACAAGCCAATTGAGAATTGAAGAACTCTTTGCCCAGGAACGATATAAGCACATCTTATGTGAAGACAGGTGGTTGCCATGGATTCCTGATTTTTAATATGTTTTAAAACAACTCTTATTTACAGTTCTTGAAAATTGCACAAGAGAAAAATTTCACACAACATGGAGATCGTGTGCAGTAACCACTGGTAGAATTGGGACCATGAACTCAATGTCCAGGTTAAATTGTACTTTAATGTAAAGCTTTATTTCCTATCTGAAAAATAAGGGCATATTTGCTAGTGAAAATGGTGGTGTTAAAATTTAGACTTTTTCAGCACTGCCTGAAAGTCTTGTACAGCAATATGGTAGAGACTGAAACACTGCCATTCTTGAGATCTTTTTTTATATTTTTAAATAATTTTATTTTCTTGGATATTTTATGTATTTACATTTCAAATGTTATCCCCTTTCCCCTCTCTGATATCCCCTCCTCCTCCCCTTGCTTCTATGAAGATGCTCCCATTCCTACCCACCCACTCCAACCTCAACACCGTAGCATTATCCTACATTGGGGAAACAAGCCTTCACAGGATCAAGGGCTTTTCCTTCCATTGATGTTGGACAATGTCATCCTCTGCCACATATGTGGCTGGAGTCATGGGTCCCTTCATGTGTACTCTTTGTTTGGTGGTTTAGTCCCTGGGAGCTCTTGTGTGGTATGGTTGGTTGATATTGTAATTCCTGTGGTGTTGCAAACCCCTTCCACTATTTCAGTCTTTTCTATAACTGATCCATTGAGGTTTCCTTGTGCAGTCCAATGGTTAGATGTAAGCATCCTCATCTGTATCAGTAAGGTTCTGGCCAAGTCACTCAGGAGACAGCTATAACAGGCTCCTGTCAGCAAATGCTTCTTGGCATCAGCAATAGTGACTGGGTTTGGTGGCTGCATATGAGATGGATCACCAGAAGGGGCAGTCTCTGATGACCTTTGCTTCAGTCCCTGTTCCACTCTTTGTTCCCTGTATTTCCTCCCATGAGTATTTTGTTCTCCCTTCTAAGAAGGAATGAAGCATAAATATTTTGATCTTCCTTCTTCTTGGACTTCATATGACCTGTGAATTATTTCTTAGATATTCCAAGCTTTTGGCCTAATATCACTTATCAGTAAGTGCATACCATTTGTGTTCTTTTGTGACTGGGTTACTTCACTCAGGATAATATTTTCTAGTTCCATCCATTTGTCTAAGAATTTCATGCAGTCATTGTTTTTTAAAGCAGAGTAAACTCCATTGTGTAAATGTACAACATTTTCTCTATTCATTCCTCTGTTGGGATATCAGTGTTCGTTCCAGATTCTAGCTATATAAATAAGGCTGCTATGAACATAGTGGAGCATGTATCCTTGTTATATATTGGAGCATCTTTTGATTGTATGCCCAGGAGTGGTATAGCTGTGTCCTCAGGTAGTAGTATGTATAATTTTTGAGGAACCTCCAGACTGATTCCACATCAATTGTACCAACTTACATTCCCACCAACAATGGAGGAGTGTTTCTATTTCTCCACATCCTCTCCAACATCTGCTGTCACCTGAGTATTTGATTTTAGCCATTCTGACTGGTATGGGGTGGTATTTCAGGGTTGTTTTGATTTTCAGTTCCCTGATGACTAAGAATATTAAACATTTTTTAGGTGCATCCTAGCCATTTGGTCTACCTCAGTTGAGAATTCTTTGTTTAGTTCTGTACCCCATTTTTAAATAGGATTATTTGAATCACTGGAGTCTACCTTCTTGAGTTCTTTGTATATATTAGATAGTATTCCTCTATTGGATGTAGGATTGGTAAGGAACTTTTCCTAATCTGTTGGTTGCCATTTTGTTATATTGGCAATGTCCTTTGGTTTACAGAAACTTTGCAAATTTATGAGGTCCCATTTGTCTGTTCTTGATCTTGGAGAATAAGCAATTTTCTGTTCAGGAAATCTTCCCCTGTGCCTATGTGTTCAAGGCTCTTCCCCATTTTTTCTTCTATGAGTTTTAGTGTATCTGCTTTTATGGGGAGACCATTGATCCACTTGGGCTTGAGCATTCTACAAGTAGATAATAATGGTTCAATTTGCAATCTTATACACTGCTGATCTCCAGTTCAACAAGCACCATTTGTTGAAAATGGTACCTTTTTCCCATTAGATAATTTTGGCTCCTTTGTCAAAGATCAAGTGACCATAGGTGTGAGGGTTCACTTCTGGGTCTTCAATTCTATTCCATTGATCTACCTGCCTGTCTCTGTACCAATACCATGCAGGTTTTTTTTATCACTTGCTCTGTAATACAGCTTGAGATAAGGGATGGTGAGTCCCTCAGAAGTTCTTTATTGTTGAGAATATTTTTCGCTATCCTGGGTTTTTTGCTTTTCCAAATGAATCTGCAAATTGCTCTTTCTAATTGTATGAAGAATTGAGTTGGACTTTTAATGAGGATTCCATTGAATCTGTAGATTGCTTTGGCAAGATGGCCATTTTTACTATATTTATCCTGCCAATCCATGAGGATGGGACATCTTTCTAAATTTTGAGATCTTTGATTTCTTTCTTCAGAGATTTGAAGTCCTTGTCATACAGATCTCGCACTTGCTTGGTTAGAGTTACACCTAGGCATTTTATATTATTTGTGACTATAGTGAAGGGTGTTATTTCCCTAATTTCTTTCTCAGCCTGATTATCCTTTGAGTAGAGGAAGGCTACTGATTTGTTTGAGTTAATTTTACAACCAGCCACTTTGCTCAAGTTGTTTATGAACTGTATGAGTTCTCTGGTGGAACTTTTAGGGTCACTTAAGTAAACTATTGTATCATCTGCAAATAGTTATATTTTGCCTTCTTACTTTCTAATTTGTATCTTTTTTGACCTCTCTTTGTGGTCTAATTGCTTTGGCTAGGACTTCAAGTTCTCCACTGAATAAGTAGGGAGAGAGTGGTCAGCTTTGCTTAGTCGCTGATTTTAATGTGATTGCTTCAAGTTTCTTTCCATTTAGTTTGATGTTGACTACTGGTTTCCTGCATATTGCTTTTACTGTGTTTCATTATGGGCCTTGAATTCCTGATCTTTCCAGGACTTTTATCATAAATGGGTGTTGACTTTTGTCAAATGCTTTCTCAGCATCTAATGAAATGATCATATGGTATTTTTATCCTTGACTTGGTTTATTTAGTGGATTTCCTTGATGGATTTTCGTATATTGAACCATCCATGCATCCCTGGGATGAGGTATACTTGATTGTGGTGAATGACTGTTTTGATGTTTTCTTAGATTTGTTTTGTGGGAAATTTATTGAGTATTTTTGCATTGATATTAATGAGGGAAATTTGTCTGAAGTTCTTTTTGTTTGTATGGTCTTTGAGTAGTTTATGTATAAACGTAATTGTGGCTTCAAAGAACGAATTTGGTAGTGTTCCTTCTGTTTCTATTTTGTGTAACAGTTTAAAGAGTATTGTTATTAGGTCTTTTTTGAAGCTTTGATAGAATCCTGCACTAAACCTATCTGGCCCTTTGCTATTTTTGGTTGGGAGACTTTTAATAACTGCTTCTATTGCTTTAGGGGTTATGGGACTGTTTTGATGGTTTATCTGATCCTGATTTAACTGATTTAACCTGGTATCTATCTAGAAAATTGTCCATTTCATCCATATTTTCCACTCTTGTTGAATATAGGCTTTTGAAGTAGGATCTGTTGATTTTTTTTTATTTCCTATGTTTGTGTTGTTATGTCTCCCTCTTTATTTCTGATTTTGTTAATTTGGATATTTCCTCTGTGCTCTCTTGTTAGTCTGACTAAGGGTTTATACATCTTGTTGGTTTAAAAAAAATAAACAGCTCCTGGTTATGTTGATTCTTTGTATAGTTCTTTTTATTTAACTTTGATGATTTCAGCCCCTAGTTTGATTATTTCCTGCTTTCTGCTCCTCTTTAGTGTATTTGCTTCTTTTTGTTCTAGAGCTTTCAGGTGTGCTGTCAAGCTGTTAGTGTGCTCTTTCCAGTGTCTTTTTGTAGATACTCAGGGCTATAATTTTTCCTTTTAGCACTGCTTTAAGTGTCACATAAGTTTGAGTGTGTTTTGCCTTCCATTTCATTAAATTCTATAAAGTCTTTAATTTCTTTATTTATTCCATGACCAACTTAACATTTAATGGCAGGCTATTAAGCATCCATGTGTATGTGGGCTTTCTGTTGTTTTTCTTCTTATTTAAGACCAGACTTGGTCCATGGTGATCTGATAGAATGCATGGGATTATTTCAATCTCCTTGTAGCTATTAAGACCTATTTTGTGACCAATTATATGGTCAATTTTTGAGAAGGTACCATGAGGTGCTAAGAAGAAGGTTTTGTTGTAGGGTGAAATGTTCTATAGATGTTTGTTAGAACTATTTCTTCCATAATTTCTATTAGTTTCACTGTGTCTCCATTTAGTTTCTGTTTCCATGATCTGTCCATGGATGAGAGTGGTACGTTGATGTCTCCTACTATTTTTGTGTATGATGTAATGTATGTTTGAGCTTTAGCAAAGTTTCTTTTTTGAATGTGGGTGCCCTTGTATTTAGAGCACAGATGTTCAGAATTGAGAGTTCCTCTTGGCAGATTTTTCCTTTGATTAGTATAAAGTGTCCTTCCTCATCTTTTTTGGTAACTTTTGGTTGAAAATTAATTTTATTTGATATCAGAATGGCTACTCCAGCTTGTTTCATGGGATCATTTGCTTGGAAATATTTTTCCCAGCAATTTACTCTTAGGTAGTGTCTGTCTTTGTCACTGAGTTTTGTTTCCTGCATGCAGAAAAATGCTGGGTTCTGTTTCCATATCAAGTCTGTTAGTCTATGTCTTTTTATTGAGGAAATGAGTCCATTGATGTTAAGAGATATTAAGGAATAACGATAGTTATGTCCTGTCATTTTTTGTTGTTCGAGATGGAATTATTCTTCTGTGGCTATCTTCTTTTGGGTTTATTGCAAAAAGATTACTTTCTTGCTTTTTCTAGGGTGTAGTTTCCATCCTTGTGTTGGAGAAAGTAGCATCTCTCCTGTGGGCTGTAGGCTTAGGAGGGAGAGTGCTCCTGGCAGACCAGGTCTCTGTGGGCACATTTTGTCTCTGAGGGCTATGGAAAAGTCTTGGTTCTGAGTGCAGATCAAGACTGGAAGGACCCATCCCAGGCTGCCCTGTAGCTCCTGAGACCTGTACACTCCTGGCTGGTCTCTCCTTGGACAGTCAATGGGGAGATAGTGGAGTCTTACCTGTTGGCTGAAGGCTTAGGATGGAAAGTGCTTCTGGTAGACCAGCTCTTTGCGGGCAGGTATTTGTCTCAGGGTTGTGGAAAAGTCCTGGTTCTGGGTGCAGATGAAGACTGGAAACCAAAGTCCCATTCTTGAGTTCTTACAACTCAGGAAGCAAATGACTCATAATTCTCAGGAAGCTAATGCATCTCAAAAGATTAATAAGGACCATCCCCAGTGCTATATAAGCAGTAACATTTGCTAGAATGAAGTGATAGTCTGATGGCCTAAGCTGTCTCTGACTGTGTAGTGGTTCCAAGGATTCTTCTTTGTGAGTCCTCATCAATCATGGGGTGAGTTTTTCAGTGATTCAGCTATCTTTTAGTAGTTGTGCTTCTATTAACCTCTCACCAAAGCTCCTGTTAATTACCCAGATTAATTCATTGATACATCAAGTTGAACTGTTTGCAGAATTGTTTATTCTGTCAGTAGTTCTATATCTGGAGTAAGTAGATGTTTCTTTGTGTCTCTCCCTGAAATAATACAACAGATGTCGGCCACAGGTTTAGTAACCTAGGAACACCTAGAAAAGGTGGACTGCAAAGACAAGAACTAAATTGTAGAGGGCCGCTATAACATTCACCACCACAAGATGGTGCTGGCTTCCACTGTGACCTCTGACGCTGCCTGACGGTAACTAGAAACTTAAAGGCCAATAGAGAAAGCCCGAGGGCTGTCAAAACGATAATAAAGGCTTCCGCCGCATCTAGCAAAGGAGTGAGGTGGAACAGATCAAGGCTAAACATTGTCTCTCAGAGTCTCACCCGCGTCCCGCAGCTTCTGGACCCTTTCCCTGAATGGAGGCTCTCCTTGGCGCCGGCGATGGTGAGGCGTTTTTCCCGGGTTCTCAGCACCAAATGTCCCACACGCGACCTCGCCAGCAAGAAAACACGCGGGGACATATGAATCCTTGCTGCAGCCAAAACTTTTATTAAATCTTAAGAAGCCCCACGCGCCCGCATGGTGTGGCTTATATACACCCTAGCGCGGTGCATCCACACCTGATTGGTCGCTTACCCATGATCTCATTAGGCACGCCCTGGAGTGGGCAAAGACCTGGCACGAAGGCACTCTTGCACATGCGCACACAGTTAACTTCCTGAAAGGAAGTCGGCTGGCGCAGCGGAGGCCAGCGCCATCTTGTAATGGCGGAAGCTATATTGGCCTACGACGTGGGGTGCAGTGGAAGCCAGCGCCATCTTGTGGTGGCGAATGTTATAGAGGCCCTCTACACTAAATCATGGAAATGTTTGTGTTTTTAATCTGAATATGTTTGACACCATCAATTGAAGAGGAACTCGTCTGTCTCCTTTTATAAGGTACCAGAGACTAGGGGTTAACAATCACAAAACATTAATTGCTTATATTTCTTGGGACTGTAACTCCAAGGTCAAGATATAGCAGATTTAGTGTCTAATGAGAGCTATTTTCTGTTTCATATATAACACGTTCTTGCTATCTTCTCAATGGGTAGGATGATCCAGGATCTATCTGAGGTAACTTTTACAAGGACAGTAATTCCATTCATTAATCGTTATGTTAATGATGTTAAGACTTCCAAAAGTTTTCATCTCTTAATACCATCAAATTCGAGAGGAATGAGGATTTCCACATAGGAACAATGGGAAGAAACACATATGCAAAGCATAGTAAATACACATAGCATATACCCAATGCTAGTTAGTAATGTTTGGGCAGACTTCTACACATACACCTAAACCTATGCATGCATCCATGTCTGCAGTTATGGTTATCTCCATGTAAACAAAGCTATCTATAATTCTATACACGCCTTAATCAATGCCTCACTTGTATGCATTTAAGTCTATAACTGTATCCTCAATCATATCCTGGATAAATTTACTCTAAAGGGGTGACTCGATCATAACTCATGAATATATTGTATGTGTTGTATTAAATTTCTATAAGGCTGCTTGCCTCCTCTTAACTCTACCCAATTCTGGGTGCACTGCCCTTTATCAGTGCCTCCTTTTATGCCACTGGTTGTAACTGAGGGATCATCTCTGTTCTTCTCTAGAAAGGGCAGTGAATTTTTCCATTTCTGCCACTTTTCTGAATCATTAGTAATGCCTCAGACCTGACCTGTACAGTAAGGTTGTTTTCATGCTCACATGAACAATAGCATGACTTCTCACTCTTTTCAGTTTCTATAGGTAAGGTCAGGATGTGGGCTTTCACTTTGCATCATCACAAATACCCACCCACTAAGGTATTTATATTAGCTAAAGACAGAGTTGCAAGAAAGAAGAGGATATGGAAGAGTTCTGTAAAATATCTTCTGGATCAAACTTTGTCATTGCACAGATGAACTCATAGCAACTCTGCTACTAGCACAAAGACAAGGAGGGACTCACTGACCTTCCATTATGGATAAAGGAGAAAGGGTAGGAGACTTCATCCTCTTTAGATGCTACTGGCAGATATTTGTTGCTTCTGAAATAGGAGACATTTTCTTTAGTAGTGTATCCACTGGTTAGTTATCCATGCTTTAGAAAATAAAACACCATCAGTGGACACACATACACTTATACACACACACACACACACACACACACACACACACACGAAAGTAGGAAGGAACTTCTTAGGAAGAAAAAAGGGTTTAGCAAGAGTAGGAGAGGATGACAGAAGTAACAGGATGTCAAATGACCAAAATGCATTACATGCACGTATGAAATTATTAGTGGATGAAATAATACATTCTTAAAAACTGTATTCTGATTGTGGCAACTCGTTCTTTTTAGAATGAGACATACCTGTACTGCTATACTGAAGAACAGTATTGGCAGCTGTTAATCTGCTTCTACGTATAAAGCATCCAGAAACCCTTGGGTCTGCCTTGTAGAAGAAATAGATTACATTTTGTATTGCTTCTAGTAAAGTCACATGGTTCATTATTTCAATGAAGTATCCAGAAGCCTTCTGGATGTAGCCAACTTTGACTTTAAGAAATGGAATGTGGAGCTGTGAAAGGGAAGGTATCAGCTAGAGTCCCTACCTTTAGGATTCAGGTACATGTGCCTAGATAATCAGCATGAATATCCCTTATGCTGTATACAGTCCCCTTCAGATGTATCTAGTGCTCTGTGGCTCTTTTTAGTACCAAGATTCCTGAGAGTGTATATAACTTGTACAAAGTACAGGCAAATCTCCCAGGCTTTAAGCAACACTCTTAGGCTACTCTAGACAGGCTGTCAATCCTCATGTTTCCCCTTTCCATCTCTTCCTTAGTTTGAATATCTATTTCAGACCTAGATTGAACTACCTGGCATAGGGATTGATTTCTTCTCACTACTTTTCATCCTAAGTTCTGTTTTTGACTGCTGCCCAAATCATTGTTTCATCTTATATTTTCCTAATAATATCCATACCTCATGTTTTCTATGAGCATAGATTGTTGTTATGTTTACTGCCTCGAGGTACCTGCTTGCTCTACTCACAGAATGCCACCACCATGCTTTACTTATGTATTTTGACATGTGGGTTTACATTGTATGTTCACTGTTAGACAAGCAACATCAACATCCCCAGAGAATGTTGTTGGCTTTGCAAAATATCAGCTCCACCCCAACATTATGGGAATCAATGGTTTTGGAGAATCTGTGTCTTAGGCTTCCACAGTAATTTTGAATGTTTGGCTGCATTTTTAAAGTGCTGACTCAGACCACAAGTTGCCTCAGGACATTGAGTTTATTTTCCTTCTGACACAGCAATAATGCTTGGCAGTTGGGTGTCTCATAGAACTAGAGATATTATAAAATTACTCTTTCTCCCCATTTATTTCTCTTTTTCTTCTAAAAAAGGTAATCTTTTTCTACAGCTTACTCAGGGGGTTCCTCCAACTGGGTAGAGTTGAGGGAGTAGGTGAAAGTCTGCTTTCTCACAGAAGAAAGGCAAGGAGTCTATCAGAGCGTTAGCTGTGTTTGAATGCCAGTGGCAAACAGAGGATTTTTCAATAAGAACATAGCCTTGGGAATCAAATCACAGTGCTAAGAAAGAACTGCCAAATTCTGTATTTGCACATTTTCTATTTTAAGATGTAGGCTCATCATTGCGACGTAGCTTAAAGTTGCATGCAAAGAAGAAAGAAGAAAGGGGGAGAATCATGGAATTGGGACTGTGCAGCTTTAGAGACAGGAAAAAAGTGAGAGTGGGTGAGAAGGGAGCTTTATTGATGTCTTGGTGCTGATGCAACCAAGATGCCAGATTCTAGTAGAGACTGGCAGGAGGCAGGAAACCAACATAGAGATCCAGTGAGTATAGAATCCTGGTACCTCCATCTATTCACTGCAACTTAAAATCAGAATTAATGGTTATTTACCTGTGGCCCACCACTCTAGGAATCACACACAGCATTCTCTCTTCCATACTTTAAAAATAGTTATTCTTTTAAACTCTCCTCAATTTTTTTGGTGGAGGGAGATATACTCATGCATTATTTTTATTGTATTCTATCTGCTTAGAGATTCTGCAGAAATCAGTATTTAATATGAGTTGTATTCCTTTCTAGAAGTTCTTCTTTTTTTTAACAGTGCCTAAATCTTTATTTTTCATAACCTACATTTTTCAAATTAGACAGTCTTACACAAAATGACACAAAAGGAAACTTAAATTCCCAATAGTTTACATGTAAGCTTGATTCCAGTCCTATGGAAAGGAAACAGAAACCCTCAGGCAAGCTTCCATGTTACAATCCCGTCTGTGACTTCTTAACCATACTCTTTACAAAAAAGAAATTTCAGATGAAAGCTAAAAGCTAGGTGTCTATAATTGGGATGATCTGTAGGTGATAATTAGAGTTTGTACTCAGAAAATGGATCATAAGGATACCAAGTCTTGAGTAGGTCCTTCCTTGGTATCAACTGAAATCTGTCTGGTCTCCTAGACAGAAAGAAAAGTTTGGGAATAGAGTCCCATTAATTATGTTAGAGGAAAACAGTTTCAGAGCCAGATTTTACCACCTAGCCAAAGAAAATAAAACAAAGATAAGCTCAAATCTTTTTGTCTATAAGATACAGATGAAAATACATCCCCCCCAAAGGGAAGGAATGAAGATTAAGACGGATGAGATCACTACCTTATTTATTATCATTGTCATCATTATTATCATCATTATGACTGCCATCTTCCCTATCATTGTCATCATAACAATCACACCATCGCTACCATTATTATCATTTACTAATAGTAATAGAACAATGTTCGATTTGCTCTTCATTGGACAAAGATGATTGTTATGTTAGAATATGAAAAGACTCTAGTAGTCTCAGATGTTGAGCAGTTGGCCAATAGCTGTTGGTGTCAGTTTTGGGAGATTCTGGAATTTTTGTACCTGAGAGCTCATTGTTGGAAGTAGGCTACTGAGGCTATGTTTCTCCTGGCATGTTTGCTTTCTTTTTGCTTTTTGTCCACTAGGAATGAATAATCTTTGCTACCTCATTTCATGGCTATGATACTCAACCTAAAAACAAGAAACCAAGTATCTGTAGACTGAATCCTCTGAAAGTTTGATAAAAAGTAAAATATCATTTCATTTAGTTGTTTTTCTCAAATATTTGGTTATAGCAATATGAAGTCTAATCAATAAAGATATGATTTTAGATCACCTAAGAACATGCCTTTGAATTCAGTGTCATGAACTGTGTAGATTGTAGTTTTGCCTTGTAGATCAATGAAGTGGAGATTAAGGATGTAGATCAGTGGTACAGCACTTCGCAAACACATATGAGATCAGGGTTCTATTTCTATCATTCTCACATCCCCTCCCCCAAACACATTGTATTGTTAACTCTCTTTTTGTTTTAAAAGAAAAATGTAATCTCAGCAAATATTATCATCACTGGTTTACCCATATTTAACTTTGAAGAGAGTCAGATTATTTCTTAGCATCATAAGATACTGTTTAATAAAATGTTTGTATTAATAATATTTGTGGTTATTCTTGCTACAACTTTGGACATGACCAATGACTCTGTCTCTGGGAAATATTTTTCTTTTACATCATGCAGCAATGATTGCATACATCTTGATGGAATTTAAAAGCCTTGTAAGCAAAGTATCATTTGTGTTGTCCTGGTTCCTAGATAAAAGAAATGAGGGTTCTCAGTGTGTACAAGGTACTTTTTCAGTGGAGCTCTGGGCTCTGATAATGCAAGGTAGCTAATTTTGGGACATTTCACAGCTAGGAGAGTGATTAAATTTTCCTGGTTTTAAAATTCTCCTCAGTCAGAGTATGAGTGTCACTTTTTAAATATATCACTTTGGAGGAAGAAGAAAATGGATTTCTATGAGTTCAAAGTCAGCTTGGTCTATATAGCTAGTTCCAGGCTAAGCAGAACTACAAAATAAGACCCTGTCTTTAAAAAATTCTACCCAAGCTATTATAGCTAAGGAAAGAATAAAAAACACATTTCTGATGAAAAACATATCTAACTTAAAGGGTTATGTACAAAAAATTACCCTGACATCAAAAAGAGACAGAGAATGTAGGAGGTGCCCTTATTCTATTCCAATCTCCATTGTTTTCATGAAAGTCATTTTTTAAAGCTTCAAGAGAATGGTATATTTTTGCAAGACTTCAAAACTAGAGCATATGCGCACTTCATTAAATTTCATGAGTAAGCTATTTGCATTTTCGAAATTCTCACTTTTTATCTGTTTGACAGGTATGCAAATGGGGAAAAGACAGAAAAACATATTTTGAGGTGTTGTTAAGTCTTTGTGGCATTCTGTGAGGGCAGGCTCACCTTCTGTATAGTGCGTATAGTGAGTTGTCTCCTGTATCTGTCAGAAGGGTAAGCATAGTGCTTGCTCTCAGTGCTGCCATGTGAGAATGGCTTGTGGATTTTTTTTTTTTTATAGTTTCCATTTCTCTGAGGTTTTACTTAGCCTACTTAATAATGAGCTACACAGTGACATCTAGTGTGGGAAGTGGATAAAAATTACAGAAACAATACATATACAAATTTAAGTCGTGCAATTTCAAGAATACAATGGATATTAATGAGAAACCATTCTCATTTTTCTGAGTTATTGTTTTTTTATGAACGTGTGTGTGTGTGTGTGTGTGTGTGTGTGTGTGTGTGTGTGTCTATGAATGCAGGTATATATGGAGACGTGGAGAAGTTAGAGAAGTATTTAGATAACAGACCCTGGAGCTGCAGTTACAAGTGGTTGTGACTACTGAATGCATGCACTTGAACTCTGGTCATCTACAAAATAATACTGTATGGTCTTAACTACTGAAACATTTTTCCAGCCCCACTTATCTTATTTTCTGAGATGGATTCTAATATTGAGCCTGTAGCTGGCAATTTTGAGCTCCTGGAATTTGTCTCTACTACCCCAACACTAGGATTCTATGTGCTTACCACATAGAAATAGTAGATGGCAGGAAATAATCAAATTGATACCTGAAATCAACCAAGTAGAAACAAAAAGAACTATATGAAGAATAAAAAACAAACAAACAAACAACCCCAGGAGCTGGATCTTTGAGAAAATCAAAAAGATAGTTAAACCCTAGCCAGACTAACCAGAAGGCACAGAGAAAATATTCAGATTAACAAAATCAGGCAGATCTTCCTGGTTGCTGCCGCCGCGGAGAGCTCGTAGGCAGCACCGCACAAGCAAACTTGAGCCTCGGGACCACAGGTAAGACCAACTTCTCTGCTGCAAGTGACCTGCCTGGTGAACTCAGGACACACAGAGGCAAAATTCCTCTAGGACCGGGCACTTCCGGTATTTAGCAGGGGGAGTCCCAAACCGGCGGATCCCTGCGCACAGCAGCTCTCTGCTCCCAAACCCCGTGGGAGAGAGACCTCACCACCTGGTCAGGTGGGAACTCCTGAAGCTGCAGAGCAGAAGAGACCACCAACACTGCCCACCCCTGCTCACATCCCTGGCCCAAGAGGAAACTGTATACAGCCTCTGGGTCCCCATAGAGGAGGGCCCAGGAGCAGCAGATCCACTGCATCTCAGACACCACCAGAACCAGAAGGGACCCACTGGATAAACAGTTCTATGCACCCAAATCCCGTGGGAGGGAGAGCTAAACATTCAGAGAGGCAGACACGCCTGGGAAACCAGAAGAGACTGCACTCTGCACACATCTCTGATGCCAGAGGAAAACAGGAAATGCCATCTGGAACCCTGGTGCACAGAAGCTCCCAGAAAGGGCGGCACAGATCTTCCTCATTGCTGCCACCATGGAGAGCTCGTAGGCAGCACCCCATAAGCAAACTTGAGCCTCAGAATCACAGGTAAGACCAAATTTTATGCTGCAAGTGACCTGCCTGGTGAACTCAAGACACAGGCCCACAGGAACAGCTGAAGACCTGTAGATAGGAAAAACTACACGCCCGAAAGCAGAACACTCTGTCACCATAACTGGCTGAAAGAAAACAGGAAAACAGGTCTACAGCACTCCTGACACACAGGATTATAGGACAGTCAAGACACTGTCAGAAATAGCAGAACAAAGTAACACTAGAGATAATCTGATGGTGAGAGGCAAGCGCAGGAACCCAAGCAACAGAAACCAAGACTACATGGCATCACCGGAGCCCAATTCTCCCACCAAAGCAAACACGGAATATCCAAACACACTAGAAAAGCAATATCTAGTTTCAAAATCATATTTGATCATGATGCTGGAGGACTTCAAGAAAGACATGAAGAACTCCCTTAGAGAAAAAGTAGAAGCCTACAGAGAGGAATCGAAACAATCCCTGAAAGATTTCCAGGAAAACATAAATAAAAAAGTAGAAACCCATAGAGAGGAGTCACAAAAATCCCTGAAAGAATTCCAGGAAAACATAAACAAACAAGTAGAAGCCCATAGAGAGGAGTCAGAAAAATCCATGAAAGAATTCCAGGAAAATACAATCAAACAGTTGAAGGAATTAAAAATGGATATAGAAGCAATCAAGAAAGAACACATGGAAACAACCCTGGATATAGAAAACCAAAAGAAGAGAAAAGGAGCTGTAGATATGAGGTTCACCAACAGAATACAAGAGATGGAAGAGAGAATCTCAGGAGCAGAAGATTCCATAGATATCATTGACTCAACTGTCAAAGATAATGTAAAGCGGAAAAAGCTACTGGTCCAAAACATACAGGAAATCCAGGACACAATGAGAATATCAAACCTAAGGATAATAGGTATATAAGAGAGTGAAGACTCCCAGCTCAAAGGACCAGTAAATATCTTCAACAAAATCGTAGAAGAAAACTTCCCTTACCTAAAAAAAGAGATACCCATAGGCATACAAGAAGCCTACAGAACTCCAAATAGATTGGACAAGAAAAGAAACACCTCCCGTCACATAATACACAAACACACAAAATAAAGAAAGAATATTAAAAGCAGTAAGGGAAAAAGGTCAAGAAATATATAAAGACAGACCTATCAGACACACCAGACTTTTTGCCAGAAACTATGAAAGCCAGAAGATCCTGGACAGATGTCATACAGACCCTAAGAGAACACAAATGCCAGCCCAGGTTAATGTATCCTGCAAAACTCTCAATTAAGATAGATGGAGAAACCAAGATATTCCATGACAAAACCAAATTTATACAATCTTTCTACAAATCCAGCACTACAAAGGATAATAAATGGTAAAGCCCAACATAAGGAGGCAACCTATACCCTAGAATAAGCAAGAAACTAATCATCTTGGGAAAAAAACAAAGAGAAGAAAAGCACACAAACATAACCTCATATCCAAATATGAATATAACAGGAAGCAATAATCACTATTACTTAATATCTCTTAACATCAATGGCCTCAACTCCCCAATAAAAAGACATAGATTAACAAACTGGATATGCAACGAGGACCCTACATTCTGCTGCTTACAGGAAACACACCTCAGAGACAAAGACAGACACTACCTCAGGGTGAAAGGCTGGAAAACAACTTTCCAAGCAAATGGTCAGAAGAAGCAAGCTGGAGTCGCCATTCTAATATCAAATAAAATCAATTTTCAACTAAAATTCATCAAAAAAGATAAGGAAGGACACTTCATATTCATCAAAGGAAAAATCCACCAAGATGAACTCTCAATCCTAAATATCTATGCCCCAAATACAAGGGCACCTACATACGTAAAAGAAACCTTACTAAAGCTCAAAACACACATTGCACCTCACACAATAATAGTAGGAGATTTCAACACCCTACTCTCATCAATGGACAGATCATGGAAACAGAAATTAAACAAAGATGTAGACAGACTAAGTGAAGTCATGAGCCAAATGGACTTAACAGATATTTATAGAACATTCTATCCTAAAGCAAAAGGATATACCTTCTTCTCAGCTCCTCATGGTACTTTCTCCAAAATTGACCATATAATTGGTCAAAAAACAGGCCTCAACAGGTACAGAAAGATAGAAATAATCCCATGCGTGCTATCAGACCACCGCAGCCTAAAACTGGTCTTCAATAATAATAAGGGAAGAATGCCCACATATACATGTAAATTGAACAATGCTCTACTCAATGATAACCTGGTTAAGAAAGAAATAAAGAAAGAAATTAAAGACTTTTTAGGATTTAATGAAAATGAAGGTACAACATACCCAAACTTATGGGACACAATGAAAGTTGTGCTCAGAGGAAAACTCATAGCGCTGAGTGCCTGCAGAAAGAAACAGGAAAGAGCATATGTCATCAGCTTGACAGCACACCTAAAAGCTCTAGAACAAAAAGAAGCAAATACACCCAGGAGGAGTAGAAGGCAGGAAATAATCAAACTCAGAGCTGAAATCAACCAAGTAGAAACAAAAAGGACCATAGAAAGAATCAACAGAACCAAAAGTTGGTTCTTTGAGAAAATCAACAAGATAGATAAACCCTTAGCCAGACTAACTAGAGGACACAGAGAGTGTGTCCAAATTAACAAAATCAGAAATGAAAAGGGAGACATAACTACAGAATCAGAGGAAATTCAAAAAATCATCAGGTCTTATTATAAAAGCCTATACTCAAAAAAACTTGAAAATCTGCAGGAAATGGACCATTTCCTAGATAGATACCAGGTACCGAAGTTAAATCAGGAACAGAAAACCAGTTAAACAACCCCATAACTCCTAAGGAAATAGAAGCAGTCATTAAAGGTCTCCCAACCAAAATGAGCCCAGGTCCAGACGGGTTTAGTGCAGAATTCTATCAGACCTTCATAGAAGACCTCATACAAATATTATCCAAACTATTCCACAAAATTGAAACAGATGGAGCACTACCGAATTCCTTCTATGAAGCCACAATTACTCTTATACCTAAACCACACAAAACCCAACAAAGAAACAGAACTTCAGAGCAATTTCCCATATGAATATCGACGCAAAAATACTCAATAAAATTCTGGCAAACCGAATCCAAGAGCACATCAAAACAATCATCCACCATGATCAAGTAGGTTTCATCCCAAGCATGCAGGGATGGTTTAATATACGGAAAACCATCAACGTGATCCATTATATAAACAAACTGAAAGAACAAAACCACATGATAATTTCATTAGATGCTGAGAAAGCATTTGACAAAATTCAACACCCCTTCATGATAAGAGTCCTGGAAAGAATTGGATTTCAAAGTCCATACCTAAACATAGTAAAAGCCATATACAGCAAACCAGTTGCTAACATTAAACTAAATGGAGAGAAACTTGAAACAATCCCACTAAAATCAGGGACTAGACAAGGCTGCCCACTCTCTCCCTACTTATTCAATATAGTTCTTGAAGTTCTAGTCAGAGCAATCAGACAACAAAAGTAGGTCAAGGGGATACAGATCGGAAAAGAAGAAGTCAAAATATCACTATTTGCTGATAATATGATAGTATATTTAAGTGATGCCAAAAGTTCCACCAGAGAACTACTAAAGCTGATAAACAACATCAGCAAAGTGGCTGGGGATAAAATTAACTCAAATAAATCAATAACCTTCCTCTACACAAAAGAGAAACAAACCGAGAAAGAAATTAGGGGAACGACACCCTTCATAATAGACCCAAATAATATAAAGTACCTCGGTGTGACTTTAACCAAGCAAGTAAAAGATTTGTACAATAAGAACTTCAAGACACTGAAGAAAGAAATTGAAGAAGACCTCAGAAGAGGGAAAGATCTCCCATGCTCATGGATTGGCAGGATTAATATAGTAAAAATGGCCATTTTACCAAAAGCGATCTACAGATTCAATGCAATCCCCATCAAAATACCAATCTAATTCTTCAAAGAGCTAGAAGAACAATTTGCAAATTCATCTGGAATAACAAAAAACCCAGGATAGCTAAAACTATCCTCAACAATAAAAGGACTTCGGGGGAATCACTATCCCTGAACTCAAGCAGTATTACAGAGCAATAGTGATAAAAACTGTGTGGTATTGGTCCAGAGACAGACAGATAGACCAATGGAACAGAATTGAAGACCCAGAAATGAACCCACACACCTCTGGGCACTTGATTTTTGACAAAGGAGCCAAAACCATCAAATGGAAAAAAGAGAGCATTTTCAGCAAATGGTGCTTGTTGAACTGGAGGTCAACATGTAGAAGAATGCAGATCGATCCATGCTTATCACCCTGTACAAAGCTTAGGTCCAAGTGGATCAAGGACCTCCACATCAAACCAGATACACTCAAACTAATAGAAGAAAAATTAGGGAAGCATCTGGAACACATGGGCACTGGAAAAAATTTCCTGAACAAAACACCAATGGCTTATGCTCTAAGATCAAGAATCGACAAATGGGATCTGATAAAACTGCAAAGCTTCTGTAAGGCAAAGGATACTGTGGTTAGGACAAAACGGCAACCAACAGATTGGGAAAAGATCTTTATAATCCTACAACAGATAGAGGCCTTATATCCAAAATATACAAAGAACTCAAGAAGATAGACTGCAGGGAGACAAATAACCTTATTAAAAAATGGTGTTCAGAGCTAAACAAAGAATTCAAAGCTGAGGAATGCCGAATGGCTGAGAAACACCTAAAGGAATGTTCAACATCTCTAGTCATAAGGGAAATGCAAATCAAAACAATCCTGAGATTTCACCTCACACCAGTGAGAATGGATAAGATCAAAAACTCAGGTGACAGCAGATTCTGGCGAGGATGTGGAGAAAGAGGAACACTCCTCCATTGTTGGTGGGATTGCAGACTGGTACAACCATTCTGGAAATCAGTCTGGAGGTTCCTCAGAAAATTGGACATTGAACTGCCTGAGAATCCAGCTATACCTCTCTTGGGCATATACCCAAAAGATGCCCCAACATATAAAAAAGACACGTGCTCCACTATGTTCATAGCAGCCTTATTTATAATAGCCAGAAGCTGGAAAGAACCCAGATGCCCTTCAACAGAGGAATGGATACAGAAAATGTGGTACGTCTATACAATGGAATATTACTCAGCTATCAAAAACAATAAATTTATGAAATTCGTAGGCAAATGGTTGGAACTGGAAAATATCATCCTGAGTGAGGTAACCCAATCACAGAAAAACACACATGGTATGCACTCATTGATAAGTGGCTATTAGCCCAAATGCTTGAATCACCCTAGATGCCTAGAACAAATGAAACTCAAGACGGATGATCAAAATGTGAATGCTTCACTCCTTCTTTAAAAGGGGAACAAGAATACCCTTGGCAGGGAAAAGAGAGGCGAAGATTAAAACAGACACAGAAGCTACACCCATTCAGATCCTGCCCCACATGTGGCCCATACATATACAGCCACCCAATTAGACAAGATGGATGAAGCAAAGAAATGCAGGCCGACAGGAGCCGGATGTAGATCGCTCCTGAGAGACACAGCCAGAATACAGCAAATACAGAGGCGTATGCCAGCAGCAAGCCACTGAACTGAGAATAGGACCCCGGTTGAAGGAATCAGATAAAGAACTGGAAGAGCTTGAAGGGGCTCGAGACCCCATATGTACAACAATTCCAAGCAACCAGAGCTTCCAGGGACTAAGCCACTACCTAAAGACTATACGTGGACTGACCCTGGACTCTGACCTCATAGGTAGCAATGAATATCCTAGTAAGAACACCAGTGGAAGGGGAAGCCCTGAGTCCTGCTAAGACTGAACCCCCTGTGAACTAGATGTTGGGGGGGCGGCAGTGGGGGGAGGATGGTGAGGGGAACACCCATAAAGAAGGGAAGTGGGAGGGATTAGGGGGATGTTTGCCCAGAAACCGGGAAAGGGAATAACACTCGAAATGTATATAAGAAATACTCAAGTTAATAAAAAAAAAAAGAAAAAAGAAAAAATGAAAAACCAAAACAAACAAACAAACAAAAAAACCCCTAAAATCAGGAATGAAAGGGGAGACATAACAACAGAAACTGAGGAAATTAAAAAAAAAAAAAAACATCAGACCTAGTTCAAAAGGCTATACTCAATAAAAATGGAAAATATGGATGAATTGGACAATTTTCTAGATAGATACCAGGTACCAGAGTTAAATCAGGATCAGATAAACCATCTAAACAGTCCCAGAACACCTAAAGGAACAGAAGCAGTTATTAAAAGTCTCCCCACATCAACAAAAAACAAAACAAAACAAACAAGCAAACAAAAACAGGTCCAGATGTGTTTAGTAAATAATTCTATGAGACCGTCAAAGAATTCCAACACTCTTCACATTGTTCCACACAATAGAAACAGAGGGAACACTACCCAATTCATTCTATGAAGCCACAATTACACTTATACCTAAACCATAAAAAGACCCAACAAAGAAAGAGAACTTCAGACAAATTTCCCTTATAAATATCAGTGCCAAATACTCAATAAAGTTCTAGCAAACTGCATCCAAGAGCACATCAAAAGGATCATCCATCATGATCAAGTAGGCTTCATCCCAGGGATGCAGGGATGGTTCAATATACGGAAATCCATCAATGTAATCCATTCTATAGACAAACCCAAGGGCAAAAAAAAGAAAAAAAAAAGAAAAAAGAAAAACCACATGATCATCTCATAGATGATGAGAAAGAATTTGACAAAATTCAACACCCCTTCATGATAAAAGTCCTGGAAACATTAGGAATTCAAGGCCCATACCTAAGCATAATAAAAGCAATATACAGTAAACTAATAGCTAACATTAAACTAAATGGAGAGAAACGTGAAGCAATTCCACTAAAATTAGGGACTAGGCAAGGCTTCCCACTCTTTCCCTACTTACTCTATATAGTATTCGAAGTTCTAGCCAGAGCAATCAGACAACAAAAAGAGGTCAAAGGGATATAAACAGAAAAGGAATAAGTCAAAATATTACTATTTGCAGATGATATGATCATATAAGTGATCCCCAACATTTTTATTGTTTTAAGAGACATACATTAGTATTCTCATGGATGTATGCTGATTTTGATGTCTCAGTCATAAAGTGGTGGTGGGGATGTAATTTAAATTGTGATTGTAAAGCCTAAACATATTATAGAGTTGATACATATATATATCCTGGAATTTCCCTTTAATGGACAAGTGTGTGGTAAGTGAAAGTTGTTTATATGTAACCTGATACATATCCAATAAATCAGGCAATGACTCACAGCAGAGCATATATACATAGTAGATTAATCATTGAATAGCAATGCTTTTTGTATAGAGTTAGCCCAAGCAAGGAAGGTCATTCCATATGAAGAGTGAAAGGCATCTTGAATGATACAACACATATATAGAGCAATATGGAGCATAAAGTAGAAAGGTTAAGTCATTGGCATAAATTTTGCCACTATGTTCTTATTGTTTGAATCAGAAATATCCCTTGATGGATTTTATATTCAAGGCTTCATTTGTCAGATAATACTTTGAGGGAGTGAGTATATCATGAGGCTCCACTTTCATCATTCTTTACCATCTAAATTCTTGGGGATTTAACTTCATCTTGCTTCCAGCCCATTATTATTTCTCACACCTTTCTGCCTTTACCACCTACTCTTCAACATTGGGCTTTGTTGTACATCGGGCTCAGTGCAGTGGAGTCATCTGCCCATGGATTGAAACATTGGGAACAATGAGCCAGAATATATATGTTTCTCTTTTATGCCTCTCATTTTAAGTCTTTTTATCATCACATTGAAAGGTAGTATGGACACACTCAAAATTTTGATTTAGGGCTGCATAACCCAGGATCCTTATCAATCCATCATCTGCACCAGCACAATTTTGATCAACACAGTGAATCCAAATTATGCACTGAGTACTGACTAACATGTGGTTAATTCAATGTGATTTTTCTTTGATTTCCAGAGCATGCACGGCCAATCAATATCCATTTACTTATTAGAATTGCATGTACAATACTTTAACACAACAGACACATTTGTGCTAAAGGTCCTTTGCATATCCATTTCATTTATGTAGAGTGCTGTACCTGTGCTGGAACTCAAGAAACCTTATGGTTTTGGATCAGACTTGGCTTTATAAAATCCTTTGTAAGTGGCAAGCGAGATAGAGGAGTCATCCGTCCTCACATTAGCATACATTATTTCTTGTTTAAAACATTACTGGTTATTTAAATATTCTTTTTTATCTTTATTAACTTGAGTATTTCTTATTTACATTTCGATTGTTATTCCTCTTCCCGGTTTCCTGGCCAACTTCCCCCCAGCCCACTCCCGTCCCTTCTATATGGGTGTTCCACTTCCCATCCTCCCCACATTATTGCCCTCCCCCCAACAATCCCATTCACTGGGGGTTCAGTCTTGGCAGGGCGAAGGGCTTCCCCTTCCACTGGTGCTCTTACTAGGCTATTCATTGCTATGTATGCAGTTGGAGCCCAGGGTCAGTCCATGTATAGTCTTTGGATAGTGGCTTAGTCCTGGAAGCTCTGGTTGGTTGGCATTGTTGTTCATATGATGTCTCGAACCCCTTCAAGCTCTTCCAGACCTTTCTCTGATTCCTTCAACAGCGGTCCCGTTCTCAGTTCAGTGGTTTGCTGCAGACATTTGCCTATGTATTTGCTGTATTCTGGCTGTGTCTCTGAGGAGAGATCTCCAACCCGTTCATGTCGGCCTGCACTTCTTTGCTTCATCCATCTTATCTAATTGGGTGGCTGTATATGTATGGGCCACATGTGGGGCAGGTTCTGAATGGGTGTTCCTTCTGCCTCTGTCCTAAACTTTGCCTCCCTATTCCCTGCCAAGGGTATTCTTATTCCCCTTTTAAAGAAGGAGTGAGACATTCGCATTTTGGTCATCCTACTTGAGTTTCATGTGTTCTGTGCATCTAGGGTAATTCAAGCATTTGGGCTAATAGCCACTTATCAATGAGTGCATACCATGTGTGTTTTTCTGTGATTGGGTTACCTCACTCAGGATGATATTTTCCAGTTCCATACATTTGCCTATGCATTTCATAAAGTCATTGTTTTTGATAACTGAGTAATAATCCATTGTGTAGATGTACCACATTTTCTGTATCCATTCCTCTGTTGAAGGGCATCTGGGTTCTTTCCAGCTTCTGGCTATTATAAAAAAAGCTGCTATGAACATAGTGGAGCATGTGTCTTTGTTATGTGTTGGGGCAACTTTTGGGTATAGGCCCATGAGAAGTATAGCTGGGTCCTCAGGTATTCCAATGTCTAATTTTCTGAGGAACTTCCAGACTGAATTCCAGAATGGTTGTACCAGTCTGCAATCTCACTGACAATGGAGGAGTGTTCCTCTTTCTCCACATCCTCTCCAGCATTTGCTGTCACCTGAGTTTTTGATCTTAGCCATTCTCACTGGTGTGAGGTGAAATCTCAGTGTTGTTTTGATTTACATTTCGCTTATGAATAAAGATCTTCTTTAAATATTTTATTTATTTACTTTATGTATGCAAGTACACTGTTGCTATCTTCTGACACACCAGAAGAGAGCATCAGATCCCACTACAGATGGTCGTGAGGCACCATATGGTTGCTGGGATTTGAACTCAGGAGCTCTGGAAGAGCATTCAGTGCTCTTAAACACTAAGCCATCTCTCCAGCCCATGAATAAAGATCTTGAACACTTCTTTACGTGTTTCTCAGCCATTTGGCATTCCTCAGCTGTGAATTCGTTGTTTAGCTCTGAACCCCATTTTTCAATAGGGTTATTTGTCTCCCTGCAGACTAATTTCTTGAGTTCTTTGTATATTTTGGATGTAAGCCCTCTATCTGTTGTAGGATTGGTAAAGAACTTTTCCCAATCTGTTGGTAGTCATTTTGTCCTAACAACAGTGTCCTTTGCCTTACAGAAGCTTTGCAGTTTTATGAGATCCCACTTGTCGATGCTTGATCTTAGAGCATAAGCCATTGATGTTTTTTTCAGGAAATTTTCTCCAGTGCCCATGTGTACGAGATTCTCCTCTACTTTTTCGTCTATTAGTTTGAGTGCATTCGGTCTGATGTGGAGGTCCTTGATCCACATGGACTTAAGCTTCGTACAGGGTGATAAGCATGGATCAATCTGCATTCTTCTACATGTTGACCTCCAGTTGAACCAGCACCATTTGCTGAAAATGCTATCTTTTTTCCATTGGATGGTTTTGGCTCCTTTGTCAAAAATCAAGTGACCATAGGTGTGTAGCTTCATTTCTGCGTCTTCAATTCTATTCCATTGGTCTATCTGTCTGTCTCTGTACCAATACAATGCAGTTTTTATCACTATTGCTCTATAATACTGCAAGAGTTCAGGGATAGTGATTTCCCCAGAAGTCGTTTTATTGTTGAGGATAGTTTTAGCTATCCTGGGTTTTTTGTTATTCCAGATGAATTTGCAAATTGTTCTGTCTAACTCTTTGAAGAATTGGATTGGTATTTTGATGGGGATTGCATTGAATCTGTAGATTGCTTTTGGTAAAATGGCCATTTTTACTATTTTAACCTACCAATCCATGAGCATGGGAGACCTTCCCATCTTCTGAGAGCTTCTTCAATTTCTTTCTTCAGAGTCTTGAAGTTCTTATTGTACAGATCTTTTACTTGTTTGGTTAAAGTCACACCCAGGGATTTTATATTGTTTGAGACTATTATGAAGGGTGTCGTTTCCCTAATTTCTTTCTCGGCTTGTTTCTCTTTTGTATAGAGGAAGGCAACTGATTTATTTGAGTTAATTTTATACCCAGCCACTTTGCTGAAGTTGTTTATCAGCTTTAGTAGTTCTCTGGTGGAACTTTTGGGATCACTTAAATATACTATCATGTCATCTGCAAATAGTGATATTTTGACCTCTTCTTTTCCGATCTGTATCCCTTTGATCTCCTTTTGTTGTCTGATTGCTCTGGCTAGAACTTCAAGAACTATATTGAATAAGTAGGGAGAGAGTGGGCAGCCTTGTCTAGTCCCTGATTTTAGTGGGATTGCTTCAAGTTTCTCTCCATTTAGTTTAATGTTAGCAACTGGTTTGCTGTATATGGCTTTTACTATGTTTAGGTATGGGCCTTGAATTCCTATTCTTTCCAGGACTTTTATCATGAAGGGGTGTTGAATTTTGTCAAATGCTTTCTCAGCATCTAATGAAATGATCATGTGGTTCTGTTCTTTCAGTTTGTTTATATAATGGATCACGTTGATGGTTTTCCGTATATTAAACCATCCCTGCATGCCTGGGATGAAGCCTACTTGATCATGGTGGATGATTGTTTTGATGTGCTCTTGGATTCGGTTTGCCAGAATTTTATTGAGTATTTTTGCGTCGATATTCATAAGGGAAATTGGTCTGAAGTTCTCTTTCTTTGTTGTGTCTTTGTGTGGTTTAGGTATAAGAGTAATTGTGGCTTCATAGAAGGAATTCGGTAGTGCTCCATCTGTTTCAATTTTGTGGAATAGTTTGGATAATATTGGTATGAGGTCTTCTATGAAGGTGTGATAGAATTCTGCACTAAACCCGTCTGGACCTGGGCTCTTTTTGGTTGGGAGACCTTTAATGACTGCTTCTATTTCCTTAGGAGTTATGGGGTTGTTTAACTGGTTTATGTGTTCCTGATTTAACTTCGATACCTGGTATCTGTCTAGGAAATTGTCCATTTCCTGAAGATTTTCAAGTTTTGTTGAATATAGGTTTTTATAGTAAGATCTGATGATTTTTTGAATTTCCTCTGAATCTGTAGTTATGTCTCCCTTTTCATTTCTGATTGTGATTAACATTTTTATAGAAGAATTTCTAGATAAGTGCTATGGTTTGAATGTGAAATGTCATACATAGAGTCTTGTGCTTGAACACTTGGCTCCTAGTTGGTGTTTATGTTTGGGAAAGTTGTGGAATTTTAGAAAGCATGTCATTGAAGATTGGCCTTGTTGGTTTATAAACTGTCCTCACATTCTGTTCTTTCATACTTTCTGAGTATGAATAGTCACATTTCTGCTGCTATACCTTCTCTGCCATAATCGACTGTTTTACATTAGAATTATAAGCAAGAATAAACTTTTTCATCCTTAAGTTGGTTTTTTGGGATAATTTGTCATACTAAAGCATAAAACTACTTGGAAAATAAGTTTGTCTATAATTGTAGGGAATGTTTAATGAAGTTAATGTATGATTTTAAATAAACCCTCAGAAAAAGTAGGGTCAAAATAAAGCATCTTAAATTGATAACTAGCTTTAAAAAAATACCAGTAAGTTATGTTCATGGAATTCTACTTACAAATCTGGAAGGGGAAAAAACAACTAAGTCAATGCCCAGCAATTATTCACAGTGAACTAGAAACAACCCAGATATCCTTCAGCCAAAGAATCAATAAAGAAAATATGGTACATTTACACAATGCAGTACTATTCAGCTCTTAAAATGACATTATGGAATTTGTAAGCAAATTGATAGAATCAGAAAAAAAATAAATCATTCTGAGTGAAGTAACACAGACACAGAAAGACAAACATAGTAAGTACTCACTTATGGGTGGATATTAGCTATAAAGTACAGGATAATTATCCTACAATCCACAGACCCCAAAAAACTAAGTAATAAGGAATATCCAAGAGAGGAAGTTTGAATCTTAATTAGAAGGGGAAATGAAATAGATGAGGGGGGAACAGGGTGGGAGAGAATATGGGGAGGTGAACAGGGTTGGGAAGAACAGAGAGGGGTGCAGGAAAGGACTGGGAGAGCAAATGGCAGTTGGTGGGAGTATCCCTGGGACAAGCCAGAGACCTTGATCAAGGGAGGCCCCCGAGAATCTATGGGTGTAACCACAGTGAGACTCCTAGCAGCTGGGGATATGGAGAAAGAAGTTCGTTTCCCTTAGCCAGGCAGGTTTTCCATTGGAAGGATAAGAATACCAACCTGCCCATAAAATATTTAACCCAAAATTTGTACTGCCCGCAAGATGTGCAGGTATAAAAATGGAGCAGAGATTGAAGGAGTGGCCAACCAATGACTGGCGCAACTTGAGACACATCCTATGGAGAGAGCCAATCCATGACACTATTAATGATACTCTGTTATGCTTGCAGACAGGAGCCTAGCATAACTGTGTTCTCTGAGGTTTTATCCAGCAGTTGGTAGGAGCAGATGCAGATTCACAGACAAACATTAGGTGGAAAATACACAGAGAGACTTGTGGAAGAGTTGGGAAACAGATTGAGGGAGCTGAAGGGGTCAAGAACACCACAGGAATGACCACAGAGTCAACTAACCTGTTCTCATGGGTGCTCACAGAGACTGCACCATGAATCTAAGGGTGTGAAAGGGCTGAACCTAGGCCTCCTACACATATGTAGCAGACGTGAAGCTTGGGCTTCATGTGACTTCCCTACCAATTGGAGTGAGGATTGTCTCAGTCTCTGCTGTCTGCCTTTGGATCCTCTTTCCCTGGCTGGGCTGTCTTCTCTGGCCTCGGTAGAGAGGATGTGCTTAGTTCTGCTGCAACCTGATATGCCAGGGTGGATTGGTACCCATGGAGGGTTTCCCCTTCTTTGAGATAAAGGGGAAGGAGCAATTGGGGGAAGGGCATATGAGGGTGGGACTGTGAGGAGGAGAGGAAAGAGGGAGGAGGGACTGAGATTGGAATGTAAAGCAAATAAATAAATAAATAAATAAATAAGCTTAAAAAGAAAAAAAAACAAAAGAAAAAGAAAACATAAAAATTAGAAAGACAGAGAAATCACAATTATTTGACAATGTTATTATTATTTATTAAAACCTAGGACATACCATAAAGAATAGTACACTTAGCCAGATGGCCACACAGTAAGATCAGTTAATATAAATTCCTTTTGTATGTGCCAGAAAATGAAGTTTTTTTAAAAAGATACATGCACATAGCAAATAAAAATGAATGAAAAATTAGCATGTGAAGATTCTCTAGATGTGGTTTTGTAAGGTAGCATAAGACATTTAATTAAAATGTGGCTGAGGTGGTTTTTTTATTGGGGGTGGGGTACTCTCAAATCACAAATATGAAGTGTGAGTGAATTCAGGAATTCTCAGATATTTTCTGTCTTTCTCAGTCTGTCTAAAGCAAGATCTGATACATGATATTTTCTTATGAAGTGCCTATTCTTGAAGTGTGTTTTCTGCAGGATTTTTCCAGTGTGAGCTGCCTCCAGAAAAGCAACAGGCAGCAGCTACAGTTAACTATGCTGCAGCCTTGCCTGCCGAAACATTGTCATTTTTTTCTATCATGTCTAGGCCCCAACTATTTGTTAGTGTAGTCCTTATTCCAAATACATTTATTAGCATATTTGAATAGTTATTTGTAACAAAATAGTTCCTGAAAAAAGTCCCTTAATCAGTTTAAGATACACAAATTAGTTTCCCTTGACAACTAAAATTTTAATATGTTTAATAAGGGTGTATTGAATAAGTGAAGTGGAAGGACATTTTCAGTTTGAGATAAGACATTCATCAAAAAATGTCTTTTTCCACTTGGGTTGCTGCAACCAAATAGTTCTGCATAAATGACAGAGATGTATCAGGAGGCTGGAAGTCTAAACAGTATCAGATTTGGGATCTGATGAGAATAGTTTCTTGGTTTATACATGATGTCTTCTCACTGTTTCCTCCACCTGGTGGAAGGGGCAACAAACCCTCTGAGATACCTTTTATATGAATGTTAATCCCATCCAAGAGTCCTCATAGACACTATGAATCTACCTTCTCACATCATTACCCCAAGTATAAGGATTCAATATAGAAATTGAGGGACTGGGGCAGATATTCAGTCTACTGTACTGGTCAAGGGCTAAGTTATCATTATGTTTGTCTACCTGGCCTTACATGATAAAGTGTAAACTGGGCAACTTACAAACACATATTGCTTATCTCCCTGTGACCCCCATCTTCTGTTACCATTATGATATATAGTTCCACATTTTGAGAATACACAATCTGCAGCAACCAAATATATCTGGGTATTTGCATGTTAGGTGTATTATAGATCCTTGCAGCTTGCTCTCTGTAAAAGTGTATCCGATCTAAGTTTTAAAGTGAAGACTTAACTGGGACCAGAGAGTCTAGTAGTCAGATTCAAGATGGCTTTCATTATCCTTGTCCTGGTTTTCAGACCAGTATAGAATCTCCTTTCTGAGTGTGATAAGGATCATAGATTATGAGCTTAGTGGGGCATAATTCTCATGATTGCATTCCCTAAGACTAACCTCCATTTTGGGAAGATGGTATCTTTCCCTTGCTGACTTCAGTTAAGTGACCAAGTGTGTTCTAGAAATTAATAGAAACTAAAGCAACCCCTTGAAGTTGAGAGGGACTTCTTGCCAAAAGTCAAAACAACAATTCCACCAATTATGTAAACTCAGAAAGAAAGCTCAAATGTTGTTTCAGACTTAAAAAAAAAAAAAAACTCCGAAAAGATAACATAGCTATACCGTGGCCTAACTTTTTGACATGCAGAAGCTAAGGTGAACTATCTTCCTTTTCTGAGGGGGGAGTATCTGTTTTTTTATTATTTAATCTTTTTTTCCAGTCCAGACTTTATCATCCCTCTCATTCCATCTCTGACTGTTCCACATCCCATACCTCGTCCCCCAATCTTGTATACAAGTGGATATCCCCACACCCACACCTACCTTACAAGACCTCCCCACTCTCTAGGGCTTCAAGTCTCTTTAGGATTAGGTGCATCTTCTCTGATTGAGTCCAGACCAGGCAGTCCTCTGCTGTATATGTGTTGGAGGCCTCATCTCAGCTGGTGTATGCTGCCCTAGTTAGTGGCTCAGTTTCTGAGAGATCTTGGGGGATCCAGGTTAGTTGAGACTGCTGGTCTTCCTACAGGGTCTCTCTCCTCCTCAGCTTCTTCTAGCTTTTCCCTAATTCAACCACAGGGGTCAGCAGTTTCTGTTCAATGGTTGGGTGTAAATATCTGTGTCTGATTCTTCAGCTGTTTGTTGGGTCTTTCAGAGGGCAGTTATGATAGGCCCCTTTTTGTGAGCACACCATTGCATCAGTAATAGTGTCAGACCTTGGGGCCTCCCCTTAAGCTAGACCCTAATTTGGGCCTGTCCCTGGACCTCTTTTTCCTCAGGCTCTTCTCCATTTTTGTTTCAGTAGTTCTTTCCGATAGGAACAATTTTGGATCAGTTTTTGACTGTGAGATAACAACCCTATCCCTCACTTGATGCCTGTTTTTCTGCTGGAGTTGGGGTCTACATGTTCCCCCTTCTCACTGTAGGACATTTCTTCTAGGGCCACAAATTTTGAGTTCTGAAAGTCAGTCTCTGGTACATTCTAGAGGGTTTCCACACCTCCCACTTCCTGAGGTTGCTGTTTTTCATTCTTTCTGATGGTCTTCAGGACATCAGTCCTGTTCCCCTCTCACAATACCTTATAATGTTCCCCCCTTCTCCTCTCTGTCATGTTTCCCATCCAGGTCCCTCCCACCCCCCAACCCCCATGATTGCTTTCCTCTCCCTCCAAGTTAGATTGAGGCATCCTCACTTGGGCCCTTTCTGTAAGGCAAAGGATATACCCAATGGGACAAATTGGCAACCTGCAGATTGTGAAAAAAATCTTCACTAACCCCACATCTGATAAAGGGCTAATATCCAAAATATATAAAGAACTCAAGAAGCTAACCACCAAAAAAACAAAAAACCCAATAAAAATTGGGGTACAGAGATAAAGAATTCTCAGCTGAGGAATATCAAATGGCTGTGATGTATTCAACATCCTTAGTCATCAGGGAAATGCAAATTAAAATAACCCTGAGATACCACCTCATACCAGTTAGAATGGCTAAGATCAAAACCTCAGGTGACAACACATGTTGGCCAGGATGTGAAAAAAGATGAACACTCCTCCATTGCTGGTGGGATTGCAAACTGGTGCAACCACTCTGGAAATCAATCTGGAGGTTTCTCAGGAAATTAGAAATAGTTCTACCTTAAGACCCAACTATACCACTTTTGGGCATATACCCAAAAGATTTCCCACCATGCCAGGGCACATGTTCCACTATGTTCACAGTGGTCTTATTTGTGATAGCAAGAAGCTGGAAACAACTCACATGTTCCACAACAGAATAATGGACACAGAAAATGTGGTTCTTACACAACGAAATACTACTCAGCTATTAAGAACAAGGACATCATGACTTTTGCAGGCAAATGGATAGAACTAGAAAATATCATATGGAGTGAAGTAACTCAGAGCCAAAGGGAGATGCACGGTATGTACTTGCTAATAAGTGGATATTTGCCCCAAAATTATAGAATACTATGGTTTGTTTTAAGGTGGAAGGATATGGCTAAATAGTTATGTAGTGATATGACACCAATATAGCATGTGATTGATTATAGAGTTGTGCAAATAAACTCCCCCTCCTGCAGGTGAAGTATTTAAGACACAATTCGGAATAACTGACTCAAAGTTGTGGTAATTTGGGGGTACCATGTAACACTGAGAGTTGTTCATCTAGTATTACTCCTGGCCATGCAAACAGATTCTCCTCACAGCAGTCTCTATTAGCAGCCAGCAGAATCACAGGTCTTCAGTCACAGACTTAATCTGTTCTGTCTACAAATTGGAGCCAGATTAATATCTCAGCCATCATTCTTTATCACTCCCTTTTCAGCTTATCACTAATGAATGAGGATGAGTTTGAAGCTTTGCAAGGCCAGGAAGGGAGATAAATGGAGGCCATTAGGAAAGGTTAAGTGGGTAGGGGAGTTAAGCTGGTTAACAGTGAAGACCAAACATTAAGCCAGAAAGTTGCTCAGGCCCTCCTTTTCTTAATCTTTCTTATCCTTTTCTTCCTCTCACTTGGGAAACATTTATTGAGATCCCTGTATGTAACAAGAATTGAACAATAACACAGAATAAGATCTATACTTTATGTAATAAATGACACGGGTATAGTTTATTGATTCAAGAGAACTCACCTCTAAATCAATGATTGGATTTATGTACACAATCTAATAGATATTACAACCAGATACATTTCCATAAAACCATGTACAGTCATTAGCAAAATTTTTCTATTTCCTAGGTGGAGGTCAGTGTCTGATGTTATGTAGCATTTGTGGAAATAGCATTATTACACCCAATCACCATTAGGTTGAATGGACTTTGTTTTTCTATTCATATCAAAGTTTGTGGGGAAAATTATTAATTAAGAAACATCCACAAACATCACTGTTCAATTTTCCTTCTTTTGCTTGTAGCAAAAGACTGACCAAAACCAACTTGGCATGAAGAGATTTGCTCCAGTTTATAATTTATAGTCCACTATTGAGTTGAGCCAAAACAGGAGCCCAAGTTAGGAATCCAAAGGCAGGAACTAATCATGGCTATGGAACAGTGCTGTTTACTAGCTTTCTTTCTGTGGCTTGCTCAGCTAACAGTCTAATATAGCCAAGGTATACCTTCTCAATGATGGCATTACCCATAGTGGGCAATGACCTCCTACATCTATTAACATTTAAGACAATGACCAGTCTACATGTCCATAGGACAATCACAGTTGAAGTTCCTCTTCCAAGGTGTGTGAACCAAGATTAGTGATTAGAATCAGAAAAATTTAGCATATTATATGTTTTGTGTCTCCTCAAAAAAGACGTGTATTCCTACCCCTATAATCTACTATGTTCTACAAAATCTTTTACCTATAGTTTGTCCTTCCTGCAGGGGGTTTTGGCACTAGAGCCTAGCAGAGTCATCATCATTGATACCAGAGGGATTTCATCCATCAAATTATAGGAGCAGAGTCCCATAGGCAAGCATTAGGAAGAGCTCATGGAGTCCTTGCAGATGAAGGGGAGGATGGATAGAAGGAGTCAGAAGGGTCAGGGACACCATGAGACCATGGTTCACAAAATTAACTGACCAGGACTTGCAGGTCAGTGAGTCTGTAGGGGGTCTGATCTAGGGATTCTGCATATATGTTATGGCTGAGTAGTTTAATGTTTTTGTAGGAATCCTAACAGTGGCAGCAGAGGTTGTACCTGACTTTTTTGCTACATGTGGGACCCTTTTTCTCCTACTGGATTGCCTTGTCCAGTCTTGATGTGATGCTATGTTCCTGGTCTTATTGTAGCTTGTTATGCCATGTTTGGTTGACGTTCTTTTCTGGGGAGAGGGGAGGGGTGCATCTGGTTGAGGGGGAAGTGGAAGGGGAGACTCAGAGGAGGGCAGCGAGGGGAAACTGGTCAGAATGTAATATATGAGAGAAGAGTAAAAGTCCTTGAAGTAACTTTCATATTAAGATGAAGTCACAGAAGTAATACCCCACTGACATAGTTACTTAGCTGATGAAAAGATATTTAGATACAATAGCACAGAGAACCAATACTGAATGACAGTGGAGGTGCAGTTTGGAGTGATAAGAGTTTCAGTACAAGTAACTTCAAATAGAACCTTGCAACTAGGACAGAGCAAGGAAGGCTTTATTCTTTGAGGCTTGAGATGGAATATAGCTCCACTGACACTTGTACTTTGGACTTTTAACCTTTAGAGCTATATGACAGATATTTCTGCTTTTGTAAGTCACTAAATCTGCAGTTGCCTTAGGAAACTAATTGCCATAATAACATCAACTTGATTGAGCACACAGGGTGGCAGAATGACAACATCCTCCATGAATAAGCAATGCGTTCAGAACACATTGAGTGCTGATGGTTTTTCCATTTCATTCCATGGCAGGAGGCATTTGACAGTCTCTAACTGAAGGTACTGCTTACATTTGGAGGACAGCATGTCACAAGCACTGGCTGAATGTTGGAAGTAAGCATTCCGTATATTCTATATTGAATTTTCTATATTCCATAAAATTCTATATTGAATTTTATTATTTCCCATGTAAACCAAAGTCCATGGGCATTTATCTAATGGAACAGACTCCTCTCCAAGTGGAGAATGGAATTGACAGGATTGACTGCTTAACTTTTGTTTAGAAAAATAAACACACCCTGCTCCCAAACCCTGTGGGAGAGACCCAGACAGGTGGGCACCCCTGAGACTACAGGGCAGGAGAGACGACCAGTATTGACCACTCTTGCCCACATCCCTGACTCAAGAGGAAACTGTGTAGGGCCTCTGGGAACAGGAAGATAGGGGCACTCAAGCTGCAGCAACGCTGATGTCTCCAGACTATGCCTGGATCTGAAGGGACCCAGTCAAACAGCTCCCTGCACCCATATCCCATGGGAGGGAGAGCTAGACCTTCAAAGGGGCAGACACACATGGGAAGCCAGAGGAGACTACTCTCTGCCCACATTTCTGACTTTAGAGGAAAATGCCTAGTGATAGCTGGGACCCCTGTGCACAGGGTCCCAAGAGAAGGTGAGGCAGGCCGTTCTCGTTGCTGCCCTCTTGGAGAGCTGAAACCCAGCTCCGAGGAGCAATGCCAGGCCTGAGACCAGAGGTAAGACCAACTTTTCTGCTCCAAGAGACCTGCCTGGTGGACTCAGGACACACTCCCACAGGAACACCTGATGACCAGTAGACAGGAAAGACTACACTCATGAAAACAGAACAATCTGTTCCCATAACTGGCTGACAGAAAACAGGAAAACAGGTCTAGAGCACTCCTGACACACAGGACTATAGGACAGTCTATCCACTGTCAGAAATAGCAAAACAAGGTAACACCGTAGACAACCCGCTGGCGAGAGGCAAGAGCAAGAACCCAAGCAACAGAAACCAAGACTACATGGCATTATCAAAGCCCAATTCTCCCACCAAAGCAAACACTGAATATCCAAACACACCACAAAAGGAAGATCTAGACTTAAAATCACAATTTATCATGATGATGGAGGACTTCAAGAAACACATAAAGAACTCCCTTAGAGAAATGCAGGAAAACATAAATAAACAAGTAGAAGCCTATAGAGAGGAATCACAAAAATCCCTGAAAGAATTCCAGGAAAACACAATCAAACAGGTGAAGGAACTAAAACTGGAAATAGAAAAAATAGAGAAAGCACAAAGGGAGACAACCCTGGATATAGAAAACCAAAGGAAGAGACAAGGAGCCATAGATAAAGCATCATCAACAGAATACAAGAATAGAAGAGAGAATCTCAGGAGCAGAAGATTAGAAATCATGTACACAACTGTCAAAGATAATGTAAAATGGAAAAAGTTACTCCTTTAAAACATAAAGACCGAACAAAGAAGGAGAACATCAGACCAATTTCCCTTACAGATATTGACTCAAAAATACTCAATAAAATTAACTCAAATAAATCAGTAGCCTTCCTCTACACAAAAGAGAAACAAGCCGTGAACGAAATTAGGGAAACGACACCCTTCATAATAGACCCAAATAATATGAAGTACCTCGGTGTGACTTTAACCAAGCAAGTAAAAGATCTGTACAGTAAGAACTTCAAGACTCTGAAGAAAGAAATTGAAGAAGACCTCAGAAGATGGAAAGATCTCCCATGTTCATGGATTGGCAGGATTAATATAGTAAAAATGGCCATTTTACCAAAAGCGATCTACAGATTCAATGCAATCCCCATCAAAATACCAATCCAATTCTTCAAAGAGTTAGACAGAACAATTTGCAAATTCATCTGGAATAACTAAAAACCCAGGATAGCTAAAACTATCCTCAACAATAAAAGGACTTCAGGGGGAATCACTATCCCTGAACTCAAGCAGTATTACAGAGCAATAGTGATAAAAACTGCATGGTATTGGTACAGAGACAGACAGATAGACCAATGGAACAGAACTGAAGACCCAGAAATGAAACCACACACCTATGGACACTTGATTTTTGACAAAGGAGCCAAAACCATCCAATGGAAAAAAGATAGCATTTTCAGCAAATGGTCCTGGTTCAACTGGAGGTCAACATGTAGAAGAATGCAGATCAATCCATGTTTATCACCCTGTACAAAGCTTAAGTCCAAGTGGATCAAGGACCTCCACATCAAACCAGATACACTCAAACTAATAGAAGAAAAACTAGGGCAGCATCTCGAACACATGGGCACTGGAAAAATTTTCCTGAACAAAACACCAATGGCTCATGCTCTAAGATCAAGAATCGACAAATGGCATCTGATAAAACTGCAAAGCTTCTGTAAGGAAAAGGACACTGTGGTTAGGACAAAACGGCAACCAACAGATTGGGAAAAGATCTTTACAATCCTACAACAGATAGAGGCCTTGTATCCAAAATATACAAAGAACTCAAGAAGTTAGACCACAGGGAGACAAATAACCCTATTAAAAAATGGGGTTCAGAGCTAAACAAAGTATTCACAGCTGAGGAATGCCGAATGGCTGAGAAACACCTAAAGAAATGTTCAACATCTTTAGTCATAAGGGAAATGCAAATCAAAACAACCCTGAGATTTCACCTCATACCAGTGAGAATGGATAAGATCAAAAACTCAGGTGACAGCAGATGCTGGCGAGGATATGGAGAAAGAGGAACACTCCTCCATTGTTGGTGGGATTGCAGACTGGTACAACCATTCTGGAAATCAGTCTGGAGGTTCCTCAGAAAATTGGACATTGAACTGCCTGAGGATCCAGCTATACCTCTCTTGGGTATATACCCAAAAGATGCCCCAACATATAAAAAAGACACGTGCTCCACTATGTTCATCGCAGCCTTATTTATAATAGCCAGAAGCTGGAAAGAACCCAGATGCCCTTCAACAGAGGAATGGATACAGAAAATGTGGTACATCTACACAATGGAATATTACTCAGCTATCAAAAACAATGACTTTATGAAATTCGTAGGCAAATGGTTGGAACTGGAAAATATCATCCTGAGTGAGGCAACCCAATCACAGAAAAACACACATGGTATGTACTCATTGATAAGTGGCTATTAGCCCAAATGCTTGAATTACCCTAGATGCCTAGAACAAATGAAACTCAAGACAGATGATCAAAATGTGAATGCTTCACTCCTTCTTTAAAAGGGGAACAAGAATACCCTTGGCAGGGAATAGAGAGGCAAAGATTAAAACAGACACAGAAGGAACACCCTTTCAGAGCCTGCCCCACATGTGGCTGTATACATATACAGCCATCCAATTAGACAAGATGGATGAAGCAAAGAAGTGCAGGCCGACAGGAGCCGGATGTAGATCTCTCCTGAGAGACGCAGCCAGAATACAGCAAACACAGAGGCGAATGACAGCAGCAAACCACTGAACTGAGAATAGGACCCCCGTTGAAGGAATCAGAGAAAGAACTGGGAGAGCTTGAAGGGGCTGGAGACCCCATATGAACAACAATGCCAAGCAACCAGAGCTTCCAGGGACTAAGCCACTACCTAAAGACTATACGTGGATTGACCCTGGACTCTGACCTCATAGGTAGCAATGAATATCCTAGTAAGAGCACCAGTGGAAGGGGAAGCCCTGGGTCCTGCTAAGACTGAACCCCCAGTGAACTAGATTGTTGGGGTAGGGCGGCAATGGGGGGAGGATGGGGAGGGGAACACCGGTAAGAAAGGGGAGGGGGTGGGGGATGTTTGCCCGGAAACCGGGAAAGGGAATAACACTCGAAATGTATATAAGAAATACTCAAGTTAATTAAAAAAATTCTTTCAAACCAAATCCAAGAGCACATCAAAACAATCCTCCACCATGATCAAGTAGACTTCATCCCAGGCATGTAGGGATCGTTTAGTATATGGAAAACCATCAATGTAATCTACCATATAAACAAACTGAAAGATAAAAACCACATGATCATTTCATTAGAGGCTGAGAAAGCTTTTGACAAAATTCAACACCCCTTCAAGATAGAAGTCCTGAAAAGGACAGGAGTTCATGGCCCATACCTAAACATAGTAAAAGCCATATATAGCAAACCAGTAGCTAACATTAAACTAAATGGAGAGAATCTTGAAGCAATCCCACTAAAATCAGGGACTAGAAAAGGCTGCCCCCTCTCTCCCTACTTATTCAATATAGTTCTTGAAGTTCTAGCCAGAACAATCAGACAACAAAAGGAGATCAAATGGATACAGATTGGAAAAGAAGAAGTCAAAATATCACTATTTGCAGATGATATGATAGTATATTTAAGTGGTCCCAAAAGTTCCACCAGAGAACTACTAACCCTGATAAACATCTTCAGCAAAGTGGCTGGGTATAAAATTAACTCAAATAAATCTGTAGCCTTCCTCTACACAAAAGAGAAACAAGCCAAAAAAGAAATTAGGGAAACAACACCCTTCATAATAGTACCAAATAATATGAAATACCTCTGTGTGACTTTAACCAAGCAAGTGAAAGATCTGTATGATTAGAACTTCAAGCCTCTGAAGAAAGAAATTGAAGAAGATCTCAGAAGATGGAAAGATCTCCTATGCTCATGGAATGGCAGGATTAATATAGTAAAAATGGCCATTGTACTAAAAGCTATCTACACATTCAATGCCAACCCCATGAAAATACCAATCCAATTCTTCAGAGAGTTAGACAGAACAATTGCAAATTCATCTGGAATAACAAAAAACCCAGGATAGCTAAAACTATCCTCAACAATAAAAGGAATTCAGGGGGAATCACTATCCCTGGACTCAAGCAGTATTACAGAGCAATAGTGATAAAAACTGCATGGCATTGGTACAGAGACAGACAGATAGACCAGTGGAATAGAATTGAAGATCCAGAAATGAACCCACACATATAGTCACTTGATTTTTGACAAAGGAGCCAAAACCATCCAATGGAAAAAAGATAGCATTTTCAGCAAATGGTGCTGGTTCAACTGGAGGTCAGCATGTAGAAGAATGCAGATCAATCTATTCTTATCACCCTGTACAAAGCTTAAGTCCAAATGGATCAAGGATCTCCACATCAAACCAGATGCACTCAAACTAATAGAAAAACAAGTGGGGAAGAATCTCGAACACATGGGCACTGGAGAAAATTTCCTGAACAAAACACCAATGGTTTATGCTCTAAGATCAAGAATCGACAAATGGGATCTCATAAAACTGCAAAACTTTTGTAAGGCAAAGAACACTGTGGTTAGGACAAAACAGCAACCAACAGTTTGGGAAAAGATGTTTACCAATCCTACAACTGATAGAGGGCTCATATCCAAAGTATACAAAGAACTCACGAAGTTAGTCCGCAGGGAGACAAATAACCCTATTGAAAAATGGGGTTCAGAGCTAAACAAAGAATTCACAGCTGAGGAATGCCGAATGGCTGAGAAACACCTAAAGAAATGTTCAACATCTTTAGCCATAAGGGAAATGCAAATCAAAACAACCCTGAGATTTCACCTCACACCAGTGAGAATGGCTAAGATCAAAAACTCAGGTGCTAGCAAATGCTGGTGAGGATGTGGAGAAAGAGGAACACTCCTCCATTGTTGGTGTGATTGCAGACTGGTACAACCATTCTGGAAATCAGTCGGGAGGTTCTTCAGTACTTTGCACATTGAACTAACTGAAGACCCAGCTATACCTCTCTTGGGCATATACCCAAAAGATGCCCCAACATGTAACAAAGACTCATGCTCCACTGTGTTCATAGCAGCCTTATTTATAATAGCCAGAAGCTGGAAAGAACCCAGATGCACTTCAACAGAGGAATGGATACAGAAAATGTGGTACATCTACACAATAGAATACTACTCTGCTATTAAAAACAACAACTTTATGAAATTCATTGGCAAATGAATGGAACTGGAAAATATCATCCTGATTGACGTAACCCAATCACAGAAAAACACACATGGTATGCACTCATTGATAAGTGGCTATTAGCCCAAATTCTTGAATTGCCCTAGATGTACAGAACCCTTGAAACTCAAGAAGCATGACCAAAATGTGAATACTTCACCCCTTCTTTTATAAAAATAAACACACACACACACACACACACACACACACACACACACACCAGACACACACACACCAGACACACACACAGAGACACATTAAACAAATGGAATATGTGTAAACATTTAGTAAAATGACACTAATTTTTTAGGTACTAGCCTGACTCTTGTAGCTGCGTTCCCTTACTATGTTCATACATATTCTCTTGAGATTGGTAGCTTTTCTCACAGTCAGTGAAAGCTCTGTTGTGTAGACTTGAAGCATATATGTTAGGGTTAGCCACTCAGGATTCTTATTCTTATTTTTTTCTAAGCCCTTTCTGCCTGGCCATCTGAATAATTCTTATGTCAAATGACACTGAACCCAATCCACAAAAAAAAATCTCTCAAGCTGTATTGTCATGTACATTGAAATATATATCGATTAAAATTAAATTAAATTAAATTAAATCATAGTCATTCAAATGCATCAAACACACTTCAAAGGGTTTTTTTTTAACATGTGTGTCTAGGGGCTCTATTATGAGATAAAAATGACAAGCCTTCTAGAGAGGCCATTTATGTCTAATGAGATTGAATATCTGAAATTACAAAAGAAATTGACAATGGATTTCCTTGCTGAAGCAAAACGTATAAACTACATGTTAGTTACATTTCTGTCAAAATACTCAGGAAAGTAAGGTAAGGGACGTCAGCTTTATTTTAGATATTTTACTCCATACTTACTTGGAACCATTGCTGTGGGCTTGTGTTAAGATTAGATATCATAGTAAAAGAGGGTGTGGCAGTATGGAATCAGAAAAAAAGCATAGCACTGATTCATCAATAACGCATGAGCTTTAGGGGGGCATTTCACCTAGAAACCATAACACTGTATCTGCTGAAGTTTGGTACTTAGAGAAGACAAAATTTCCCATGGCTCTTCTCTATCATAAACATGAATAAGTACTTACTTGTTACAAAAGTCAAGGCACAAATAGACTAATAGTTGGGCGGGAAGTTGTAAGGAAGAATCTAGCCCAAGTGAAAATGGATAACATGGATTTTTTTTATTAAATTATTCTATTTATGTTTCAGTCATTGCTCCTCCCTCAGTCCTCCTATCCAAAGTTAATCCTTCCATTTCTCCTCCCCTTTGCCTCTGAGAGGGTGTTCCCCTCCACCAGCCATCCCTCTTTCCTGGGACCTTAAGTCTCTCAAGAATTAAGCTTGTTTTCTCCCATTGGAGCCAGACCGGACAGTCCTCTGCTATACATTTGCCAGGGCCCTCTAACTGATCTTTGAAAGCTCCTAGTAGTAGGTTTAGTCTTTGCGTGCTCCCTGGGGTCTGAGTTAGTTGAGTCTTCTGGTCTTCCTATGGGGTCACTCTCCTTTTCAGCTAATTCAGTCCTTCCCCTAATTCAACCATAGGGGTCTCAGACTTCAGTCCAATGGTTGGGTGTAAGTATCTGCTTCTGTCTCAGTAAGTTGTTGGTAGTACCTCACAGAGGAGTGGCATGCTAGGCTCCTGTCTGTAAGCACATCATAGCATAGTAGTGTCAGTCCCCATATGAGGTAGATCCCAAATTGAACCAGTCATTGGACCTATTCTTTTTTTTTTTAGTTTCTTCTTCATTTTTGTTCCTGCAGTTCTTTTAGACAGGAATAATTCTGGGTTTGCTTTTGGTTTAGCTTTGATACGTAGTATCTGTCTTAAAAGCCATCCATTTCATCTATATATTCCAGTTTTATTGAGAATAGGCTTTTATAGTAGGATGTAATGACTTTTTTGAATATTCTCAGTTTCTGTTGTTATATCTCCTTTTTAATTTTTGATTTTGTTAATTTGTATACTGTCTCTGTGTCCTTTACTTAGTTTGGCTAAGGGTTTGTCTATTTTCTTGATTTTTTCAAAGAACCAGCTATTGGTTTTGTTGGTTCTTTGTATAGTTTTCTTTGTTTCTAATCTGTTGGTTTCTGCCCTGAACTTGATTATTTCCTGCTGTCTTCTCCTCTTGGTCATGTTTGCTTCTCTTTGTTCTAGGACTTCCAGGTGTGCTCTTAAGTTGTTAGTGTAGGATCTCTCCAGGCTCTTTATGAGGGCATTTAGTGGTTTGAATTTTCCTCTTAGTATTGCTTTCATTGTATCCCATAATTTTGGGTATGCTGTGTCTTCATTTTCATTGAATTTTAGAAGGTCTTTAAATTGTTTTCTTTATTTCTTCCATGACCAAGTTTTCATTGAGTACAGAGTTGTTCAAATTCCAAGGGTATGTGGGATTTCTGTTGTTGTTGTTGTTGTTGTTGTTGTTAATGTTGTTGAAGTCTAGTCTTAGTCCATGGGATGCATGGGATTATTTCATTTTTTTCTTATCTGTTGAGGTTAGTTTACTGTCTGATTATAGGGTCAATTTTGGAAAAGGTTTCATGAAGTGCTGAGAAGAAATTATATTCTCTTGTTTTGGGGTGAAATGTTTTGTAAGTATCTGTTAAATCCATTTGCTTCATAACTTCTGTTAGTTTCACCATGTCTCTATTTAGTTTCTGATTCAATGACCTGACCATTGGTAAGAGTGGGGTGTTGAAGACTACCACTAGTATTGTGTGTGGTGTTCAATGTGTGTTTTGTCCCCCTTTTTTATGAATGTGGGTGCCCTTGCATTTAGGGCATAGATGTAAGATTGATACTTCCTCTTGGTAGACTTCCTTTGGTGAATGTGAAGAATCCTTTCCCATCTTGTTTGATAACTTTTGGTTAAAAGTATTTTATTGGATATTAGAATAGCTACTCCAGCTTTTTTCTTTGGACCATTTGCTTGAAAACTTTTTTCCAGACTTTTACTCTGAGGTAGTGTCTGTCTTTGACACTGATATGTGTTTTTTGTATGAAGCAAAGTGCTAAATCCTGTTTATGTATCCAGTCTTTTAGCCTGTGTCTTTTTATTGGGGAATTAAATATATTGATGATGAGAGATATTAATGACAGTTGACTGTCAGTTCATGTTATTTTTGTGACTCGAGGTCATATTATGTGTGTATTGTTCTCTTTTTGGGGTCTGTTGAAAAGTTAAATTTCTTGTGTTTTCTTTGGTGTAGTTACCCTCCTTGTGTTTGATATTTCATTCCAGTATCCTTTGGGAAGAAGATAGTTCAACTGAGAAAGCACCCCAACTGGATTGGCCTATGGTCAAGCCTTCTTGTTTAATGATTGATGTCAGAGTGCCCATGTTGATGTGGGCAAGGACACCATTGAGATGATGAACCTGGGGTAATAAAAATGTAAACTTCAAAAGCCATAGAGTAGAAGCCAGTAAGGAGTATTCCCCCACAATTTCTATTTACATTTCTTATTCCTGCTTTCTGCCTTGAGTCCCAATCTGACTTCCCTCAGGAATGAACTGTTATCTAAATATGTAAATTGAAATAAACCCATTTACTTTCTAACTTGCCCTTGGTCATGATGTTTTATCACAGTAATAGAAACTTAACTATGAAAGCTCTTTTTGTAGTTCTTAGACATTTTGAGTTTTGAATTTGACTTATGTATGTCATTGTTTAGCTTGTTGGGTTTACTTTTTCTAATACCAAGTGATGCTTCTTCAGTGGAGGATGAATAAATTCTTGAGATTTTATTTGACTAAGATGTAAAAGTAAAGATATTTCTTGTTTTCTGACACTATGCCTGATAAGTATATCCATGTAATATAGTTTACTATGTTCTTGTCCTCAGTCTAGAGAGATGAAGATAGCTATGAGTTCACCACAACCTCAAATCACAAACATACTTAAATATTGTGAGTTATTATAGTAACCTGATTGTACTATTCACATGAATGACATTTGTATAATTTTGACAGCATTTTACAGTACAAATCTTCCCATTTTGGCTTGCTTTAGAGATTACAGTGACAGTATCTTTGCTTTGTAAAATTTCCATTTTTCCATGGTCATTTAATTTCTCAAAATGTAACTTGGAGCTAAGACTAAAAAGAGATATGCAGATGACATCATCTGTGAAATGTTATGATAAAAGCCAGACCTCAATTTCTGAGGCATTTGGGAGGAATTTCTACCTTTTTGGGAGCTAGCAAAAATGAATGCGTTTTTGTTATTATTAGTACATAGTTATTTTTCCTAAAGAAAGACAAAACTTTGTAGATGATATCTTCACTTAACAATGTCTAAAGGTTGTACATGCTTGCAGTTACATTATAGGACTGAAGTGATTTCTTCGTAAACTGAAATAGAATTTATTCTGAATATTTTGTATTCTACTAATAACTTTTTAAAATAAATGTATTAGATATTTTTCTGTTTATATTGAGCTTAAATGTTTGAAAAGGAGGTCCATTAGCAACCATTAACACATTTTGTAACTAGAAGTTGGAGTATAACATCAGACTCAATGTTTCAATAAAATTAATCATTTTGGAGAAAGGTTGGAAGCCATTTTTGTCACTTGTCTTTGAGACAGTCTTTTCATGAAAGCTGTGTAATGTCAAACTTCCAAACTTCCAAATAAAGAATCACATAAAACATTTTTACAGTTGACTTCAGTGTTACCCACCACATTTTCGTTTGAGAAGTAAGGTAAGAGAACATTTGGTTAGGGTCAAATCTCCAAAACTTTTTCTTTAATAACAGCTTCATTTAAGTGGATTGAATGGAATCACAGCACTATTTTCAAGGCTGTTGTATATATTTTCTTTTCAGTGCTAGGAACTGAAGCTATGTCCTTGCATGGGCTAAGTTCATACCCTATGTGATAAAACTACAACTCTCATCTCTGGATGAGCATTCTAAAATTGTTATACTTTGGAGAAGTTACTCAATGTTTAGTCCTCATAATTTTTCCTTTAATGAGCAAATGTATAGCTACTTTAGAAGGCAACAAACAAATATGATTATTCTTTATTACTTATTATAGCCAAGCCCTTGGAACTTCCAGTCCATCCCAATTTAAAGAGGAAATACTCACCTTTGAAAGGTATCCAAACTCTTTCCATTAGGAAAAAAAAGAAGTGGGTAAGCAACTTGACTGCCTTAAAGATCTGTAGCTCCTTAGTGTTACATTAGATTCATTTAGTAATATAAATAAAAGATCTGAAATTCAAGGCTATGTGGAGCTGAATTCCTTTCCCAAAACCATAACACAAGGAAATAAAAGATCACATATAATAGCCAGTGTATGAAATCAGATATAGTGAAAGTGAATAGTCATTACTAATAAATTTGATACATAGACAGAGAACATTTTAGAATGTCATCTCAAACCAAGAGAATGTGGCATTTTGATTATGACTTCTATTCCTAAATTGTCAAATCATTAATTTGTGATGAAACCACTGTGATAGTGGTGCTAGAATGAGAAATATGAGGCACATGAATATATCTTCTTTTAATTTGATGTTGAAGCAGTAATAATAGATAATAATTGGCATTCTCAAACATTCATAAAACAGCCACTATTTTTGCATAATCTGAACAAAAGTTTTTTTAATTAGGTATATTTCTTTCCTTACATTTCAAATGGTATTCACTTTCCAGGTTTCCTGTCCATAAGCCCGCATCCCCAACCCATTCCCCCATATGTGTGTTCCCCCTTCCATCTCCCTTACTATCACCCCCCCATGAAATTCCCCTGTACTGGGGATCCAACCTTGGCAGAACCAAGGGCTTCCCCTTTCACTGGTGCCCGAAAAAGGCTATTCTGTGCTACATATGCAGTTGGAGCCCTGGGTCAGTCCATGTAATAGACTTTCGGTAGTGGTTTCATCCCTGGAAGCTCTAGTTTTTTGCATTGCTGTTATTATGGGGTTGCAAGCTCCTTCAACTCTTTCACTCCTTCTTCCAATTTCCCCCAAGAGGGTCCTGTTCTCATTTCAGTGGTTTGCTGCTAGCGTTGACCTCTGTACTAGACATGATTTGGGTCTGTCTCTCAGGAGAGATCTATATCTGGTCCCTTTCAGCATGCATTTTTTTTTTGCTTCAACAATCTTATCTAGTTTTGGTGGTTGTATATATATATGGGCCACATGTGGGGTAGGCTCTGAATGGCCTTCCTTCAGTCGCTGCTCTATACTTTGCTTCCATATCCACTCCTATGGATATTTTTTCCCATTTCAAGAAGGAATGGGAGCATCTGCATTTTGGTAACCCTTCTTCTTGAGCTTCCTGTGGTCTGTGGATTGCATCTTGGGTAATTCAAGCTTTTGGGCTAATATCTGGAGCTTTTTTGTATTCCAAATGAATTTGCAAATGGCTTTTTCTATCTCCATAAAGATTGAGTAGGAATTTTGATGGGTATTGCTTTGAATCTGTAGATTGCTTTGAGCAATCCATCCCTGACTTCAAGTAGTATTACAGAGCAATTGTTATAAAAACTGTATGGTATTGACAGATAGATCAGTGGAACAGAATTGAAGACCTAGAAATGAACCCACACACCTATAGTCACTTGATCTTTGACAAAGGAGCTAAAACCATCCAATGAAAGAAAGATAACATTTTCAACAAATGGTGCCGGTTCAACTGGAGGTCAGCATGTAGAAGTATGCAGATTGATCCATTCTTATCACCATGCACAAGATTAAGTCAAAGTGGATCAAGGAATTCCACATCAAACCAGATACACTCAAACTAATAGAAGAAAAAGTGGTGAAAAGTCTTGAACACATGGGCACTGGGGAAAATTTCCTGACCAAAACACCAATGACTTATGCTCTATGATCAAGAATTGACAAATGGGACCTCATAAAACTGCAAAGCTTCTGTAAGGCAAAAGACACCGTCATTAGGACAAAATGGCAACCAACAGACTTGGAAAAGATCTTTACCAATCCTACATCTGAAAAAGGGCTAATATCTAAAATATACAAAGAACTCTCAAAGTTAGACTCCAGAGAGACAAATAACCCTACTAAAAATGGCGTACAGAGGTAAACAAAATATTCTCGACTGAGAATTATCAAATGGCCAAAAAGTATCTATAGAAATGTTCAACATCCTTAGTCATCAGGGAAATGCATATCAAATCAACCCTGAGATTCCACCTCACACCAGTCAGAATGGCTAAGAACAAAATCTCAGGTGACAGCAGATGCTGGTGAGGATATGGAGAAAGAGGAACACTCCTCCACTGTTAGTGGGATTGCAAACTTGTACAACCACTCTGTGAAATCAGTCTGGAGGTTTTGAGAAAATTAGACATTCCACTACCTGAGGACCCAGGTGTACCTCTCCTGGACATCTACCCAAAAGTTACTCCAACATACTACAAGGACACATGCTCCACTATGTTCATAGAAGCCTTACTTATAATAGCCATAAGCTGGAAACATCCCAGATGCCCTTCAAAAGAGGAATGGATTCAAAAATGTGGTACATCTGCACAATGGAGTACTACTCAGCTATCAAAAACAATGACGTCATGAAATACATAGGTAAATTGAATGAACTAGAAAATATCATGCTGAGTGAGATAACCCAGTCAAAACAAAGCACACTTGGTATACCCTCACTGATAAGTGGCTATTAGCCAAAAGGCTCGAATTACCCAAGATGCAATCCACAGAAAACTGGAAGCTCAAGAAGAAGGATGACCAAAATGCATATGCTCCCACTCCTTCTTAAAAGGGGAAAAATATCTATAGGAGAGATATAAAAGCAAAGTTTAGAAAAGCAACTGAAGGAATAGACTTCAGAACCTGCCCCACATGTGGCCCATATATATACAGCCACCAAAACTAGATAAGATTGATGAAGCCAAAAAATACATGCTGAAACCGGATATATATCTCTCCTGAGAGACACATCCAGAGCATGCCAAACACAGAGGTCGATGCTACCAGCAAACAACTGAACAGAGAATAGAACCCCTTTGGGGGGAATTAGAGGGAGTATTGAAAGAGTTTCAGTGGCTTGCAACCCCATAAAAACAACAATGCCAACCAACCAGAGCTTCCAGGGACTAAACCACTACCGAAAGACTATTCATGGACTGACCCAGAGCTCCAACTGCATACGTATATGAGAATAGTCTTGCTGGGGCACCAGTGGAAGGGGAAGCCCTTGGTCCTGCTCAGGTTGGACCCCCCAGTGCAGGGGAATATGGGTGGCAATAATGGGGATGTATAGGGGCAATACCCGTATGAGGAGGGGGAGGGGAGGGAATGAGGACTTATGGACAGGAAACTGGGAAGGGGAATAACCTTTGAAATGTAAGTAAAGAAATATATCTAATAAAATCTAAAAAAAGAAATTAGGCTCTTTCCGCCATCTTGGCGCCTTTGGAGGTGAGGGGAGTTTCTGCTGCTGAACTTTGAGGGCAGATATCTAGGGCCTGCTGGGAACAGGACTTGTAAAAAAAAAGTATGTCTGGAAGGCTGTGGTGCAAGGCCATTTTTGCTGGCTACAAGCGAGGCCTCCGGAACCAAAGAGAGCACACGGCTCTTCTTAAAATTGAAGGTGTTCATGCCCAAGATGAAACTGAGTTCTACTTAGGCAAGAGGTGTGCTTATGTGTACAAAGCAAAAAACAATACAGTGACTCCTGGAGGCAAACCAAACAAAACCAGAGTGATCTGGGGAAAAGTAACTCGGGCCATGGAAACAGTGGCATGTTTCGTGCCAAATTAAGAAGCAACCTTCCTGCAAAGGCCATTGGACACAGAATCCGTGTGATGCTGTACCCATCCCGGATTTAAACTAATGGAGAGTAAATAAATAAAAGTAGATTTGAAAAAAAAGAAATTAGAAGAAGGATGATAAGAGAGGGCAATGGCTGTTAAAATGACTGAACACATTATACATGCAGGAACATGTCATGATGCATTCTATTATTTTGCACAGTAAAATACATTAATAGAAATATTACTAAAATAATTCCTGCAACTAATTATTTATTCCACATGTGGGTTGTTGCATGTAGAACACTTTTTGATTTTCTTTCACTTAAATAATGAATTTTCAACTGTTTAGCTCACAATGACATCATTGGATTTTTCTCAATTTATAAGTAGGTTTTAGCATAACTTCATTCATCATCACAGATATGTTCTTTTGCCTTGTTTGACAAAATGTGACAATTTGAATCATTCTTCATTGGTTTGTTTAGAATAGGGTGAAGGGGAAATTAATTGGTTTGAAAAGTAGGGTCTTCCTTTTTCCTTCTGTAAAATTTTCATTTTTTTCTTGGAATTGGAAATATGGAATTTGAGGTGTTGAAATTAGCCAACCTGTTATTTAATACTGGTTTCATTTATTTCTAGCTGATTTCTGTGGCTAACATATTGACTTCTCACCATTATTTAATTTTTTCATTTATAAATCAGGATTAAATATATTTGTATCTTAAAGAATTATTATAATAATTAGAGTTAATAGGTGGATAGTACACTGTACTAGTTATTGAATGAAACCATTGTAATTTCTTCTTTCTCAATCATTTTGGTGGCTTTCTGAGAAAATTGGTTTCTCTATACCGGTATTCTTTCTTGTCATCTATTTTTCTTCAATGTGTGCTACTTCTTAATGTTTTACTTTGTTACGACATTTCTCCACATTCTTACTAGATTTGTGGTGTTTTTAAATCCACTTCATTGATTTAGATTTTTCACTGCACAGATTGATCTGCCATCTATTTCAGATCATTTGCTTTTATAAATTTGATATTTTAGAGTCATTTGGTTTTAAAATACTAAGCTTCTTTTCTTTTTCATGTTGATTGGTACTTATATTTGCTCTGTTAGGTATTTTTTCAAGATCTAATAATTTGCTTCTTAATCATAAACACACATTTCTTTTCAAAATTTGGGTGTAGAAATAGTCTTTCAGATAGGATAGCCTACATCTCATGATGGTCTGTTCCTGATGTTTTCTTTGGCTTTCTTCAATCTGTTGGCCAAAAGTTTAACATAATCTACAATCTCCTTGTATTTCTTAGTAAGTTGTTTCTTAAGAGCAATATGTTGTTTTTTGTGTTTCAGGAAACATGGATTGGTTCTTTGGTTCTGGGCTTCTTACTGCCTTTTAAAAAGGGTTTTATGATTCCTCCTATACATGATAGTCAAAATAACAAATGCATAAAACAAAGAATATTAAAAGCAGTAAGGGAGAAAAGATCAAGTAACATATAAAGGTAGACATATCAGAATTATACCAGACTTCTCACCAGAGACTATGAAAGACAGAAGATCCTGGACCTATGTCATACAGACCCTAAGAGAAGAGCCCAGGCTACTATATACAGCAGAAGTATCAATTAACATTGACGGAGAAACCAATATATTCCTTGACAAAACCAAATTTACCAATATTTTTCTACAAAGCCAGCCCTACAAAGGATTATAAATGGCAAAGCCCAACACAAGGAGGTAAGATACCCCTAGAAAGAGTAAGAGAGTAATCTCCTTGCAAGAAAACCAAAAGACAAGAAGCACACAAACATAATCTCACCTCCAAATATGAAAATAATAATAAGCAACAGTTACTATTCCTTAATATCTCTCAACATTACTAGACTCAATTCCCCAATAAAAAGATAGAGACTAACAGACTGGATATATAACAAGGACCCAGCATTTTGCTGCCTACAGAAACACACCTCAGAGACAAAGACAGACACTACCTCAGAGTGAAAGGCTGGAAAACCACTTTCCAATCATCAAATGGTCTGAAGAAGCAAGCTGGAATAGCCAATCTAATATCGAATATAATCGGCTTTCAACCAAAAGTCAGCAAAAAAGATAAGGAAGGACACTTCATAAATGTCAAAGGAAAAATCCACCAAGATGCACTCTCAATCCTAAATATCTATGCTACAAATACAAGGGCACCTACATACATAAAATAAACCTTACTATAGATCAAATCAAACATTGCATCTCACACAAAAATAGTAGGAGATTTCAACACTCTACTCTCATCAATTGACAGATCATGGAAACAGAAATTAAACAGAGGCATAGAGAAACTAACAAAAGTTATGAAACAAATGGAATTAACAGATATTTATAGAACACTCCATCCCAAAACAAAAGGATATAACTTCGAACCAACTCATGGTACCTTCTCAATAATTGGCCATATAATCGGTCACAAAACAAGCCTCAACAGATACAGAAAGATAGAAATAATCCCATGCCTCCCATCAGACCACCACAGACTAAGACTGGTCTTCAATAAAAACAATAATGAAAGAATGTCCAAATATACAAGGAATTTGAACAATGCTCTACTCAATGATAACTTGGTCAAGGAAGAAATAAAGAAAGAATAAAGAAATAAAGAAAGAAACTAAAGACTTCTTAGAACTCAATGAAAATGAAGGTGCAACATACACAAAGTTATGGGACACAATGAAAGCTGTGCTAAGAGGAAAACTCATAGCTCTGAGTGCCTGCAGAAAAAAATAGGAGAGAGCATACATCAGCAGCTTGACAGCATACCTAAATGCTCTAGAACAAAAGAAGCAAGGACACCCAAGAGGAGTAGAAGGCAGGAAATAATCAAACTCAGAGCTGAAATCAACCAAGTAGAAACAAAGAAGACTGTAAAAAGAATCAACAGAACAAAAAGGTGGCTCTTTGAGAAAATCAGCAAAATAGATAAACAATTAGCCAGAGTAACCAGAGGGCACAGAGAGTGTTTGCAAATTAACAAAATCAGAAATGAAAAGGGAGACATAACAACAAAATCAGAAGATATTTAAAAAATCATCAGATCCTATTCCAAAGACTATATTCAACAAAACATGTAAATCTAGAAGAAATGGACAATGTTCTAGAAAATACTAGGTACCAAAGTAAAGCCAGAAACAGATGAACCATTTAAACAATCCCATATCTCCTATAAATAGAAGCAGGCATTAAAAGTCTCCCAAACAAAAAGAGCCCAGGTCCAGGTTGGTTTTGTGAAGAATACTATCAGACCATCATAGAAGACCTCACACTAATTCTGTCCAAAATGTTCCACAAAACTGAAACAGATGGAGCACTACCAAATTCCTTCTATGAAGCCACAATTACTCTTATACCTAAACCACATAAAAACCCAACAAAGAAAGAAAGTTTCAGACCAATTTTGCTTATGAATATTGATGAAAAAACACTCAACCATTCAATAAAATTCTTGAAAACTGAATCCAAGGACACATCAAAATGATTATCCATCATGATCAAGTTGGCTTCATTTCAGGTATGCAGGGATGGTTCAATATATGGAAAACCATCAAGGAAATCCACTACATAAACCAACACAAAGATAAAAATGACATGATCATTTTAATAGATGCTGAGAAACATTTGACAAAATTCAACATGCCTTCATGATAAAAGTCCTGGAAAGAACAGGAATTCTAGGCCCACACCTAAACATAGTAAATTCCATATACACCAAACCAGTAGCTAACATTAAACTAAATGGAGAGAAACTTGAAGCAATCCCACTAAAATCAGGGACTCGACAAGACTGCCCACTCGCTCCCAACTTATTAAATATAGTTCTTGATGTCCTAGCCAGAGCAATCAGACCACAAAAGGAGGTCAAAGGGATACAAATTGGAAAGGAAGAAGTCAAAATATCATTACTGACAGATGATATGATAGTATACATACTTAAGTGACGAAAAGTTCTACCAAAGAAATACTGAGCCTTATAAACGAATTCAGCAAAGTGGCTAGGTATAAAATTAACTCAAACAAATCAGTAGCCTTCCTCTACACAAAAAATAAACAGGCTGCGAAAGAAATTATGGAAATGACACGCTTCTTTTTTTCTCCACCATTATTAAATTGGGTATTTCTTATTTACATTTCAATTGTTATTCCCTTTCCCTATTTCCAGGCCAACATGCCCCTAAACCCTCCCGCTCCCCTTCTATATGGTTGTTCCCCTCCCCATCTTTCCCCCATTACCGTCATCCCCCCAACAATCCTGTTCACTGATGATTCAGTCTTGGTAGTAACAAGGGCTTCCCCTTCCACTGGTGCTCCTACTAGGCTATTCTTTGCTACCTATGAAGGTAGAGCCCAGGGTCAGTCCATGTATAATCTATGGTTAGTGGCTTAGTCGCTGGAAGCTCTGGTTGTTTGGCATTCTTGTTCATATGGGGTCTCAAGCCCCTTCAAGCTCTTTCAGTCCTTTCTCTTATTCCTTCAATGGGGGTCCTGTTCTCAGTTCAGTGGTTTGCTGCTGCCATTCGCATATGTTTTTGACATGTTCTGGCTGTGTCTTTCAGGAGATATCTACATCTGGTAACTGTCAGCCTGCACTTCTTTGCTTCATCCATCTTATCTAGTTTGGGGGCTATATATGTATGGGCCACATGTGGGGAAGGCGTTCCTTCAGCCTTTGTTCTAAACTTTGCCTCCCTATTCCCTGCCAAGGTTATTCTTGTTCCCCTTTTAAAGAAGGAGTGGAGAATTAGCATTTTGGTCATCCTTCTTGAATTTCATGTGTTCAGTGCATCTAGGGTAATTTGAGCATTCGGGCTAATATCCACTTATCATTTAGTGCATACCATGTGCCCTTTTCTGTGATTGGGTTACCTCACTCAGGATGATATTTTCCAGTTCCATCCATTTGCCTATGAATTTCATAAAGTCATTGTTTTTGATAGCTGAGTAATATTCCATTGTGTAGATGTACCATATTTTCTGTATCCATTCCTCTGTTGAAGGGCATCTAGGTTCTTTCCAGCTTCTGGCTATTATAAATAAGGCTGCTATGAACATAGTGGAGCATGTGTCTTTGTGATATGTTGGGGCCTCTTTTGGGTATATGCCCAAGAGAGGTATAACTTGGTCTTCAGGTAATACAATGTCCACTTGTCTCAAGAACCTCCCGACTGATTTTCAGAATGGTTGTACCAGTCTGCAATCCCACCAACAATGGACGAGTGTTCCTCTTTCTCCACATTCTCTCCAGCATCTGCTGTTGCAGGAGTTTTGACATTAGCCATTCTGACTGGTGTGAGGTGGAGTCTCAGGGTTGTTTTGATTTGCATTTCCGTTATGACTAAAGATGTTGAACATTTCTTTAGGTGCTTCTCAGCCATTTGGCATTCCTCAGCTGTGAATTTTGTTTAGCTCTGAAACCCATTTTTTAACAGGATCATTTGTCTCCATTCAGTCTAACTTCGTGAGTTCTTTGTATATTTTGGATATAAGCCCTCTATCAGTTGTAGGATTGGTAAAGATCTTTTCCCAATCTGTTTGGTGCCCTTTTCTCCTAACCACAGTGTCCTTTGTCTTACAGAAGCTTTGTAGTTTTATGAGATTCCATTTATCGAATCTGGACCTTAGAGCATAAGCCATTGGTGTTTTGTTCAGGAAATTTTTTCCAGTGCCCATGTGTTTGAGGTTATTCCCCAATTTTTTTTCTATTAGTTTGAGTGTATCTGGTTTGATGTGGAGGTCCTTGAACCACTTGACTTAAGCTTTTTATAGGTTGATAAGAATGTATCGATCTGCGTGCTTCTACATGCTGACCTCCAGTTGAACCAGCAGCATTTGCTGAAAATGCTATCTTTTTTCCATTGGATGGTTTTGGCTCCTTTGTCAAAAATCAAGTGACCATAGGTGGGTGGGTTCATTTCTGTGACTTCAATTCTATTTCAGTGCTCTATCTGACTGTCTCTGTACCAATGCCATACAGTTTTTTATCTCTATTGCTCTGTAATACTGCTTGAGTCCAGGGATAGTGATTCCCCAGGGAGTCCTTTTATTGTTGAGGGTAGTTTTAGCAATCCTGTTTTTTTTTGTTATTCCAAATGGATTTGCAGATTGTTCTTCTAACTCTATGAAGAGATGGATTGGAAATTTGATTGTGATTGCATTGAATCTGTAGATTGCTTTTGGTAAAATTGCCATTTTTATTATATTAATCCTACCAATCCATGAGCTTGGGAGATCTTTCCATCTTCTGAGATCTTCTTCATTTTCTTTCTCCAGAGGCTTCACGTTCGTATCATACAGATCTTTCACTTGCTTGGTTTCAGTCACAAAAGGTATTTTACATTATTTGGGACTATTATGAAGGGTGTCGTTTCCCTAATTTCTTTCTTGGCTTTTTACTCTTTTGTATAAAGGAAGGGTATTGATTTATTTGTGTTAACTTTATACCTAGCCACTTTGATGAAAGTGTTTATTTTGTCTAGTTGTTCTCTGTGGAACTTTTGGGATCATTTAAATATACAATCATATCATCTGCAAATAGTGATATTTTGACATCTTCCTTTCTAATCTGTATCCCTTTGATTTCCTTTCGTTTTCTGTTTGCTCTGGCTAGGATACCAAGAACTATATTGAAGTAGGGAAAGAGTGGGTAGCCTGGTCTAGTCCCTGATTTTAGTGGGATTGCTTCAAGTATCTCTCCATTTAGTTTAATATTGGCTACTGGTTTGCTGTGTATGGCTTTTACTATGTTTAGGTATGGGCCTTGAATTCCTGTTTTTTTCCAGGACTTTTATCATGAAGGGGTGTTGAATTTTGTCAAATGTATTCTCAGCATCTAATGAAATGATCATGTGGTTTTTATATTTCAGTTTGTTTATGTAGTGGATTACATTGATGGTTTTCCATATATTAAACTATCCCTGCATACCTGGGATGAAACCTACTTTGTCATGATGACTGATTGTTTTGATGTGTCCTTGGACTCAGTTTGCAAGAATTGTATTGATTATTTTTGTGTTGATATTCATAAGGGAAATTGGTCTGAAGTTCTCTTTCTTTGTTGGGTCTTTCTGTGGTTTAGGTATAAGAGTAATTGTGGTTTCATAGAAGGAATTCGGTAGTGCTCCATCTGTTTCAATTTTGTGTAATATTTTGGATAGTATGGGTATGAGGTCTTCTATTAAGGTCTGATAGAATTCTGCACTGAACCCATCTGGTACCTGGGCTCTTTTTGGTTGGGAAATTTTTAATGGATGCTTCTATTTCCTTAGGAGTTATGGGGTTGTTTAATTGGTTTATCTGTTCATGATTTAACTTCAGTACCGTGTATCTGTCTAGGAAATTGTCCACTTCCTCCAATTTTCAAGTTTTGTTGAATATAGGCTTTTGTAGTAGGATCTGATGATTTTTTGAATTTCCTCTGAATCTGTAGTTATGTCTCCCTTTTCATTTCTGATTTTGTTAATTTGGAGACACTCCCTGTGTCCTTTGTTTATTCTGGCTGAGAGTTTATCTATCATGTTGATTTTTCTTAAAGAACCAGGTTTTGGTCTGTTCATTCTTTGTATAGTCCTTTTTGTTTCTACTTGGTTGATTTCACCTTTGAGTTTGATTGTTTCCTGCCTTCTACTCCTCCTGTGTGTATTTGCTTCTTTTTTTTCTAGTTTTGTTAGTTGTGTTGTCAAGCTGCTGATCTATGCTCTCTCCTGTTTCTTTCTGCAGGCACTCAGAGCTACGAGTTTTCCTCTTAGCACAACTTTCATTGTGTCCCATAAATTTGGGTATGTTGTACCTTCATTTTTATTAAATTCTTAGAAGTCTTTAATTTCTTTCTTTATTTCTTCATTGCCCAGCTTATCATTGAGTAAAGCATTGTACTCTTTCCATGTATATGTGGGCCTTCTTTCCTTATTGTTATTGAAGCCCAGCTTTAGCCCGTGGTGTTCTGACAGGACACATGGGATTATCTCTATCTTCCTGTATCTATTGAGGCCTGTTTTATGACCAATTATATGGTCAATTTTGGAGAAAGTACCATGAGGTGGTGAGAAGAAGGTATATCCTTTTGTTTCAGGTTTCAATGTTCTATAAATATCTGTTAATTCCATTTGGTTCATGACTTCTGTTAATCTAAGTCTCTGTTTAATTTTTGTTTCCATGATCTGTCCGTTGATCAGAGTTGGGTGTTGAAATCTCCTACTATTATTGTGTGAGGTGAAATGTGTACTTTGAGCTTTAATAAGGTTTATTTTATGTATGTAGATGCTCTTGTATTTGGAGCATAGATATTTAGGATTGAGAGTTCATCATGGTGGATTTTTTCCTTTGATGCATATGACATGTCCTTACTTATCTTTTTGATGACTTTTGGTTGAAAATTGATTTTACTCAATGTTAGAATGGCTACTCCCACTTGCTTCTTCAGACCATTTGATGATTGGAAAGTAGTTTTCCAGAGTTTACCACTGAGGTAGTGTCTGTTGTTGCCTCTGAGGTATGTTTCCTGTAGGCAGCAAAATGCTGGGTCCTCATTGCATATCCAGTGTGTTAGTCTGTGTCTTTTTATTGGGGAATTGAGTCCATTGATGTTGAGAGATATTTAGGAATAGTGTTTTTGCTTTCTGTTATATTCGTATTTGGATGCGAGATTATGTTTGTGTGCTCATCTTCTCTTTGTTTTGTTGCAATTCCAATAGTTTCTTGCTTTTTCTAGGGTATAGCTTGCCTCCTTGTGTTGGGCTTTACCATTTATTATCCTTTATAGGACTTGATTTATAGAAACATACTGTGTAAATTTGGTGTTGTCATGGAATATCTTGGTTTCTCCATCTATGTTAATTGAGAGTTTTGCAGGATACAGTAACCTGGGCTGTCATTTGTGTTCTCTTAGGGTCTGTATGACATCTGTCCAGAATCTTATGGCTTTCATAGTCTCTGGTGAGAAGTCTGGTGTGATTCTGATATGTCATCCTTTATATGTTACTTGACATTTTCCCCTTTAAAACTTTTAATATTCTTTCTTTGTTTTGTGCATTTGGTGTTTTCACCATTATGTGACGGGAGGAGTTTGTTTTCTGGTCCAATCTATTTGGAGCTCAGTAGGCTTCTTGTATGTTTATGGGCATCTCTTTCTTTAGGTTAGGGAAGTTTTCTTCTATGATTTTGTTGAAGATATTTACTGGTCCTTTGAGTTGGGGGGGTCTTCACTCTCTTCTATACCTATTATGCTTAGGTTTGTTCTTCTCATTGTGTCCTGGATTTCCTGTATGTTTTGGAGCAATACCTTTTTCCATTTTACATTATCTTTGACAGTTTTTTCCATGATTTCTATGCAATCTTTGGCTCCTGAGATTCTCTCTTCTATCTCTTATATTTTGTTGATGGTGCTTATATCTACAGCTCCTTGTCTCTTCCTTTGTTTTTCTATATCCTGGGTGGTCTCCCTTTGTGCTTTCTTTATTGTTTCTATTTCCAATTTTAATTCATTCAATTTAAACACAATTCATGATTGTGTTTTCCTGGAATTCTTTCAGGGATTCTTTTGTGTTTCCTCTCTTTAGGCTTCTACTTGTTTATTTGTGTTTTCCTGCATTTCTCTAAGGGAATTCTTTATGTCTTTCTTGAAGTACTCCATCATCATGATCAAATGTGATTTTAAATCTAGATCTTGCTTTTGTGGTGTGTTTGGATATTCAGTGTTTGCTTTGGTGGGAGAATTGGGCTCCGATGATACCATGTAGTCTTGGTTTCTGTTGTTTGTGTTCCTGTGCTTGCCTCCTGCCATCAGGTTGTCTCTGGTGCTACTTTGTTCTGCTGTTTCTGACAGTGGCTAGTCTGTCCTGTAGGCCTGTGTATCAGGTGTGCTGTAGACCTGTTTTCCTGTTTTCTTTCAGCCAGTTACAGTAACAGAGTGTTCTGCTTTCAGGCGTGTAGTCGTTCCTGTCTACTGGTCTTCAGCTGTTCCTGTGGGAGTGTGTCCTGAGTCCACCAGGCAGGTCACTTAGAGTAGAAAAGTTGGTCTTACCTCTTGTCTCAGGCCTGAAGTCACTTCCTGGGGCTGGGTTTCAGCTCTCCATGAGTGCAGCAACCAGAAGAGCCTGTGCTACCTTCTCCGGGGTCTCTGTGTACAGGGGCCCCCAATGGTGCTAGGTGTTTTCCTCTAGAGTCAGAAATTTGAGCAGAGAGTAGTCTCCTTTGTCTTCCCAAGCATGTCTGTCCCTATTCCTGTCTAGCTCTCCTTCCCATGGGATTTGGGTGCAGGGAGCTATTTGAACAGGTCCCTTTAGATCCAAGTGCTGTCTGGACTGCAGGGCTCCTGCAACTTGTGTGCCCCTATCTTCCTGTTCCTGGAGGCGCTATACAATTTCCTCCTGGGCCAGGGATGTGGGCAAGGGTGGGCAGTACTGGAGGTGTCTCCTGCCCTGCAGTATCAGGAGTACCTACCTGTCTGGGCTATGAGGACTCTCTTCCATGGGGTTTGGGAGCAGGGAGCTGTGGCCCGGGATCAGCAAGGTTCGGGCTCCTGCTAGAAACCGGATGTGTCTGGTCCTAGAGCAATTTTGCTCTTGTGTGTCCTGAGTCTACCAGGCAGGAATGACACCTTTCTTAATACTCCCAAATAATATAAAATACCTTGGTGCAACCTTAACCAAGAAAGTGAAAGATCTATATTATAAGAACTTCATGTCTCTGAAGAAAGAAATTGAAGATCTGAGAAGATGGAAAGATCTCCCATGATCATGGATTGGCAGGATTAATATAGTAATAATGGCCACTTTACCAAAATCAATCTACAGGGTCAATGTAATCCCCATCAAAGTTCTAATCCAATTCTTCATAGATTTAGAAAGAACAATTTTCAAATTCATCTGGACTAACAAAAAAACCCTGATAGCTAAAACTATCCTCAACAATAAAAAACTTCTGGGAAAATCACCATTCCTGACCTCAAACAGGATTACAGAGCATTAGTGATAAAAACTATATGATATTGGTACAGAGACAGGCAGATGGATCAGTGGAACAGAATTGAACACCCAGAAATGAACCTATACACATATGATCACTTGATCTTTGACAAAGGAGCTAAAACCATCCAATGGAAGAAAGAGCATTTTCAACAAATGGTGCTAGTTGAACTGGAGGTCAGCATGTTGAAGAATGCAAATCAATCAATTCTTATCACCCTGTACAAAGCTTAAGTCCAAGTCTATCAAGGACCTCAACATCAAACTTGATATACTCAAACTAATACAAGAAATAGTTAGGAAGAGTCTTGAGCACATGAGTGTTGGAGAAAATTTCCTGCACAGAACACCAATGGCTTATGCTCTAAGACCAAGAATTGACAAATGGGACCTCATAATACTGCAAAGCTTCTGTAGCACAAAGAACACTTTCATTAGGATAAAATGGCAGCCAACAGATTGGGAAAAGTTCTTTATCAATCCTACAACTGATAGAGGGCTAATATCCAAAATATACAAAGAACTCACACAGTTAGACTCCGGAGACCCAAATAACCCTATTAAAAATGGGGTACAGAGCTGAACAAAGAATTTACTGCTGTGGAATATCGAATGGCTGAGAAGCACCTAAAGAAATGTTCAACATCCTTAGTCATCAGGGAAATACACATCTATAAAAAAATCTCATGTGACAGCAGATGCTGGTGAGGAGGCTGGTGGGATTGTAATCTGGTATAACCTCTCTAGAAATCAGTCTTTATGTTCCTCAGAAAGTTGGACATTGCACTACCTGAGGACCCAGCTATACATCACCTGGGTATATACCCAAAGGATGCTTCAACATACAACAAAGACATGTGCTCCACTATGTTCATAGCAGCCTCATTTATAATAGCCAGAAGTTAGAAAGATCCCATATGCCCTTCAATAGAGGAATGGATACAGAAAATGTGGCACATGTACACAATGGAGTATACTCAGCAATCAAAAACAATGATTTCATGAAATTCATAGGCAAATGGATGGAACTAGAAAATAACATCCTTCATGAAGTAACCCAATCACAGAAAAACATACATGGTATGCATTCATTGATAATTCGATATTAGTCTAAGTCCTCAATTTACCCAAGATGCACAGACCACATGTAACTCAGGAAGGATGACCAAAATGCAGATTCTTCACTCCTTTTAAAAGGGGAACAAAAATATCCGTAAGAGGAGATAGGAAGGCAAAGTTTACAGCAGAGGCTCTGAACAGCCATTCAGAGCCTGCCCCACATGTGACCCACATATATATATACAACATATCCAGCCACCAAAACTAGATAAGATGTGTGAAGCTAAGAAGTTCATGCTGACAGGAACCGGATATAGATCTCTCCTAAGAGACACAGCCAGATCATGTCAAATATAGATATGAATGCCTGCAGCAAACCACTGATCTGAGAACGGGATCCCCATTGGAGTAGTTAGAGGAAGGACTGAAAGAGCTGAAGGATCTTGTGACGCCATAAGAACAAGATTGCCAACCAACCAGAACTCCCATGTACCAAACCACTACTCAAAGACTATACTTGGACTGACCCTGGGCTCCAACTGCATAGGTAGCAGTGAATAGCCTTGTTGGGGCACCAGTGGGAGGGGAAGCACTTGATCCTGTCCATGTTGGACCCCCAGTGTAGGGTATTGTTGGGGGAGGAGCTGTAATGGGGAGTGATTGGGGAGGGGAACACCCATATAGAAGGGGAGGAGGAGCGGTTAGGGGGCTGATGAATCAGGAAGGGGAATATCATTTGAAATGTAAACAAGAAATACCCTATTTCATAAAAAATGGAAGAAAAAATCATTCAGATGGTAAATAGAAATAAAAAAAATAAAAGGGATTTCTGGCAACATATTGTTGGGCATTGTTTCCTTTAGAGGGATTAAAAACATTTGAAATTTTCCTAGATTTTTTTGTTCCAAACACTGAGGCATGGTAGTGTCTGTCAGTTCAGGAAGATTCTCCCTCTTTACTATACATTAAGTAGGTTGAAAATACTCAGGTTGGCATCCACTATGCATTCCCAAACAGACTTGTTCTTCATATCTCAGAAGCATAGTGCATTCTGCCATGATTTATTGGATACCTTGCTTCATAGGAAAGCCTTATTTATCATTCCAATTACTGATTTAGATCACAGAACCCTGCTGTTTTTCACCCAGAGCATCAGCAACTGTTTTTCAACCAGAGTGTCAGCAGCTGCTTCTGTGGCCATTTTCTTCTCATAGAATGTACAGAGGTTCTAGTTTTTTCCTGATTCAATGAGTTTTTTGATAGCTGGTGGATACGAAGGAGATACTCAGTTTCATCTTGGTACAGCTGACTGCTTTTGAGGGACTACAAAAAAGTGCTGCTAGTTCTTTTGTCCTTTACCCTTGTAGATACATTTCTAATGTTTCCCAACCCCAAATGCAATTTCCTAGTTGTCCTTGTTCCTGTGATAGATATTTTTTGTTTTAAGAAGTGTGTTCACTTGAAATTAAAAATCTACATGCCATCTTTCTGTTTATTTAATTGTGAAGAAGGAGGCCATTCAGCCCTGACCTCTGGCAACGGGAGTGTTCCTCAATCTTCTGCCCTGCCATACAAATGCCTACATTAGGAGACTAGTTGAATGGCAAGTATCTTTCCAGAGAGGGCTTAGTTATTCATGCAATCTTTTCCTCAGCTCTACCTTCCAACACTGAAACATTCATACTCAATTCCTAAGAGTTCAATTGAGCTCCCACAAAAATTGACTAACATAGACAGGTGGGAGACTAGACTTGACCTCTGGGTCAAGTTCACTGATGTCTACTCTAGTCTGGCTCCTCTACCAGGACAAAGACCATACCTAGTTATTCACTTTTCTGTCTGTGGGACCTACAAAAATAAAACGTTCTTAATCATCCAGTAACTATTCATTGACAAGCTAAGCATCATTTTATTATGAGAACATAGGTCTTACCTAGCCTACTTTCTATACTCTTTGCTGATATCTATCTGGTACTTGTCATTTCCTTTTTATGACTAACCTTTCAGGAGCCATTTAGGAGAAGCTAAAAACTAGCAGGTGATCTTCCTGAGATGGTTCTGCCTTGGATTAAAATCTATGATGGATTTATCCCTATAGGCAAAGCCCAGGAGAATTTCATTTTGGGAAAAATTCTGTTATTAATATGCCTTTCCTGTTATTATATAGGCCCACACTTGTGAGCATGTCTCTGCAGAACAATAAAAATGTACTGTTTTGTAGTGATGCTATAAAGACAAATAGATGACTTCTTAATTCTTAATGATGATCCCATATGAATTATCAAAACTATAATAGTAATTATCAAGCTCTTTTGTAATAGGACTGCTATTAAATTCTTTCTGATATTAAAACTGCATTGAGAACCCTGATAGTCTTCAAGTGTCATGAGTTATTTTTTTCTGAGCTAGCAAGCAGGCATCTACAACTTAGGGAACATGCCACAAGGTTGTAAAGCAATTAATCAAAGGTCATAAAAGGGGAAATAATGATTTATTATAGGTGTAAGCACATAAAATAAAATATTGACTGCATTTATCTATACAAAACTTCACTAATAATTTAATCATAAAAGTTATGGTTTTTAACTGTCTATGAACTCGGGGAGCTGATGGCAAATGATGAATCTTTAGCCAGATTACTCCTAATGGAAATACAGGTAAATATTCTCTGTTGTAAACTTTTTATTTGATTTATGATTTGGATTTCTGTGTAAACTTGTTGTGAACTTTTTACCATGTGACCATGTATTCTGAAATATGTATATGTGCTAAGGACAAAGAGAAAGAGTTGGACTCATGAAAAAGGTATTTAGATATAACTTAGCAGAACTGAACTAAAGAACTGAGAAATGAAGGCATAGCATTGGGACCAATGTTATCAAAAGCAAAGATATAATTGTGATATCATAACAGAAGGAAAGAATAAGATTAGAAGAGAGTAGTGATCACTTTTTATAGAGAAATTTTTGGAGAACATTTTTTTCTAAAAAAATTGAATTACAGTATATATTACATTTGGGATTGAACATAAATAACAAGTAAAAATTTATCTAAGACGTTACACAGTTTTAATGTCATCTGGCTACTTGTAAATAGGATGACACCTATAATTGTAATTTCAAGATAAATTCCCCTATTTGTAAAACTTAAACATTGAAGATCAGAGCTGTGAAATTTCATTTTAGGAAGTGTTAAGAATATTATAATACTTATTGGAATATAGTCTCTGTTCCTTATATTGGTTGTCTTGACAGAACTCAATAAAAAATTTGATGTCTAAATTTGGAAGCTTACAAAAATGAAATGAAGAAGTGAAAAATACTTGCAATGAGGTATTCAGAACATAGAATCTGGGTTTGAGAAAGTCTTTCCCTTACATCATGGTTTTTGTCTGTAGCAGAACACTCCATAGTAGCTAGATCTGGGCATCTTGCCTGGATATAGGCATACCTCTTGCTCTCCTTATAAACAGGACCAAATCTTCCAATTGTCATGGGGTAGAATAGACTCTGTTTCTGGTCTTCTGAGTCAATGCACACGAACAATCTATATTATACGAATCAATTTTTCTTTCTTTCTTTTCTTTTTGTGAATCCTGTGTTTTTTAATTTGTTGTAAAGGAGCAGAGAAAATGTGTCATTGCTGGAGCTGCCTAGATAAGAAGTGGGCGGGGACCGGGGTGAAGTATTTGCTCCATGCATTATTGAATTCTTTTTTTATCTTTATTAACTAG